>NC_090248.1:25654363-25676885 GCF_037325665.1 Littorina saxatilis | reverse complement strand
TGTGTGTGTGTGTGTGTGTGTGTGTGTGTGTCCCACGGTGTGTGTGTGTGTGTGTGTGTCCTTAAACAAGGGCATCGTGCATGTGTGAATGGGTTTCTTTGGCTGTGTCTGTACATGCATCAGATCACGAGAGTGCGAGTAAGGGGTAGACAATGAGAGAGACATTCAGACTGTCTGAGAAAGAGAGAGAGAGAGAGAGAGAGAGAGAGAGAGAGAGAGAGAGAGAGAGAGAGAAAGAGAGAGAGAGAGAGAGACACTGACACTGACACTGACACTGACACAGTTTGATTGAATATGGGCCTACAGCCCCTTTCAATTGGGGGGGGGGGGGGGTACACATGAATCACAGGAAAAAATAGAAAACATTATATTTAAACGTATGCAAAATACTTTCTTTCTTTATTTATTTGGTGTTTAACGTCGTTTTCAACCACGAAGGTTATATCGCGACGGGGAAAGGGGGGAGAGGGGATAGAGCCACTTGTCAATTGTTTCTTGTTCACAAAAGCACTAATCAAAAATTTGCTCCAGGGGCTTGCAACGTAGTACAATATATTACCTTACTGGGAGAATGCAAGTTTCCAGTACAAAGGACTTAACATTTCTTACATACTGCTTGACTAAAATCTTTACAAAAATTGACTATATTCTATACAAGAAACACTTAACAAGGGTAAAAGGAGAAACAGAATCCGTTAGTCGCCTCTTACGACATGCTGGGGAGCATCGGGTAAATTCTTCCTCCTAACCCGCGGGGGGAGCATATCGTCTTTTGTTTCATATTTATTGACCAAGGCCGAAGGCCGCGGTCAATAAATATGAAACAAAAGTCGATATGCCCCCCGAGGACCGACAAAAAAGCTGGTCTGTCAACAAACCACCAAACATCGTTTTTGTCATCATTTTGGTAGTGAGAAAATAAGTGCACAATCAACCCAGGGAGCCATGCTTTGAAACACGGGTTCCGTGCTGATAACCACACGAGTCCCGGTTTGATAACCACTGGCAATCAACGATAGCCGTGGAGCGAGGATTATCAGAATGAGCTGGCGTGTGAAAGCAACTTTCTGTGTTTTTGAGTTCATTAAATGTTGGGATGAATATGTCAGGTTTGAGGATGCACAGTTCTGTAGGTTCATCTCGGTATTCCACCCCTCGGCTTTCTGTTGTAAATATTAAGCTGAGTGATCGAATGTGGAAGCTACGTTTGGTCAAAGGTCACAGAAGATTTGCGTCGTGCAGCGAAGGAAAGAATCGCGATCTTGTTTCCGACTCAGTACCTCTTTGTTTTTCATTAGACCTGTCATTCTGCTTTCTCGGCTTTGTTAGATGGTTGCATATCTTGTTGCTATTTTCTTTGCTTTTATTATTGTTTCTTATTTGTGCTTCGTTTATCGATACAACGTCTTGTGCACGGGTCAAAATGTGTGTGTCAGGGGTCATTTTACTTGAACTTGACGTTCGTGTTTCTCCGAACGTCTGTGTATCGAAACACAGATACACGCACTCCATGACTCTGTAAGAAGACAAAACATATCGCTAGGTTTCATTTGTTTTTGATGAATGTATGACCTTTCATGAAGTAGTTTTGCTTTTTGTTTACTTTTGCCAGTTTGCCATTTCGTTTTTGGAACTTTGCAAAGCAGTGTCGTGTCGTCTGTTTAGGTCTGGGGAAACACCAATGAAAAGAGCCGAAGAATCCCCGAGCGTTTCTATTGGGTTTGCTTTTGATTATCCATGTATAACCTGCTTCCTGCAACTATGGTAACCGGGAATTTATTGCCTGGGGAACATGAGATTTATTTGCCAGGTGCTTGTGAATGAAAACTCGTGAAAATGATGACAAAGTGGTTTGTTCCAAGCTTTCCTCTATCAATAATCTTGCACATCAATGCTGCCTAATATATACATACAACCGAACAATAAATACAGCAACAACAAAACCTTCAGCGACAATTAATCCTCATTATTATTTAACATTGACAATCTTAATTGAAATGCAAAAAACAAAAACTTTGCTAAATCTACATTTGTTTCTGTGTCTTGTTTTTGAGTCACTTGAGAAAAAGTGACTCTATGTAATCGGTCAGTGTTAGTCTGTCCGGCCGGCCGTCCGGCCGGCCGTCCGTAGACACCACCTTAACGTTGGACTTTTCTCGGAAACTATCAAAGCGATCGGGCTCATATTTTGTTTAGTCGTGACCTCCAATGACCTCTACACTTTAACGATGGTTTCGTTGACCTTTGACCTTTTTCAAGGTCACAGGTCAGCGTCAAAGGAAAAATTAGACATTTTATATCTTTGACAAAGTTCATCGGATGTGATTGAAACTTTGTAGGATTATTCTTTACATCAAAGTATTTACATCTGTAGCCTTTTACGAACGTTATCAGAAAAACAAGGGAGATAACTAGCCTTTTCTGTTCGGCAACACACAACTTAACGTTGGGCTTTTCTCGGAAACTATAAAAGTGACCGGGCTCAAATTTTATGTGAACGTGACTCATTGTGTTGTGAATAGCAATTTCTTCCTGTCCATCTGATGCCTCATATAATATTCAGAACTGCGAAAGTGACTCGATCGAGCGTTTGCTCTTCTTGTTTAAACATGGTAATCATACTGCCCAACTGATCACCAACACTTAAAAACTGTGCTAAATACTTTATTCTTAACTCACAATATGTTTGGCATTAAAAAAAATGGATTTCGGTCTCTAATTTATCTTCACAAGAAGGGCAACACTTGTTTTCTGTTGAATTTTGGAAGCGATATCTGTGGATATTTATCTGTGAAACACCCATTCTAAATTGAGCGATGACATTTCTGTACACATCTTTCCATAAAATGTCCACATAACGTTCTTTTTCAAAACAGGCTTTATATTTTCCATACAGTGATAGGCGCTCACTCGAGTCCAAATGATTACGCCAATCATGACAGAAGGAACTGCAGAGCCTCTCCTTCAGTTCTGCAAAAAACACCCTATCGTTTCCACATCCAAACATCCAAACTTGGTAAAAATCCATTTTCACACAAAACTGCCTTTACATGCGTTACCCATGTGATACCACCTTTTTCGTGGAGGTTGAACAACATTTTGTATGCCTTCTTTGAATAAAAATTGTCTGGCTGTCTCAATAACCGTAACCAATATTTAATCAACCTTGTGACTGTTGTCACCCAAAGAGGATACCTACCCAATTCACCATACACAACATCATTGGGAGTTTTATCTACTACGTGCAGAAACCGTTTACATGCAAATAAATGAACACGTTCCAATTGGTCATACTTCTCATAACCCCAAATTTCGGCTCCATATGATATTATTGGCAATACTTGCGCATAAAATAACTTAAAAATAAATCAAATGAGTTACAACCCATGTTCTTTAAAGTATTCAAAATTTCGATCGTGCTTCGCTTTGCTCTTGTTGCTGCGTCTTCAATTGCGACGCCATAACTATGTCTTGTTGAAAAGGTGAGGCCAAGATATTTATACGAATTTACAACCTCCAACTGATTCCCATCAAAAATCCATTTCTCTCTTGCACTTAAAAATCCGCCTTTTCTGAAAACTATTATTTTTGATTTATCCAGATGCGAGAGAGAGAGAGAGAGAGAGAGAGAGAGAGAGAGAGAGAGAGAGAGAGAGAGAGAGAACAAGAACAAGAACAAGAACAAGAACAAATCTTTAATTGTCTAAGGCCACAGCCCCTTACAATAGTGGTTAAAATAACAGCAATAGTATCTGCACAGTTATAAATTATAGTCACGCATAAAATTCAACAAATACATTAAGACCCTGATGACATGTTACTGAACCTGATTTATAAGGGTTCGTCTCTTCTGTAACATGAAGAACACAAATCTGCTGAAGCTGTTCATCACATTATCCTCATTACTGCCACAGAAATACACAAGTTGTTGTTGCAGCGTCTTAGAGTTCGAGATTTTCAAATACTTTGCTCGAAGGTCTTGATAAAAAGGACATAAAAATACAACATGGTGTTCATCTTCTTTATCAGCTGTACAGAGAGGACAGTTTCTTGTCGTTTGGTTTGGTGCGTACCGAAACTTGTGAGCGTTGATTTCGGATACTCCTGCGCGGAAACGAGTAAGAGCAACTCTGTACTTAATATCTTCGATTAATTCAATGTATTTCTCTTTTTCCAAGCATGTTTTGTAACAATTATAAATGTCGAAACGTTCACTGCATTCTAAAAAGGAGAACCATTCTTGACAAAAACAATCTTGTAAACGTCTTTTAAACTCTTGTAAGAAACACTTCTCATTCCCAACCATTCCGTACATCCACACAGCAGCAAAACCATTACAACATAAAAGACTCTGCACATGTGAGACCCAATTTGTGTGGCCCTTCGATGCCAAATTACATAAAGCTTTATATGCAATCTTGGAATATCTTGAATCAGGTTGCTTCAGCAGTGTAAACCAGTAGGCCTATTTCACACATCTGACTGCAGAGTTAATATACAGCGGATGTCTTCCCAATTCACCATACACAATGTTGTTTGGAGTTCGAATTGTCACTTTCAGAAACTTTTTACACGCAAACAGGTGGACCCTTTCCACAGAGTCATATGACTCTGTGGAGAGAGAGAGAGAGAGAGAGAGAGAGAGAGAGAGAGAGAGAGAGAGAGAGAGAGAGAGAGAGAGAGAGAGAGATATGGGGTGCACCTAGAGAGAGAGAGCGAGAGAGAGCGAGAGAGACCGACAGAGAGAGAGAGAGAGAGACAATGACAATGACAATTCTTTATTGTACGAGGGTAACAGAATAAGCATTGGTATACTTTTTTGCATCTGGCCCTCGCCCTAAAGAGGGACTAAATCAACTATAATAACTACTACTACATACTTACATAATTAGTAAAACAGTATAAGTTTATGTACATAAGTGCATTATATGAAACATTGTAGTTTATAAATGTTCATGACAAGGTGCAAAGCAAAAATTTGCAAGTCAATTAGAGTCAGAATACTATGCAGTAGTACTTCAACTCTGCAAGACAATGGATAGTATGCATAACATCATAATTTCGTGAACAAAACTATAAATCAAAAGTGAGTGACTGTGTCCCAAAGGACATGAGAGAGAGAGAGAGAGAGAGAGAGAGAGAGAGAGAGAGAGAGAGAGAGAGAGAGAGAGAGAGAGAGAGAAAGAGAGATAGTTAGAGATAGAGCGTGGGTTTAGAGGGCATAGATACCGATTAACACAGTTCTAGTTGGGTTTACTGTCGTTGTCGTCATTGATATTGCAATAGCGCTAGCTTTTGGTGCTCTTTTTGTGCAAACATTTTTAAAAAGCAGATATAAAATCACGGTGGATCACAAAAGCAAGAGCAGGACCAACAAGAAATTCCTCCGAGGTAGGAAAAACACCCCCGTCAAAGGGAAATAACCTTCTCAGTTGGTGGCAGTGACTGAGTGAGAATGGTTATTTCCCTTTGACCATTAAGATGTCCCTCTATAAGTCCTTGTATAATTTTAATCCACCAATAACTCCCTAACCGTGTGTTTGACTGGTCCCAATTTTTGTAAGGACCGTCTCAGGAATGTATAGAACCTGTTCACCAAGTTTGGTGACGATCGGTCCGTTCATTCTTGAGATCTATATGCGAACACAAACACACAAACAAACAAACAAACAAACAAACAAACAAACAAACAAACAAACAAACAAACAAACACATCGACCGAAACCTATACACACCCCTATACCGGGGGTGTAATAACTAATTGAAAAGAGCATTAACGCGAGACAAGCTAACAAAGTGAAGTCAATTATTCTTGACAGAAGTTAGACAATGGATACGACAGTGTGTGCAGGTACACGGACACAAAGACGAAAATAATAGCAATGTCAGAATCATTCAAAATTAATTGAATTTTTATAACAGGAAGTAACATTACTAATGCTTGTCGTGTTTGAATTGTGCACTCAATGGCTGCAGATGAAATATGTTTGCATTATTTCTTCTATAATTGTTTCTCTTTGATGCAATTGCAACAATCCGCAGGGGATAGCCGTACAGGTGCGTGTTTGTGTGGAGCGAGAAGGAATGTAACATTTTGTAAAAACAGCCAACACACTTACGCCCAAACGTCACTGTTGTGAAGCACAGATGAAGCTCTCTCTGTTTCTGGCTTTGTCTCCTTGTCTTGTTCTGTCTCTCTGTCTCTCGCTCTCTGTCTTCCTCTGTATTTGTCTCTGTCTGTCTCTGTCTCTGTCTGTCTGTCTGTCAGTTTGTCTGTCAGTTTGTCTGTCTCTGTCTGTCTGTCTGTTTGTCTCTGTCTCTCTGTCTCTCTCTCTTTCTGTTTCTCTGTCTGTCTGTTTTTTTGTCTGTCTGTATGTCTCTCTCTCTCTCTCTCTCTCTCTCTCTCTCTCTCTCTCTCTCTCTCTCTCTTTCTCTCTGTCTCGGTCTCTCTGTCTCTTTCTATGTCTGTTTGAGAACATAAGAAAACACACGCACGCACACACACACACACACACACACACACACACACACACACACACAAGATGTCTCGCCTTTCCAGATCAACAAGCCAGATACCAAAAAAGAGTCTTTTAACCCCGGTAGAATTATAATGAACATAGATATCTATGTCAACTTCAGATTTAAAAACTTCTCTTAATTCAGTAAATTCGCCACCCCCCCCCCCCCTCCCCCCTCATATCTGAACCGTTCTTAATATCAGCGTCATCGAGTGCGGTTACTCCCAAGAATTCAAGAGAGCAAGATTATCTTGAACAAGTGCACGCATGTTGTGGTCTTGGCAAAACGGGAGCGGTTCATTCAGGTACTTTTCCCGTTCCTCCGACGAACGAACTTCAATTTTGCCCAGTTATTTGTCAAGGTCGTTTCCTGGTCAGTTGACTTATGATGTTTTTCTTTCCGAAAGTCTAATCTTTGCGGGTCATTTATCATCGCCGAAGGAACGGGATTTCTGGTTGCACACTGATCCACGAAATCATGTTTAAAAGGGTGTTTGATGTCTGAAGAAGTGAGTGCATATAATCTGCCTGGAACACTTTTTTTTCGTTAAGTCTGAAGGCAGTCTCAAATGGCAGTCTCAAATCGTCAGCCCAATATACTAGGCGATACAGCTGACAGTTTGTCTTGAACTTTATCGTTGTATATTCAGGGAAGCTTTTCTGCTGCAGTCTAAGCCTCTGTGACAGCTAAAGGGAGACAACCACGACGGCCGAAGTAATTCCTTTTCGTCGATCAACGAAACAGATGATCAAATTTTGATCACTTTTGGAGCTCATTCCGTCATTTAATATCTCAAATGTCATTCTTTGGATTGACAAAAAGGACACATCAGATTTTTAACGCAATAACGGCTCTAGATTTTGAGCTATGAATTTACAACGTTAAAGTTCAAGATTAAAGGCACAGTAAGCCTCCCGTAAACCATCACAGATACGGTCAGGATTTTACACACAGTACAAACACCCTTTCATTTAAACACTCACCGATTGAGAACATCCTAGGTGCCCTCCGTAAAGAGCGAACAATTTTCAAAGAATTTATTTTTGCGTGGTTTATCTTACCCCTGAGCCATCGTGAACCCGTGTGATCCAGTTAAGTTTCCCTTTTTCACAATGTAGTCGTCAGTTAGTCATTTGAATGCGACTCGATGTGAGCTTATCTACAATAGCACGTTTTTATGCACGAAACAAACGGCTGTGGTTCACAAGAACTCTAGCGATGGCTTTTGACTGTCACTGAGAGGAACGGCGATATCAGTGCCGCATAAACCGTCGTCTGCTACGACCCTTGCGTGACCCTGCTTCCGGGCTTTTCTTTTTTCAAACTTTCACAACTTCGAATTGCACTGATCTTGTCTTGATGAAAAAAGAATTCTTTTATGATTAAAGAATGTTTGTGTAACAAGCTGTCAATTTATTATTTAGATTTTAAAAGTTAGGTCTAGCGCAAAAACGCACCACGGTCCAAAAACATTCTGATAATCATCGATCCACGGCTATCGCCAGTTTAAGGGAAGTAACTCATTTTTGACCTGAGTTCAGGATGGGTCCAAAAAGTGTTCGAGACAATCTGCAAAATTAATTCTTTAAAAATTGCTCGCTCTTTACGTAGGGCACCTAGGATGTTCCCGTTTGGTGAGCGTTCAAATGGAAGGGTGTTTGTACTGTGTGTAAAAGCCTGACAGTATCTGTGATGGTTTACGGGAGGCTTACTGTCCGGGCGTGATTTCCGGGATATTCATAACAGCCGTCCAGCACCAAAACGAGGCGCCATTGTTGTAAAGGGCCAAGTCCACGAAAATAAATTCTTTGAAAATTTCTCACGCTCGACAGAAAGCAGCCAGGATGTTTCCGTTCGGTGAGCGTATAATGGAAGTATGCTTGTACTGTATGTAAACGCTCGGGGAGCTCTGTGATGGTTTACGGGAGGCTTACTGTGCCTTTAACGTCAGCAATCCCGAGAGGACAGAATACCAATTCAACATTGCCGAATAATTATAATCATCATGCTCTAACTTTGTATTAAATCTCGGGGTTTAGGTGTGTGAACAACACGCGATTTTTTGCAAGTGACGCAAAGGAAACATTCCTCGTTTAGAAAACAATAATTATGTCAGTTGGTGTTAATTTCGAACAGTCACTTCCAATTTTACAGCACTTGTACTCAACTCACATGACATTGATTCACATGTAAATTTTACCAGAAAAACAAAACAAATGAACAACCGTTTGAAATGATTGATATCATTGATAAGACGATGGTAGTCGGTTGTTCATTTCAAAGCTTCTTATACTTTCAGGTGCCAGTAAAAGGGTTCCGTGTAACTCTCACTTACTTTTGTTGCTCATGTCGTATACGTTTTGAGCGTTGTTTCTGCTATCACTAAAATGTTTTCCTGTCCGTGTTAACTATGACAAAAAACATCACATACCCGTTCTGACTGTTGCGTGCGGTAAGACTTCGTTTTACTAACCAACGCACTAAAAAAGTGGATCTAAAAACAACTTATGTTTTCTGGGAGGGGGTGGGGGGGGGATGGTGTGGGGGATTAATTTTTCTATGTGACACTAGTATCAGTAAGCCGTTAATTTCACTAACAATTCTACTCTGCACAGCAAACAGTCAGATTTTTATTTTTGGTATATGTCCAAATAGGGGGATGTCTTTACACGTAGAAACCTTGACAGATCTGTGGTGTGCAACAAGATGGCTTGCACTGGAAGAAAGGTACCTTTAACTCTCCGCAGCAGGGATTACCACTTCAAGAACAGACCTTTTTCAAGTATGTCAACATGGCGAGATAAGGATAAAGGGAGACCACTGCCAGTGCATTGTATTTGTGGCAGACGACGATTACCGTCTTGATGCTAGGATAATATTTTTGGCTTTTGTGTATCGCAAATCGCTAGTGGCTTATTTGGATGAATACCAGAGGGTGACTAAGTCCCGGAAGATGGCTATAAAAAGCATATATAATTCTGTAGTGGTGCTGACTGTCCTCTTCTGCTGCAGCCTTTTAGTGAGTCCAACCAATGGCAGTGAAGAAAGCTGTGGTACCCATGTGAGTATGAACTCATTGATGTTCTTATCTAATCTTGCATCGACAGGTAAATATTACCTAATTTCTACACTTTGTGCTTTTCAACTTTTTAACTGCAGGATCCAATCTTTGTTCATACCAAATGTTTTGTTGTTGAATTGGCGTCGTTGTTGTTGTTGTTGTTGTTGTTGTTGTTGTTGTTGTTGTTGTTGTCGTTGTTGTTGTTGTTGTTGTTGTTGTTGTTGTTGTTGTTGTTGTCGTTGTTGTTGTTGTTGTTGCTGCGAAATGGAAAAGAAAGTGAACAGTTCATTATCCTTACAAACCTGTGTACACTTTCTATCATTTCAAAAGTTCATTTTGTAAAATGAAAAAGAATTAAAGGCACAGTAAGCCTCCCGTAAACCATCACAGAGCTCCCCGAGCGTCTACATACAGTACAAGCATACTTCCATTTGAACGCTCACCGAACGGGAACGTCCTGGCTGCTTTCTGTCGAGCGTGAGAAATTTCCAAAGAATTTATTTTTGTGGACTTGGTCCTCTACAACAATGGCGCCTCGTTTTGGTGCTGGACGGCTGTTATGAATATTCAATACCGGAAATCACGCCCGGACAGTAAGCCTCCCGTAAACCATCACAGATACTGTCAGACTTTTACACACAGTACAAACACCCTTCCATTTGAACGCTTACTGTGCCTTTAACCAAATGTTCATGTATACACTTCTTTTGCGCCAGAGAGACAGACAGACAGACAGACAGACAGACAGACAGACAGACAGACAGACAGACAGACAGACAGACAGACAGACAGACAGACAGACAAACAGACAGAGACAGACAGAGAGGGAGACAGACAGACAGAGACAGACAGGGACAGAGAGACAGACAGAGAGAGACAGAAAGAGACAGATACAATAAGACAGACACAGAGAGAAAAACTGAGAGACAGAACGACAAACGTACGGAGAAAGAGATCTTTTTTTT
The DNA here is from genome assembly GCF_037325665.1 of Littorina saxatilis. Lineage (NCBI taxonomy): Eukaryota > Metazoa > Mollusca > Gastropoda > Littorinimorpha > Littorinidae > Littorina > Littorina saxatilis. Next base: position 25,666,340 of record NC_090248.1, on the reverse strand, counting down.
TAATCATTAATCATATACTTTTGAAGAATTGTTGTTATCCCCGGTCCAGCCTGGGAGTATAATTACATGAAAGTAATTTAGTATTGAAACACAAAGTTGGTTTACTGAACATTTGTTGAGTCTTGCTAGTGCCGTTGCTATACTACAATACATACAAGAGCCTCTACGAGCATTTGTTTAATCTTGGTTTATAGTGCCGTTTCTATAACATAAAAGAGTGTCTGTGAGTGCCAGATATAAACAAGGAAGTAACGAAGACTTTCTGAGAGGTCAGTTCTCTGGACCCCTGTACTCTTATCATGCTAGCACATAAATCTGACTTAATAAATCCAACAGGTTTTGTGTGCTTTGCGTCGTTTCGCTTATTTGGTTTCTTTGATTTACTGTTTTTTGAGTCACTTGAGAAAAAGTGACTCTATGTAATCGGTCAGTGTTAGTCTGTCCGGCCGGCCATCCGGCCGGCCGGCCGGCCGGCCGGCTGGCCGGCCGTAGACACCACCTTAACGTTGGACTTTTCTCGGAAACTATCAAAGCGATCGGGCTCATATTTTGTTTAGTCGTGACCTCCAATGACCTCTACACTTTAACGATGGTTTCGTTGACCTTTGACCTTTTTCAAGGTCACAGGTCAGCGTCAAAGGAAAAATTAGACATTTTATATCTTTGACAAAGTTCATCGGATGTGATTGAAACTTTGTAGGATTATTCTTCACATCAAAGTATTTACATCTGTAGCCTTTTACGAACGTTATCAGAAAAACAAGGGAGATAACTAGCCTTTTCTGTTCCGCAACACACAACTTAACGTTGGGCTTTTCTCGGAAACTATAAAAGTGACCGGGCTCAAATTTTATGTGAACGTGACTCATTGTGTTGTGAATAGCAATTTCTTCCTGTCCATCTGATGCCTCATATAATATTCAGAACTGCGAAAGTGACTCGATCGAGCGTTTGCTCTTCTTGTTGGGTCTGTTAATTGGTTGTTCTGTACATAGGAACCCGAAATTCGCAAATGTTTCCATTTGCCTCTAATAAAACGTTCGATAATCTAACCTTTCTTTTTTTGTTTTTTTTTTTGCTTTTCTAATTTTGTTTCTTTGTCTTTTTTCTCAAAAATGGTAAAACGATCAAAATCACACAACAATGCCACGCATTAGAACTGGTAATATTTACATGTCCCAATGTGCATGAGAGTATGCCTTATCAACCGCAACAGTAAGACATATTCATAGATAACTCAATTTGGAATATTCTGTACTCTTTATATTATAAAGAAAAAGCATAGCGACAGACAGGTTCACAGGCAGAGGACCAGGCAGGCGAACAGACCGACACACGCAGATCAAGAGACAAAAACGTGAACAGACGCTATAGTATATTAACAGATGAACAAAACCAAATTGCGTTCAGCAGCGTTACACAGATAAACACTGCATGTTCAATAATGATTAAAGCATGCTGGACACATTTTCACACATTCACATTTGTTGTACATCTTTTTATAATTCAGCTGCATTGTGACATTTGTCGTCAATCTCTTTTCATTAAGCAATTTTGTTTGTTTGCTTAACGCTCAGCAGACCACGAAGAGCCATATCAGGGCGGTTCATTTAAGCAACATTTTAACATTTATTGTTCGTTCTTTAAAATAAATGCAATTTGTTGTCATTCTCCAGTAATGTTAGCTGAATTTTAACATTTGTTGTGACGTGTTTTCTTTTAATATCAGCTTCCCTTAGATATGTGTTGTTATATTTGCTTTTAATTACAAATAAACTTCGATATTTCGATGGGGCGGGGATATAGCTCAGTTGGTAGCGCGCTGGATTTGTATTCAGTTGGCCGCTGTCAGCGCGAGTTCGATCCCAGGTTCGGCGGAAATTTATTTCACAGAGTCAACTTTGTGTGCAGACTCTCTTCGGTGTCCGAACCACCCCCCGTGTATACTACATTGGGTGTGCACGTTAAAGATCCCACGATTGACAAAAGGGTCTTTCCTGGCAAAATTGCTTAGGCACAATTAATAATTGTCTACCATACCCGTGTGACTTGGAATAAGGCCGTGAAAGGTAAATATGCGCCGACATGGCTGCAATCTACTGGCCGTATAAAATTTCATCTCACACGGCATCACTGCACATATAAGCCTCATTCATTGATTGATTGATTGATTGATATTTTTTTGCCATTAATTTTATTATATCTGAACCTTTGTTGCATTTCCTTTTAATTGTCGCGGTATTTTGTCCTTTATTGCGTGCGTGCGAGCGCGTGTGTGTTTACATGTACTCTGACAGTAGCCGTTTGTCTCAATTAATTTGAGATGTGCCTTGACATTTAGTGTTATTTTCTGTTTATTCCAGCTGCCTGACGGTTGTTCGCTGTATACATCCGAAGGTACGTATGTGAACAAGACATTTCAACCTGCAGATACCAAAAGTACATATAAGGAGTTCTTCCTTTAGTGATTGGAAGATCCGCAGGAATGTGGCCGTTTTTGTTTACGGGGGAGCATCTAGTATTGCATGACTTTGTTTAACTCTTTGTCTGTGTGTGCTAACGCTTATGATAGCACCAGTTCAATGGTTGAATTGAAAAAAGAGACACTTCTGATTTGTTTGTGCTTTGTGTGATGCGTCTCTGCAAATTCAACAGCAAGAAATTAGCATCTCCTGCAGCTAAACATGATGCCTGCAGTTAGGCGATTGACATACGTACTTCTTTTTTTCACGTCCCACATGCCCCTACAGGTTTTAATCCATACCTGCACTTATGATTTTGCCGAAACAAAATGAATATTGTTTGTATAACAAGGGAAAAGAGGTTATTTTCCTAAAGTGTCATTTATTTATTAATTCAGTAGTGGATGAATGGATTGGTTGGTGGATTGATTGATTGATGGGACCACTGACTTGATTGTTGAAATTACATTTGTTCATTTGTTTGGCTTGTTTGCTTCTTTTTATCTCTTTTGGTGTGTGTACTGTTATAGTTGCTTTTCTTGTTATTCTTTATTATGTGTAAGTTATTTTTTCGTACTGCAACTCACTACCAGCTTTGTAGCTGAAACTGTATTGCTTTTTCTCCTAGAAGACTGCAAAAGAAAGTCGAATGAACTTACGAAAGCAAACAAAGACCTTGTTTCGTGGCCAGAGCGAGTGGAAAACGTGCACGTGCAGCCTTACATCTCCACTGCACTGTCATCGCCAGCACCGAGCGTCGGTCTTTGCATCTCCTGGGCGCTACCTCGTCGTGAGTTTATGCTCGCTTAAGAGATGGATGCACAGATGGGTTTATATGCGCACACACGCACATACGAGCAGGAATTTGCTTTTACTTAGCCATACACATGTGAAAAAATACATTCAATCCCGCATGCACATACACAAATATGCATGTTCAGAGAGTGTCTGACGGTGTATCTCTTGGACACTAACGCGTCGTGAGTTGCTATTTTCTCAAGAATTTAAGCTCACATAGGCTTACAGGCTTGCTGTTGTTGTTGTTGTTGTTGTTGTTGTTGTTGTTGTTCTTTGTTTCTTTGTTTCTTTCTTCTTCTTCTTCTTCTTCTTCTTCTTCTTCTTCTTCTTCTTCTTCTTCTTCTTCTTCTTCTTCTTCTTCTTGCTCTTCTTCTTCTTCTTGTTGCTGTTCTTTTTCTTCTTCTTCTTGTTGCTGTTCTTTTTACATTTAGTCAAGTTTTGACTAAATGTTTTAACATAGAGGGGGGAATCGATACGAGGGTCGTGGTGTATGTGTGTCTGTGTGTCTGTCTGTCTGTGTGTGTGTGTAGAGCGATTCAGACGAAACTACTGGACCGATCTTTATGAAATTTGACATGAGAGTTCCTGGGTATGATATCCTCAGACGTTTTTTTCATTTTTTTGATAAATGTCTTTGATGACGTCATATCCGGCTTTTCTTGAAAGTTGAGGCGGTACTGTCACGCTCTCATTTTTCAACCAAATTGGTTGAAATTTTGGTCAAGTAATCTCCGACGAAGCCCGGACCTCGGTATTGCATTTCAGCTTGGTGGCTTAAAAATTAATTAATGACTTTGGTCATTAAAAATCTGAAAATTGTAAAAAAAAAAAAAATGTATAAAACGATCCAAATTTACGTTCATCTTATTCTCCATCATTTTCTGATTCCAAAAACATATTAATATGTTATATTTGGATTAAAAACAAGCTCTGAAAATTAAAAATATGAAAATTATGATCAAAATTAAATTTTCGAAATCAATTTAAAAACACTTTCATCTTATTCCTTGTCGGTTCCTGATTCCAAAAACATATAGATATGATATGTTTGGATTGAAAACACGCTCAGAAAGTTAAAACGAAGATAGGTACAGAAAAGCGTGCTATCCTTCTCAGCGCAACTACTACCCCGCTCTTCTTGTCAATTTCACTGCCTTTGCCATGAGCGGTGGACTGACGATGCTACGAGTATACGGTCTTGCTGCATTGCATTGCGTTCAGTTTCATTCTGTGAGTTCGACAGCTACTTGACTAAATGTTGTATTTTCGCCTTACGCGACTTGTTCTTCTTCTTCTTGTTGCTGTTCTTTTTCTTCTTCTTGTTGCTGTTCTTTTTCTTCTTCTTCTTGCTGTTCTTCTTCTTCTTCTTCTTCTTGCTGTTCTTCTTCTTCTTGTTGCTGTTCTTCTTCTTCTTGTTGCTGTTCTTCTTCTTCTTCTTCTTGCTGTTCTTCTTCTTCTTCTTCTTCTTGCTGTTCTTCTTCTTCTTGTTGCTGTTCTTCTTCTTGTTGTTGCTGTCCTTGTTGTTGTTGGACTGTCGATGTTGTTTCGTCAGTAGGACTATATATATGATTGTCTGTTTTTGTGATTATCTTATAAAGCATCTCTGCTGCCTGTGTAGATTCTACTTCTGCTGTACAAGGTGTAAAAGTGAGCGTGACCGCACTGGACGACGCCTCTCAGTTTGCCCTGTGTCTGCTGTTTGACCTGTCTTCGGTACAGGGGTGGACACACTGGACAAACGAGGTACGCTAAAACAATCCAATTATGATGGATAACTTTCTTCATGTCTGGACAATCGTTTGGCTATTATGGTTTTACGTCCTCTTAGACTAGTTTGACCTATATTGGGACAGGTATTTAATTGGTAATACGCTGAGGATATGGTGTGATACTTTAACTCGAACAAGCCTGATGTGGCTGTCTTCTTCGACACACAATCTTTTACATCACCATGAACCCGTCTGGAGTTTTATATAAGACACGTGCATCTTTCCACTCGGATACATTACACAAACCTACTGCGTTTGCAGAGTGGGATTTTGGTTTTACTGAATTATTTTCATTAACGATCAAATGTGTATCTCTCCAATATAAGTGCAGCAACAACAACACCTTAAACAACTAAATAAATAAAAACTGTACAGCAGGCAACCATACTTTTGATGTTTTGAATTTATCAAGCGGATGGATGCTCATTTTTCATGAAAAAAAATAGATATTCATATTGCAACAACGATAAGTTTGGGGAAAAAAGTGTATAAATCTATCGAGAATGTGTTTGAAAAGGATAAACAAATAGAAAAGGATAAACAAAATAATGAGACTTTACGATCAATATTTTTACAGAGTGTGATGTCATACAACGTGACGTTACCACGCCTGCGTGACGAGTACAACTGGCACGTGCAACTGGAGAGTCTGCCTAGCCCACAGAACGAAAACTGGTCCCGCACCGTGGCGAGTGCCTTCGTGTCCACTGACGGTCTTCTGAGGGGTAAGTATCATAGGCAATACACTTTTCAAATAGCTTGACTTTTGTCAAATATGTCACCTTCTTCCATTTTCAATGAGGATAGTACGTAAGCTTACTATTTTATTTTGACATTGAAAGTATGTGTGGCCCTTTCTGCGATTTTGGATCTCTGATTGGAGAAACGCGGGGTCAAAATTGGAGCAAAATGTAAACAAACTTTACTGCGCTCACTACATGATTCCCACGTCAAGCTGAATTTCCAAAAGTTCAAGGAAGTGTTAGCACATTGTAAAACAGAAGAAAATTTACGGAAAACAGTCTTGCAATGCACATTAAAACAAAAATTGACCACTGTGACTGTTTTCGCAGAAATGGCCACACATTATAAACTGTTCACATCATGTGAGAGCTGCTGTAGAGCTTTTGGTTGTCGATTTTCGTTATAAATCATGTCGGTGATGGTTATTATTATTGCTGCTTTTTTGATTTGGATATTAAGTTTCTTTTGTTTTAATTGAATTATTTATACATCAACTAATTGGTTATTTCAGAGGGACCTAAACCAGCTTGCAGTATGGTCGTCGCTATGACGCAGTCGTTAATAAGCGTCACTGTCAGCGGCGTCATATCGAATAGTGCAGTGACGTCATATGACGTCATTCTGTATGAATGTGACGGAGAGGAGTGCTGCAACTTCTGTGACCTCACTGAGGTCTCTGCACATAATGTGAAATCGGTAAGTACAGAACTGATTTACTTGAAGATTGGAGGGGTAAGGGATAGGATGGGGTGAGTGATGTTATGATGCGGAGGGAGAATATCAGTTGCGGAGGACTGGAGTGGGATGATGCATCATGTGTTCTTCTGCGTCTCTAAAATTCCAGTCTCTCTCTTTCTGAGAACACGCTTCCATGGTTATTACCTTTCGCACATAGAAACACACATGCACTCTCTCTCTCTCTCTCTCTCTCTCTCTCTCTCTCTCTCTCTCTCTCTCTCTCTCTCTCTCTCTCTCTCTCTCTCTCTTTTTCTCTCTCTCTCTCTCTCTCTCTCTCTCTCTCTCTCTCTCTCTCTCTCTCTCTCTCTCTCTCTTTTCGTCATTGAGGCTACAATGTGAGCATTGTCAACTATGCTTTCAGTTCAGTGAGACGAGCAACTTTGCAAGAATTGCACCCGGCCTTTATCGGGTATGGGTCCAGCCTGCTGGACAACCGGACAATGTGTGTGGCCGAAGTCCAGTTTTAATCGTCACAGAGGATGGTAGATCTACGCATTTTTCTTTACTCTTTCCATAAATCCCCCCCCTCCCCCTCCCCAAAGAACCGACAGGCAGGCAGACAGAGATAGAGTGACAGAGAGATAGTTATTAAGGCACAAATACAGAGATGGAGTGACGGAGACAGATAGACAGGGAGCGATTCGGTTTTTTTCATTAAAAAAAAAGAAAGAAAACTGGAAATCTGGTGGGTCCACTTTATTTCTTAGTCAAATATGATCCAGATATTTATCTAACGCAGACCCGATCAAACATTTTCTTCTTTGTTATTTTACAGCTACAAGGATATCAACTTCATCGCCACTAACAACGACAGCAATGACGGCCATGTCCTCACCTCCTCAATCCACAACAGTCACCAACAACAGCATGATACAGAATACCACCAACGTCACTCCTCCACAGCGATTTCCAGCAGACTTCACAGCGACCGTGGAACTCACTGAGTCCGGACGTGAACACGCACAATCTTCTTCAACTGAGGCCGGGTCCAGTTTTAGGGTGAGAAAGTCAACAGACACAGCTGGTAATGACAGAGATGTGGTCGCTGCTGTATCCGTTGCTGTATGTGTCTCCGTCGTCGTCGTGGTTCTCGGAGTCGGAGCGTGCTACTGCTGGCGATGCAGAAGTGAGTACTATAATATGTTGGATGTGTTTGTGTGTGGTCATGGCGTTGTTCATCATACAAAATGATAAGATAAGTTGAAAAATAAATGCGTTAATAAAAACTAGAAAGACAACAACAACAACAACAACAACAACAACAACAACAACAACATATATTGTTGATGGTAGTGCGCTGCTTGTGTAGATGGTATTATGGCGTTCAAGGAGTACAACAACAACAACAACAACATATATTGTTGATGGTAGTGCGCTGCTTGTGTAGATGGTATTATGGCGTTCAAGGAGTGTCCAAGATTTGCAAAATGATGTTGCTAAAGTCGTAATGATGAGAAAAAAAGGTTATTGGCGACACTGATAAGGATCGGACGATTTTGAAGCTGGTGAAAGGACAACAACACTATTAGCGTATTGATAATTTGATTATATTGATTCATGCTTCATAAAGAAGATTAAATCACCGACAAAAAAAATCTTCAGTGTTCTTTTGAGCCATGATTTTTAAGCGGATGCTGCATTTTGCCAATCAAACTTATAAAACATACCTTCTTGTTTTCAGCCAATTCTTCCAGTTTTAGAGGTGACCTCACCTGCATGGAAAAGCTGATGAAGTCAGTAACAAGACACTCAACACCAGGTGAGTCCGAAGTGAATTTGAATCTGTTTGAAATCGTGGCTCCAAAACTAACGAATGAGTAAAAGAGCCAGTGACCCAGGAAGGCAATGATTTGTTCTGTACATCCAGGACAGGTTACAGAAACAGGTAAACCTTCACCGGATCACGCGTTAGACTACACAGTCCGTGTACGACCCATGCTTTCTAAAGAAGGATTCAACGTAAAAAGTGTGGTTCATACACGACCCATGCCATCCGAATATGGATACACTTTTCCCCGCCGCTTTGCAGAGTATGGGTCGTATGCCACCCACCCCATCCGAACAGAAATAAACACGATGAAATACCTTCTTCTATAAAGGTTCTGTCAGGGGTATAAGTGTTCATGTTGGGACAGACACTTTTTTGAGGCTCTGGGTCGTTCACGACCCAGGTAGCATGGCGAAGGTTAGAAAAAGGCCCATGTCTCACATACCTTCACTAAACACACTACCGTGTGTATTCGTGTTCATCAAAATAAATAAAACGGGTCGGCAAAATCTGTACAGCATGCTGAGAGAGGTACCCGTGTTTCTTTGTCATGTGAACCATTCCATTTAGTTGACTAAATTTTCATCAGGTTAAGAGAGAAATATGTCATTGATTTTTTTTCTCGTGTTTTCTTTACCGCCCGGACAAGCAAAATCTGACTATAGGCCTACATTCCTATTCCAGATGCAGAACTACAGCTGTCTGACTTGCCATGTTCCATTCTCGACACAAGGCGACCAGCTTCCACAGTGAAAGTTTTCCTTGTATCTCACTCCATCCTCAAACATCACACACTCGTCTCCGACTCCCTTGCTCTGTATCTACAGGCCTTCTGCGCATGCGACGTGACGTATTTCCGGTGGCTTCTAGACGACATCCGGCCTCTAGGCCCGGCGCTTTGGACTTTCGAACAAATGGAGAAAGCCGACAGAGTTGTTTTCGTACATTCCCCCGACACACGGGGTTGCTATGATACCTGGAAAGCTGGACAGACAAAGGAGAAGGAAGGTAGCTTAGAAGTCAGAATCATAATGGCTGCGTTTGACTACATATTTGAACACACCGCGTCACGCAAGTTGTTTAATGTTACGTTTCATTCAGACCTTCCCTATGTCGATAGCTGCTTCTTTTTCCAGCCTTCCCTGGTTTCACAGTCTTTTCCTGCAAGTAAAGGTGCCAATCCAGCGAAAAGTGAAGAATGTAATGAGACTTCTTTGAGATCCACAAGCCCGAAATCTGTCAACACACGCACGTATCGCTTGATGAACGACTTCAGTCAATTCCTAGCTGACCTGCACACCCTTCCCAACGTCCCAAGCGCGTTCATGGAACGCAATCTACCCTTCAACGCCGACCATCTTGATACGCCGGAAGGGAGACAACTCTACAAAGCGGTTGCTTCCCTTGGCATCGGTGAAGAAAACGACGACGACAGCGTGAGAGGAACTGTCTTCGGAGGCAAGCAGTATATCGAAAGATATCACAATGAAGAAGAGAAAGCGCGCGCTATAGGTGACAGATTCGGTATACTTGGAGAGCAAGAAATGAAAGGAAGAGCCAGCTACCCTCAAAGCGGTTGGGATTGCTTTCCACAGAAAGAGTTACGGGATAATCCCAAAGGCACAGACTACCATACGAAGAAAGAAGCCCGACTCTTTCGGGGAAGTGACGGGTTTCACGAGCACAAAGAACAAGCAGTGAAAATTGACTCCGGATTTGATGAGCGCTGTCTGGATTTCATCGGACCGGACGAACTATCGGCAGTAGACACTGATGCGTCTTCGCTAGGAGACAGGTTCCGGGGCCTCAACGCTCGCTACAAGAGGAACATGGAAGAGTGCGAGTCTTGCGCAGATTGTTACACTCTCGGTGGACGGTATGTCTAGAAAAACAGCGAAACATGTCTTTTCCGTCCAAATGAGAACATTTCGAAGAGCTGGATTGTTGACCTGTTGTTGTGGGCGGAAGTGACCTTTTAGGACATAGCATCTTGGGTATAGAAAAGGAAACCTGGATTGGATATGGACTTTACACCGTACTTCGAGCAATCCTAGAATTTAACCGCCTCATTAAAATATGTCTCCACATTAATTGTATCTATGTCTTGAACGAAGGGCCCGGCACTTGGAGTTTCTTTTCCATTCCTACGAGATGGCTGTAGACTGCGCGACAATGTGAGTTCTGCCCTCATTTCCCTCGCCACAAATTCTTCTTCTTCTTTCTTCTTCTTCTTCGTCGTTCGCTCAGAGAGCAACTCCGGAGGCCCTCGACACAAATGACTGCGCATGCGACAATAGGTATCAAGAATATGCGATAGGCAGATACTCGTTAAACATACAGGCTGCAACCGTGTTAACTTTGACAGACAAGAGTTTCCAGCCCTCACATGCATGCCAGCGTGCATAGGTGATAGAAGCTGGCTCTTTTCTGTGAATTTCTACACAAAACATCTGCTTGTACAGCCTAACAGAACTGGTAAGCTTACGGTTCTCAATAAAAGTGATCTTGAAATCTAAACTCTTTCAAGCTGAGCATCACATATCGTGCCTGTGTGTGTGTGTGTGTGTGTGTGTGTGTGTGTGTGTGTGTGTGTGTGTGTGTGTGTGTGGCTGTGTGTGTGTGTGTGTACGTGCGTGCGTGCGTGCGTGCATTCTTGCGTGTGTTCGTGCGTGTGTGCGTGTGTGTGTGTGTGGGTAAGTCTAAGAAACAAAGGGATGTAGCTCTCTAAATATAGACGACAACAAGAGTAAGTCAGAGTTATGCAATACCAATCTCTTTGTATGATAAGGAATACTAAGCATTTAAATAAACAAGCGACTTTGTATGTCAACTTTGTTTCACAATAACTACAGACAATATACAATCATTTGATGACTGTACTGTCTAACTGGTCGGAGTATGTCAAAACTAACAACACAGAGGAGAGGGACCTTCCTTCGAACCGCATTGAAGCTTTTCAGATGCTAAGGAGATGCTGCCTATTTTTTTTTATCTTCAACGTGATGTTCGTTATATTCATGCACATTGTTTACATTTTGTCATGCAATAGACCGATACTTAGGACATGCTTCATAATTATGAGAGAGTCAAAACAACTTTCAATGCAACGTGTAGGTAAATATAGCAGTTACAGCTCATCAAAAGGTTCTTATTGATTTTTTAAATGAATAAGTGGGTTATTGTCCTTTCCAAAATGACCGACACAATCAATGTCCCATTCATAGACCAAAATATTTCAATATGTTTCAGGGTTTTGTGTAAGATTTTATCCCACTTCACAAAAAGTATACTTTGTCTCACACTGGCAAATTCGGTTTGTTCGTATGCTAGTGTGCCTGTGTGTGAGAGCATGCAAAACCCACCAACCGGGTTTATGTATATGTTCACACAGTACCAACTGGGGCTAAAAAAACAAGTGGGTTCCACATTTTGGAACCCAGTTGTTTTATTCTTGATTCGTAACAACCAGGTTCCAAACGACTCAGAAAACAAGTTTTAGCAAAAAATATTTTTTTTTTTTTTTTACGGAAAGAATGCCATATTCAAGATGATGACACTCTTTCCGTCAAAATTCCGTGCCCTATAGGCTACAAAATAGGTCAAATTTTATGCCTTTTTTAGTGTCAAATTCGTCCATGCCGGAGCGGATACTGCAGCCAGTGCGGTTGTAGTGCAAGCGCACTACAAAGACACTGCGC
>NC_090248.1:25624363-25649363 GCF_037325665.1 Littorina saxatilis | reverse complement strand
GCGCAGTGTCGGATGGAAGTCTTGGAGAAACAGTCACGGTAGTTTTGCACTGCTTGCACAGTAAAGGTGTGAAACAAGGAGGCTGTGTGGTTGATGTATTCTTCCACGAATGGAACGCTGGCCAGAAATCGTGAATACAATCTGCAAGAAAGGGGGAAAGAAGCAAAGAATGTAGCCTGTAGAGCATTGAAGCCATCTTTACTACGTTCAGCCACATAAGAAAAGCTACTTGTCGCACTCAAAGATTCATTTTCGAACAGGAATGCTATGATATAAATAAAACGGTCATAATACTGGGGTATGAATGAGAGGAAACTGTACAAAACTGTTTAAGTTAAGAAACAATTTTTTTTTTTTTTTTTTTTTTGGGGGGGGGTAATTTTAACTACTAAAACAACAACAACATTAGCATCACCACTAGAATACAAGTAAGAAGGGCCAAGAGATAAACATACCAGGCACAAACACTAACCACACCCCCATATTCACATAATCCCCAAGCTCACACGCAAAAAAAACATAAGCAAAATATTACAAGTGTCACGAAGGAAGAAAACAAAACCAACACAAACTCAAAGTACACACTCACATTCAACCCGTGAAACGACCCGTTCTTTACCTCTCAATGGGGTCTCTAAGGATGATGATAATTTTGGCCTGAGGAAACATGTGGTACATAAAAGATGCAGGGATGACCCTTGGTTCTGAACAACCCTCGTTGCCCTCGAAAATATCCCACTGGGTATTCTCCACAAGGTAAGTGGGCGACGCATCCCCTGAACGCAAAAAGAATGTGATGTGAGGAGTGTTTGCATCAAGTGAAAACATGTATTTTTTATGCTTGCACATTAAGATAGCTAAGTCAGAGAGAATGACTTATTTCGGGTTTCCGTCAATCAAACATTTACATTTCCGTACATTCAATAAAGCATGACACCTGGCGATTATAATGCCCACTTTTTATATTTAGTCAAGTTTTGACTAAATATTTTAACATCGAGGGGGAATCGAAACGAGGGTCGTGGTGTATGTGCGTGTGTGTGTGTGTCTGTGTGTCTGTGTGTGTGTGTGTGTGTAGAGCGATTCAGACTAAACTACTGGACCGATCTTTATGAAATTTGACATGAGAGTTCCTGGGTATGAAATCCCCGAACGTTTTTTTCTTTTTTTTGATAAATGTCTTTGATGACGTCATATCCGGCTTTTCGTGAAAGTTGAGGCGGCACTGTCACGCCCTCATTTTTCAACCAAATTGGTTGAAATTTTGGTCAGGTAATCTTCGACGAAGCCCGGACTTCGGTATTGCATTTCAGCTTGGTGGCTTAAAAATTAATTAATGACTTTGGTCATTAAAAATCTGAAAATTGTAAAAAAAAATAAAAATTTATAAAACGATCCAAATTTACGTTTATCTTATTCTCCATTATTTGCTGATTCCAAAAACATATAAATATGTTATATTCGGATTAAAAACAAGCTCTGAAAATTAAATATATAAAAATTATTATCAAAATTAAATTGTCCAAATCAATTTAAAAACACTTTCATCTTATTCCTTGTCGGTTCCTGATTCCAAAAACATATAGATATGATATGTTTGGATTAAAAACACGCTCAGAAAGTTAAAACAAAGAGAGGTACAGAAAAGCGTGCTATCCTTCTTAGCGCAACTACTACCCCGCTCTTCTTGTCAATTTCACTGCCTTTGCCATGAGCGGTGGACTGACGATGCTACGAGTATACGGTCTTGCTGAAAAATGGCATTGCGTTCAGTTTCATTCTGTGAGTTTGACAGCTACTTGACTAAATATTGTATTTTCGCCTTACGCGACTTGTTAACATTTACTCATGATACTGAGATACAGAAAATCGACACACAGAGGAGTATTAACCGACAAAGGCATTTCTTTCTTTTCTTTCTTTATTTGGTGTTTAACGTCGTTTTCAACCACGAAGGTTATATCGCGACGGGGAAAGGGGGGAGATGGGATAGAGCCACTTGTCAATTGTTTCTTGTTCACAAAAGCACTAATCAAAAATTTGCTCCAGGGGCTTGCAACGTAGTACAATATATTACCTTACTGGGAGAATGCAAGTTTCCAGTACAAAGGACTTAACATTTCTTACAATCTGCTTGACTAAAATCTTCACAAAAATTGACTATATTCTATACAAGAAACACTTAACAAGGGTAAAAGGAGAAACAGAATCCGTTAGTCGCCTCTTACGACATGCTGGGGAGCATCGGGTAAATTCTTCCCCCTAACCCGCGGGGGGGGGGGGGGGGGGGGAGGGGGGGTCCGACAAAGGCAGGCAGTCAGATAAAGAGAAAACAATTAAAACCTCACCATCCCTTCTCTCTGATAAAGTACACTCGATATTGTAAATGACCTACTTTTTAATATTGTGCACGCCTGCTTTAAAACATTCTAACATTAAAATCGCCTACCTATTTCAAAATGGGTATTGCCTGTGAAAGTTAATTTTTAAAAGAACCGTAATACTTTTACTCAAGCTCGCCAACATTGTTTACTATATCACATTGTTTACCACATCAAACCATATATATTCACATTTCAAAGTTTGACACCAAATTTACTTTGAACTTACCGAATATAGATTCAGATCTGCCCAAGTAGAGGATTTCCTTGGTGACATTCTTACCATCGCTGCCTACTACATACTTGGCAAACTCTTTCAAAGGCACAGGGTCTGTCAACAAAAGGTCAAAGCTATAGAAGTATGAATCTTCATTCACAACTCGTCATACGTGCATCAGAAAAAATACTGATACATTGGATAACTGTCTTTTGAATGTAGTGTAATGCCTCTTTTTGAAAGAAATGTGATAACATCATTTGAACGACATCATGAGCAAACGTGATGCTGAAAAGGTGAGAGGGGTGCACAAAAATAAACCGATATCATTATAAAAGTCATATTGGCTATCAGGAAAAGAAAGATGTGATTACCAGGTAGAGATGGCAATAATATTTAGAGCAGACATGAGTAACAGCAACAACAACAAAAATACTGTAACAATAACATAGTTATTCAAGATTTACCATCAAAAAACAATACAACAACAACAACAAACCAAAAGCAAAAACTTCTTTCCAAAATTACCGATCCTAGTCACGGCACCAAAATTGCTCATTTTCAAAACCTACTTACCGGAAGTTCTCTTTGCTTCCTTGGTGTACTTGAGAGATTTGCTTGCGCCGTATCGGAGTCTGTCCCACCAGAAATAGCTCACTGCGCCTCCCCTCCGCACGTTCGGGTGGCCGGCCAACCGGTGGTAGAGGTCAGATGTCCCGCCCTTGGGAACCCCAGCGATGTAGAAGTAGGGTACACATTTCAGGATGTTCTTCTTGCCGTTGAATTCGAACCAGCAAGGGTTTTTGCTGTTGCGCATGAAGTTGGGAGGTTGCTGGTGTTGGACACATAAAATCTTACGTCAACAACAACAACAACAACAACAACAACAACAACAACAACAACAACAACAACAACAACAACAACAACAACAACAACTTTATTTGGAAAATGCCGATCCTATAGTCACAGCACCAAAATTACTCTCTTCGACTCCTTGTCCATCAGCGGTCGTCTTTGCCCCTGGATTGATAGAAACTTGATTTATAGAAAGGATCAGTCGTTTACTGTGTGAGAATGAAACTAATAGTAGTAGTGACTGAATCAATAAATGCACGAGCTAGTCGGTCATGCAATCGATAGTTTACTGGACGTATTAGGTTAAAATAACATTAGCGACTATCCAGACCACAATTCTGATCTTCGCGGGTTTATGCCAGGTGTCGGCCATGGACGCATCAAAAATACAAAAAGAAATGGCACCAAAGTTGGTCAAGGTTAACCCTAACATTTCTGATTGTCCGTCTAGAAGTGAAATAAACCGACCCAACGGCCTTGAAAATGGTTCACTGAATTTACAAAAACATCCCTCCATCCTACCCATACCCACCCCCTCGTTTTTTGCGCTTTACTGTAAACCTGGCCTAATAATAATAAAAAAAATTAAAAACAAGCTTTTGTATTATCGTAAACGAAAGTGACAGCAGCAACGTTCACAAGACCACAACAAATACACATGCACGTACAAAACATTGGTAATTAAACTCACCACGAAACCGTATCGCTTGACCTTGGTCAGTGCAGAGCCCATATCAAAATGTGGACATTCTGGGAACAAGGGCTGGTCCCCAACTGTCTCTTCCTCCAGACTGGCCACTGCTGACCGCTGGAAGGCTGTTTTCCACCACTCTGGGTATGGAGGTCTGTGTGGCATGGACATTAAGAAGTGATGGTTTAGTTTTGTCAGTGTGTGTGTGTGTGTGTGTGTGTGTGTGTGTGTGTGTGTATGTGTGTGTGTGTGTGTGTGTGTGTGTGTGTGTGTGTGTGTGTGTGTGTGTGTGTGTGTGCGTGCGTTTGTATGAGTGAGGGTGTGGATTGTCTCTTGCATGTAATTTAATTTGAATTCCTTACGTAATATGCATGAGATGTAGCGTTTGAGAAACAGTAGACAAAACAGCTTTCCTCACTCGTGCTACAATTATGCTGTATAATATACATACATCATTACAAATAAAAAAAATCAACACTAAACAACTAGTGATCCACTCACGCCACTCACTCTTTCTTTTTCCGTTTCTTCACTGCACCATCTGCATTTGCTTTGGGTCCTTTTTTGGGAGCCTTCGTTTTGCCAGGGGCCTTCCTGCCGGGCGCTCCCCCATACAGCAGCTCTTCATCATCTGAAATGAGAACAGATACACTATTAACGGTTATAAATGAACGTCTCATGGGCTTTTCTTTAAACAAACAACACACACAAGCATACCCTACGCTTTCTCCAGAGCCGTATACAGTGCATATTCAAAATTCAACACTCATCGTCGTCTTATACTCGATCCCAGGCCCTGCCACCCACAAGCGTAACCTAACATTTATCCACGGCCCTGTATGATTTAGCGCTATATAAATGTTCTTATTATTATTATTATTAAGTGCATGTTCAATATTCAGCTCTCATCGTCGTCAAATGCTCGACCCCGGGCCCTGCCACAGCAGAATAACCAACAATTTATCAAGGGCCCTATAGAGTGCATATTCAAATCTCAGCACTCACCATCTCCCAATGCTCGATCCCAGGCCCGGCCACCCACAAGCAAAGCCTATGCTTTCTCCAGGGCCCTGTAGAGTGCATATTGAAAACTCAGCACTCACAATCTCCCAACGCTCCACCCAGGCAGGCCCTGCCACCCACAAGCAAAGCCTATGCTTTCTCCGGGGCTCCATAACGTGCATATTAAAAATTCAGCACTTACCATCGTCCAATGCTTGAGCACGGGCCCTGCCACCAGCGGGCCCAGCTCGTGCCCCCATCCTGCCCGCTGCGGCGCCCCCTGCCCGACCTCTGGGTCGTGGCCCCCCCTCCTCCACTTCCTCTGAAAGTGTTTCAAGCTCATCTGGTCAAGGAAAGGAAATCATGTTGTGTTAAGTTGTTTGAGCAGACACGACAGTGTCTGATGAAACCGTTGACAACAATTACTTTCTGACCGGCCCGTATGTTTAGGAAAGAGCTGACACATTTAGTTTACAAGCACTAGCAGAAACATTAGTGAGCGTTCGGTGTATGGCTATTTTCCTTGTATACACGATCAGCGTTTGACTATGTTTTTTGACCACGCAATCAGTGTATACGTTTTTACATTTAGTCAAGTTTTGACTAAATGTTTTAACATAGAGGGGGAATTGAGACGAGGGTCGTGGTGTATGTATGTGTGTGTGTGTGTGTGTGTGTGTGTGTGTGTGTGTGTGTGTGTGTGTGTGTGTGTGTGTGTGTGTGTCTGTCTGTCTGTGTGTCTGTCTGTTCAGTTTGTGCGTGTGTGTGTGTAGAGCGATTCAGACTAAACTACTGGACCGATCTTTATGAAATTTGACATGAGAGTTCCTGGGAATGATATCCCCGGACTTTTTTTCACTGTGTCGATAAATACCTTTGATGACGTCATATCCGGCTTTTTGTAAAAGTTGATGCGGCACTGTCACATCCTCATTTTTCAATCAAATTGATTGAAATTTTGGCAAAGCAATCTTCGACAAAGGCCGGACTTTGGTATTGCATTTCAGCTTGGTGGCGTAAACACTAATGAATGAGTTTGGTCATTAAATGTCGGAAACTTATTATTAAAATTATTTCTTTATTAAACGATCCAAAAATGATTTCATCTTATTCTTCGTTATTTTCTGATTCCAAAAACATATACATATTTGGATTACAAACAAGCTCTGAAAATTAAAAATATGAAAATTATGATTAAAATTAATTTTCCGAAATCGATTTAAAAACAATTTTATCTTATTCCTTGTCGGTCCCTGATTCCAAAAACATATACATATGATATGTTTGGATTAGAAACAAACTCAGTAAGCTAAAAAGAATAGACATACAGAAAAGCGTGTTATCCTGCTCAGCGCGACCACTACCGCACTATTCTGCATGGCTTGTTGATTTTCACTGCCTTTGCCACGAGCGGTGTTCTGACGAAACGACGAGTATGTGGTCTTGGTGAAAAAAGCAGTGCGTTCAGTTTCATTCTGTGAGTTCGACAGCTTGACTAAATGTTATTTCGCCTTACGCGACTTGTTTCCTTCTCCACACGCATTACCAGACAATAGTCCAAGCATATTAGAGAACAACGTTGAAGTGACAATGACTAGGTTTAAAATGTCCCTTATCAGAAAGTTCAACCTCAGTCCTTTGATGTTTATTAAACACATTTTCATATAAAGTTGGCGCTTCATATGGAAAAGTGGCTTTGAAATTGACCCTAATCCTTCTTTGGGCTCTGTAAATGTCGTTTGGGGCTATGGTTGTAAAACGGTATCTACTGGTCACCCCAATGTATAAACTGAAAACTCTTTCTGCACCAGAACACGCAGAAAGGATTGTATCTGCCTGATGTCTGATGCTTTTCAAAATCCCCAACCACTAACACCTTCAAAACGGACATTAACTGACACTGTTGTTTTTCCCTATATAATCCTTACTATTTTTCCGAGACGTCGTCCTGTTGTGTATTTAGCTTGCCACAACCTCATACATGGTCCTAAAAGTTAAAGTTGAAGAAAATACTAAAGATAAATGAACAAGCTGACGCAGTGTCATTCGCACCGTGAATCCCCCCATGGGAACATACTAAAGTCTGGTTCCAAATAGGCTCAATTTCCTTCTATTTCTTTGTATTTCTGCCTCGTAGGGGTAGGGGTGTTCAAACCAAAGGCACCTTTAAACCAAAATTCAAATCACACATCTTACAATACTAAGACACTCAGCAGTGAAAGGGTGTCTGCTGGTAAAAAATTCCAAACAATCCTAAAAGTACTTCACTACTAAACGTGCTTTTAAAAAGAGCCGTTATTTTTCCCTCTATAATCAGTATTGTGTTTTCTGCGAACATGTAGTCTATTTAGATGGTTGTCATGTGCACATGAGTTGCTAAAGCGTTTTCAGTTGGGCATATGTCGAAAAGCAAAGAATTAGCCCTTTGAAAACCATCAGAACTGTCACACAAAAATAACATTTACCTATCTCACCAACTGACCAAACATAGGGCTTTTCCTTATGTATTATGTATTGTCGTGTTTTTTGTAGCATACTTGTGAAAACAGCCACCACTGTTGTAAATGATACTTTAAAGAGCATTATTTCATTTTTACAGTTGAAGGACAACCTGGACTGCCGTATATTACAGCTGTTTTACAATCAGCCAAAATTTTCTTAACAAACGTATGTTAAGAACAACTCCCATAGTGAAATTGAAGGAAAACAAAGTGAAAACCCCCCTGCCATAGAGGAGCTAAAGAATCAACAATAAACGACTGCATGGATAGCTTGATGCACGAATGCATTGCGGACATGTTTGTCTCCAACCAAGAGAAAGTTCCAAAAAATCCCTTTTGTGCTTCTTATTATACAGTGACGTCAAAGACAGCCTTTTCTGCTGTTCATACATTCAGGGGTTATGGTTACACTAAACGACGTAGTTGTAGCCATACTGCCATCCAGATTTATTTTTTCCTTGCGAGCAGTCACAGGGTGTTTGTGCTGTCTGCCAACCGTCAGACGACCCCGCCCAAGTCTGTTAAGGGACCGTTTGACCGTTATAGAACGCGTCTTTTTGATTTTTTAGCACATTTGGAAACGGTTGATTTTTATCCCTACCATTGTTTCCAAACATTATATAGGAATGTTTTGTGAACAACGGATAATAGCCGCTACTCGCATGTGTAGCAAAAGTGAGCGTACATACTCACCCTGGTCGTCCAGCCGTTGTCCGTTGCCCGTCTTCATCTGTCTGTACAAATCATTACCTTTGGATTTTTCTCGAACGCTATGAAGTGAAGAAACACCAAATGTTGCAAAATGTTGTATGACCCCAAGAGCTCAAAAAAGATACTTGAGAACCTTGACCTTACCTTAAGGTCAAGGTCACAGGGAGAATGAATGTGGTCTAAAAACTGCAACATTTCACATTGTGCCAGTTTTCTGGAAAACAAATTAAAAACAGCGGGCTTAGTTTTGTATGGTATACAAGAAAAAGAAAGCCTTATCTTCTGATACCATTTTGGTTGACCTCGCTTCAATGTCAAGGTCACAGGAGTCCTTCAAAGTTGAATTGTATACATGTTTTGAAGTGACCTTGACCCTGAACTATGAAAAAAATCTTTCAAACTTCATAATTGTGTGGGGCACATGTTATATACTGATATTGAGCCACATTTAGTCACATATCATCAAGGTCAAGGTCACTTTGCCCCTTATGAAATGTGACTGAAACGGGCAATTGAATCACTAAAAGTGACAATGTCTCTTTGTAGAAAGTGCCAATAAGTATGTTTATGCTTCCTATGTCTTGAATTGATAGCCTTGTGATGTGTGACCTTTGATGATCTTGACCTTGGCCAAAGGTCATGTGTAATTTGGTAGGAAAAATCTGTAAACCAGTTCTAATAGTGTACAATGTCCTTGCCAGCTTCAGTTGTTAGACCTTCACCTTCAAGGTCACCTGAAGGTCAAGGTCACTTTAAGACAAAAGTCAAGCATGAGAGTCGCATGGGCTTTGCTTTGTTAAGATTTTTTACCAAGACACATGGATTTCTTTACCCGGCTTGGTCACATTTTTCATAGGGGTCAATGTGACCTTGACCCTAACGATATGTGACCAGATGTGGCTCACTATGAAATTCTAACAAACGCCCCACTCAGTGTTTAAGTTTGTAAGAGATATCGTCCATAGTAAAGTTAAAGGGGCAAGCTCACATCAAAATATGTCTACAATTCAACTTTGAAGGGCTCCTCTGACCTTGACATTGAAGCGAGGTCAACCAAAATGGTATCAGAAGATAAGGCTTTCTTTTTCTTGTATACCATACAAAACTAAGCCCGTTGTTTTTAATTTGTTTTCCAGAAAACTGGCACAATGTGAAATTTTGCAGTTTTTAGACCACATTCATTCTCCCTGTGACCTTGACCTTAAGGTAAGGTCAAGGTTCTCAAGTATCTTTTTTGAGCTCTTGGGGTCATACAACATTTTGCAACATTTGGTGTTTCTTCACTTCATAGCGTTCGAGAAAAATCCAAAGGTAATGTTCAGTACAGACAGATAAAGACGGGCAACGGACAACGGCTGGACGACCAGGGTGAGTATGTACGCTCACTTTTGCTACACATGCGAGTAGCGGCTATTATCCGTTGTTCACAAAACATTCCTATATAATGTTTGGAAACAATGGTAGGGATAAAAATCAACCGTTTCCAACTGTGCCAAAAAATCAAAAAGACGCGTTCTATAACGGTCAAACGGTCCCTTAACAGACTTGGGCGGGGTCATCTAACGGTTGGCAGACAGCACAAACACCCTGTGACTGCTCGCAAGGAAAAAATAAATCTGGATGGCAGTATGGCTACAACTACGTCGTTTAGTGTAACCATAACCCCTGAATGTATGAACAGCAGAAAAGGCTGTCTTTGACGTCACTGTATAATAAGAAGCACAAAAGGGATTTTTTGGAACTTTCTCTTGGTTGGAGACAAACATGTCCGCAATGCATTCGTGCATCAAGCTATCCATGCAGTCGTTTATTGTTGATTCTTTAGCTCCTCTATGGCAGGGGGATTTTCACTTTGTTTTCCTTCAATTTCACTATGGGAGTTGTTCTTAACATACGTTTGTTAAGAAAATTTTGGCTGATTGTAAAACAGCTGTAATATACGGCAGTCCAGGTTGTCCTTCAACTGTAAAAATGAAATAATGCTCTTTAAAGAATCATTTACAACAGTGGTGGCTGTTTTCACAAGTATGCTACAAAAAACACGACAATACATAATACATAAGGAAAAGCCCTATGTTTGGTCAGTTGGTGAGATAGGTAAATGTTATTTTTGTGTGACAGTTCTGATGGTTTTCAAAGGGCTAATTCTTTGCTTTTCGACATATGCCCAACTGAAAACGCTTTAGCAACTCATGTGCACATGACAACCATCTAAATAGACTACATGTTCGCAGAAAACACAATACTGATTATAGAGGGGAAAATAACGGCTCTTTTTAAAAGCACGTTTAGTAGTGAAGTACTTTTAGGATTGTTTGGAATATTTTACCAGCAGACACCCTTTCACTGCTGAGTGTCTTAGTATTGTAAGATGTGTGATTTGAATTTTGGTTTAAAGGTGCCTTTGGTTTGAACACCCCTACCCCTACGAGGCAGAAATACAAAGAAATAGAAGGAAATTGAGCCTATTTGGAACCAGACTTTAGTATGTTCCCATGGGGGGATTCACGGTGCGAATGACACTGCGTCAGCTTGTTCATTTATCTTTAGTATTTTCTTCAACTTTAACTTTTAGGACCATGTATGAGGTTGTGGCAAGCTAAATACACAACAGGACGACGTCTCGGAAAAATAGTAAGGATTATATAGGGAAAAACAACAGTGTCAGTTAATGTCCGTTTTGAAGGTGTTAGTGGTTGGGGATTTTGAAAAGCATCAGACATCAGGCAGATACAATCCTTTCTGCGTGTTCTGGTGCAGAAAGAGTTTTCAGTTTATACATTGGGGTGACCAGTAGATACCGTTTTACAACCATAGCCCCAAACGACATTTACAGAGCCCAAAGAAGGATTAGGGTCAATTTCAAAGCCACTTTTCCATATGAAGCGCCAACTTTATATGAAAATGTGTTTAATAAACATCAAAGGACTGAGGTTGAACTTTCTGATAAGGGACATTTTAAACCTAGTCATTGTCACTTCAACGTTCCCTTCACTAAAGTGGCTAAGATGCCTGGACTACAAGGAACGTGAGTGTTTTCAAGAAAAGATTCGCTTGCGGCTTCGTGGTAGGCGGAAGAAAAAAATCAACCAGATAAGTTTTCGTTATTAATAGCTTGTCTGTGCACTTAAAAGACCGTTGGGTCGATATATTCAGTGTGAATGTATAGTTTTGTCAATAACAAACGTTCCAACAACCTCCCTTTCTTGGTTTTTTTATTCAAGAAAGAGGTTCAACTGTAATACATACCAAGGTCAAAATCTTCTTCATCTTCATCGTCAAAGGCATCTCCACGTGGTCCCCCTCTGCCTGGAGGCCCTCCCGCTCTTCCGCCTGCACGGGGACCGCCAGCACGTGCACCGGGTCCGCCTGCACAACATTTCACAACGTGTGTGAATCACGTGCCATGTTTCAATGAATTAATGTTGGTCGTCTTTAATCTATTTCATGTTGGGTGGGTTAAATTGGGTTTTTTTAAATTTAAAGCAAACACACACACGCACACACACACACACACACGCACACACACACACATACACACATACACACACACACGCACACACTCACACGCATACACACGTAAGCACGCACATACGCACGCAAGAACGCACAAGTAAGCACGCACACACGCACGCACACACGCATACACACACACACATACACACACACACACACACACACACACACACACACACTCTCTCTCTCTCTCACTCTCTCTCTCTCTCTCTCTCTCTCTCTCTCTCTCTCTCTCTTTCTCTCTCTCTCTCCATACCAGGACGGGCTCCGGGTCCACCAACTCGTGCACCCGGGCCACCGGCTCGAGCACCCGGACCAACGGCTCTTGCGCCCGGACCACCGGCTCGTGCGCCCGGACCACCGGCTCGTGCGCCCGGACCACCGGCTCGTGCACCCGGCCCTCCCAGGCCTCCTGCACGCGCACCTAGGCCCCCTGCCGAGCGAGCTCCAGGGCCTCCTGCGCGTGCTCCTGGGCCTCCATGAGGTCGTAGGCGTGTACTGCTGCGCGGTGAACTACGGCTGTATAAAGAAAATAAATGGGTAACATTTTGGATACTGTCAGAATATATTTTGGGTTGCTAGTACAGTCAAACTTGCCCTTGCGAACACCTCTCGTAAGCGACCACCTGTTCAAAACGAACACTCCGAAGGATCGCAGACGAGCGTTTCTTCAATATAATTCATTTTTTCATGACGATCCCCTATTCATATCAACCACTTTCGGTCGGTCTCTTGAGTGGTCAGTATTGACTATTTCGTATTATTTATTGTTCTTGGGAATTCCCTCAAGGACATTTGGGCTGCTATCCCTAGGGATACCGTGCAGCGAAGTAGTCACGCTACCAAGTCTTTCGACTGTCTGAAGGCTTTTAATGTTGTAGCCTTCGTGTGTTGAAGAAGTGTTAAAATGAATTTTGTGTTTGTGTGTTCAGACAGTCAACCATCTAGTTCATGGCATGACTTGAAGAAGGTTTGAAGCTTGCAGAAATGTAACTGTATCTTGCGTCCGATGATATTTTGTGTGTGTGTGTGTGTGTGTGTGTGTGTGTGTGTGTGTGTGTGTGTGTGTGTGTGTGTGTGTGGCGGGGGGGGAGATGGAGGGAGGAGGAGAGGGGTGTGTAAGACTGCGACTGACTGACCCTACCCTGAGCTGGAAATCCGTTGGTATATTGCATTCCTAAAACTCGTGAAGGTTTTTGACAAATTCACACACACACACCAAATTTCAGAGTTCAAGCTCGACAAAAATTAATCAAATAAAAAGACGAAATCCCTTTGTTAGATATTGGAAAAGTGAATGGCATTACTAGCACTTGCCGACCTGGGGTGTAGGGGTGGGTTGGGGGATGGGATTGTCATGTAGAGGGACAAGGGGAAAGAAAAAATAGAGAAAATGAAGGAAAGAAGAAAAATGTCCATGGGTGTTTCCCCTGCAAGAAGATACCTAGCCAGAACATCTAACATCGAACATCTATAATACAACACAACTGCATGCTTCCTGAACTTAAAAGAAAGAAAGAATAGAAAAAGAGAAAGAAAAGAAAAGAGAAAGGAAAGATAATTAGTCAGGACACAGAGAAAACAAGTCGCGTAAGGCGAAATTACTACATTTAGTCAAGCTGTGGAACTCACGGAATGAAACTGAACGCACTGCATTTTTTCACAATGACCGTAG
Organism: Littorina saxatilis; assembly: GCF_037325665.1. Lineage (NCBI taxonomy): Eukaryota > Metazoa > Mollusca > Gastropoda > Littorinimorpha > Littorinidae > Littorina > Littorina saxatilis. The sequence goes on along the minus strand of NC_090248.1, from coordinate 25,635,814 downwards.
TCCGCCGCTCGTGCAAAACGCAGTGAAATCGACGAGCCTGTTTAGCGCGGTACGTAGTGGTTGCGCTGTGGTGCATAGCACGCTTTACTGCACCTGTCTTCGTTTTAACTTTCTGAGCGTGCTTTTAATCCAAACATATCATATCTATATGTTTTTGGAATCAGGAACCGACCAGGAATAAGATGGAATTGTTTTTAAATCGATTTCGGAAAATTTATTTTAATAATAATTTTTATATTTTTAATTTTCAGAGCTTGTTTTTTTTTATCCAAATATAACATATTTATATGTTTTTGGAATCAGAAAATGATGAAGAATAAGATGAACGTACTTTTGAATCGTTTGATAAAAAATAATTTTGATGACAATTTTCAGATTTTTAATGAACAAAGTCATTAATTAATTTTAAGCCTCAAAGCTGAAATGCAATACCAAAGTCTGGCCTTTGTCGAAGATTGCTTGGCCAAAATTTCAATCAATTTTATTAAAAGATGAGGGTGTGACAGTGCCGCCTCAACTTTTACAAAAAGCCGGATATGACGTCATCAAAGACATTTATCGAAAAAATGAAAAAAACATCTGGGGATATTATACCCAGGAACTCTCATGTAAAATTTCATAAAGATCGGTCCAGTAGTTTACTCTCAATCGCTCTACACACACACACGCACAGACACACAGACACACACACACACACACACACACACACACACACACACACACACACACACACACACACACACACATACACCACGACCCTCGTCTCGATCCCCCTTTATGTTAAAACATTTGGTCAAAACTTGACTAAAATAATGTAAAAAGGTATGAGATTGAATAGAGGGTGTGGGGGCGGGGTAATAAATGAGTGTAGGCACGAACCTAGAAGAGAAGTAACAAGAAGACAGTTTTCTGTCACAATTTCAGGTTGGTCACCTTTTGCCAGTAAAAAAAGAAACAGACGTGAGAATGTCACCAAAAGGGAGAAATGGAGAAATGGAATTAGCGATGGTCTGCCAAACACCCAGAGAAAAAAACTAGTCAGAGACAAAAAAAACTAGTCAGAGACAAAAAAACATAACTGTAAACATATCAAAACAATCCCAACAAATCTCAAACACAACAAGAACACTTTACGAAAAGGGTACAGACAGCGATTGGTCTAGCGCATCAGTTGTCACCTGTTGCATTTGACGAGAGTAGAAATAAATAGATTGAACTTTTTCAGCAGAACCAATTTTTGTTCAAAGTTCAAAAACGGTCAAAGATGTATAAACGCACTGTGAGCTAGCTGCCCTTCTTAGCCATTAACCCCCCCCCCCCCCCCCTCCCCCAACCAAAATCAGTGCGCTAGAGAAGTTTTCTGCATTTTTTTCTTTTGTTTTTTTTTCTTGTACGATTTTTTTTAATTCTTAACTCTCAACATTGGAAGGTGTGCCCCCCCCCCCCCCCAAAAAAAAAAAACAATTAAAATTAAAAAATGCGCTTGAACAACCGCAAAAAGAGGAAGAAAAGGAGGAGGAAGAGGAGAGGGAGGACCATGCCTGTTATGGGCTTTGGGGGCAGTTTTTCTCGACCTGGGGCTGGCTCCCTCCATATCGTCCACGTCGTCGTCGTCGCCGTCAACCTCCATGCTGAGCGCGTGCCGACTGCGTGCCTTCTTGCTCCCCCCAGGGGGCGCGTCGAAGGCGTTGAAGAGCGAGACGATGAGGACGACGGACAGCAGTATGCCCACCCCGATTACCACTCCGCGTAGGTGAACCCTCATTTTGATCTGTCCATGTGGAATTGAACGTTTACTTCTATTATGTTTTACCTTGGATTCGCCAATACGAGAAAGAAAAATTAAAAAACTGTCAAAGATGTACAAAACCAATGTGAGCTGCCTCCCTCCTTCTCCCCCCCCCCCCCCCCCCCCCCCCTCTCTCTCTCTCTCTCTCTCTCTCTCTCTCTCTCTCTCTCTCTCTCTCTCTCTCTCTTTTTTTTTTTTTTTTTTTGGTTTGAATTAGAGCATACTTTTACTTGGAACACATACCAAAAATCTGTACAGGCTTTTCACGGAATAAGAACATGCTTTTTTTTTTTTTTTTTTTTTTTTTCGTAAACAATTACATTATATGACACACTTTGTGACTTGGTATCTGTATGTTTAACTGTACATTAATCTGTGGCACAGTACATTTAACATTTACTTTTGGCGCGAATTCTTACAGTACATAAATGGACAAGAATGTATTAATCAATGCTGTTGTGTCTGCGGTGTGTCAACATTTGCGACATCAAATAATCATAATCTCTCTCTCTCTCTCTCTCTCTCTCTCTCTCTCTCTCTCTCTCTCTCTCTCTCTCTCTCTCTCTCTCTCTCTCTCTCTCTCTCTCTCTCTCTCTCTCTCTCTCTCTCTCTCTCTCTCTCTCTCTCTCTCTCTCTCTCTCTCTGCAGCTATTTAAAGCTATAAACAGGTGACATAAAATAATACATCTCTCGTTAAAGCTATATGCTTGAGTACGAATCCTTTTTTCTTTTTTTTTTCTTTTTTTTTTCCTTTCTTTTTTTTTTCTTTTTTTTTCTTTCTTTTTTTTTTCCTTTTTTTTTTTTTTTTTTTTCTTTCTTTTTCTTCTTTTTTTTGGGAATCAGCTTTTTTTTCAATGAGATATTAGGGCTTACAAACGGAGATGCTTTATTTTACGATCTTATAATATCAATAACAGCTCATTATATATTATATTAAGTATACATTATATATCTATGTTATACAAAATATAAAACAGTCAATCAGTTTATTAAGTAAAATCTCCCCCCCAAAAAAAGGTTGTTTTTTGTTTTTGTTTTTTGGTGTTTTTTTGAAATTAAAAAAAAATTGCCTATTTTATCCATACATTCGTTGAGTACGAAACCTTAATGCCAGATATTGTATATATATATTGTATATAATGTCTCGATATTTAAATTGAATAAAGCTTTGTTTAAATTAGTTTAATTTATGGTTAAAAAACAGCTCAAAATCAAAATACAAAATCAAATACAAATACAAATTCAATAAACAGAACAAATACCAACGGCTGTTATGCTATATGGAGGAATAAATTCTTGTTCTTGTTCTTGTTCTCTTGCTTATTTACATGAATTCATTTTTAACTGTACAGCATTGTTCTTTGTGCGAGCATGGTAAGCTGTAATTATGAGCACATTTTCAGAGTAAACATAACATATCCATATATTTTCGGATTCAGAAATTGATAAGGAATAAAATGCAATCAATTTTTAAATTTGTTAGTAGAAATTCGGTTGTAATGACAACTGTCATGAACATACTAATGAATTCATTTGTTATCTTCCGAGCTGAAATACAATCCCACAGTCCGGATTGAGTCACAGAATGTTCAACCAAAGTTTCAATCAATTTGCTTAAAAATTAGGTCACCACATTGCGGCCTCAACTGTTGCAAAGAGCCGGATATGACGTCATCGAAGACATTTATCCAAATAATGAAAAGAATGGAAAAAAAACGTGCGGGGATATCACCCAGAAGAATGCACATGTAACATTTCATAAACATCTCTCCAGTATGTTTCCTGGAACTGGTCTAAACACACATTCGCACACACGGACACACGCATACACGCACAAGCACACACATACACACACACACACACACACACACACCACACACACACACACACACACACACACACACACCATCACTATTACCTCGTTTCGATTCCCGGTAAATGTGAAAACATTTTGGTCAAAATTGATTAAATGCCAAAAGATAAGACCCTAAAAGCGAATGTGTATTATGTTTTTGTTTAGACAAAGCTCGTAAATGATCCTAAACATTCTAACCGAGTCCTAACATGCGAGTCACGAAAACTGTGTGAACACCCACCACAATACAGTGTATAATGATACCATTATTCTTACTTAAATGTAAATCAGAAATGGCCGCCAATTGAATCCTTGAAAGTTTGCCGCTGGTAAACATTTTCAGCATTGTTTGTGACAGTTAACTTTCTTCTAACAAAAACTACAACAAAAGAAAGGCTTGTCACACATAAGATCCCCAATTGTTGGGGTTTTTTTGCCAACCGCCATTTCAAGAACTACTTCTACATTGGACCATGCGTGTTTGACCAGCATGGAAAAAACGTAACAACTAGCCAAGTGTTGCCATGTCGTCAGTTGACCGCATGTCTAACGAATAAAATTATCGTCAACCGTTTCGTTACATATATGTTCAGAAAGAATGTACAGTCATGGACACCAAGCGAATGTCCACTTGTTCGCAATAAAATGTGTGTTCGAATCGTATTACGTATTGATACAATCAATGGTAAAATGTATTACGAGTCATTGATCTGTTGAAACACAGAAACTATCGCTTCAGTCAGTCAAAGAAATAACACAATCCTTTACCTTTTAGCACCCTTGTTCCTTCAGATTTTGAAGTTCACAAAACCTTCAATTTCCCCTGCTCGACGAATTCTTCAATTCATCGTTTTGTGAAATTCAAAATCCACTTGAATCAAACAAACTTGCATGCAGGCCTGCTGTCAACACAAAAGGACCAGACAAGGGCTTGTTAGCAAAGCTGTTGGCTTTTTTTGCATGTTAATTAGTCCACACAGCAATCATACACGTGGTGTTTTTTATCGGCGTGGATTGATTTTCGGCCTCCGATTGATCCTGATGCAATTAGCAGTTCCCGGTTTATGTCAGACCTTGCTATGAACCACGCAGTATATTGAGACGAAGGTTATTTTCTATACTCTTCTGTCTTTTAGGCCAAAAAAAATAATAGGTGTGGTTACGGTAACATAGCCCAAAAAAATAGGGTAGGAAGGTAGGCAATCACTTTGTTTTGTTTTTTAACTTTTTTTCTAATGTGTACAAATTAAACCTACTTGACAGGGAAATAAGTGTGCGACTCGGGCGCTTTCGCTTTCATTGCGTTTTCTGCACTCGTTTACTTGTTTTTGTGTGTATTTTTTTGACAAATGTAATAAAAAGTTATAGGGTCGGCCCCCAAAAATAGGGTAGGTCGGGTTACCGTAACCACACCTATTTTTTTTTTAGGCCTTACAAACGGACAGCTTTTATGTATTAAATGTACAGTCCTGCTCGTGGAAACGATCATGTTTATTGCCACGGGATAAGAGCAACTTTTTCAGGTTGGACACATACCACACACAAAATTCCAAACATGACGGGCGCAATGGCCTGTTGGATAAGTCGCCGGCCTATACCAAGCGGAAGGTCGTTGGTTCGAATCCCGGCGGCGCCTGGAGGATTAAGGGTGGAGAATTGTCCGATCTCCCAGGTCAACTTATGTGCAGACATGCTGGTGCCTGACCCCCCCCCCCCCCCAAACCCCCGCCAACGCCCCCCCCCCCCCCCCCCCCCACACACCCACCCCCACCCCCCCCCCCCACCCCCGCCCCTTCGCGTGTACACACAAGCACAAGACCAATCATTATGGCGCACTGAAAAGATACCGTAATCCATGTCAGAGGTTCGGTGGGTTATAGAAAGACGAAAACACCAAGCATGCATGCATGCTCCGAAAACGGCGTATGGCTGCCTACATGGCGGGGTAAAAACGGTCATACACGTGAAACTCCACTTGTGCAAAAAGATGAGTGAAAGTGGAAGTTTCAGCCCATGACCGAAGAAGAAGAAGATACCAAACAATCTACAGATTTACTGCTTTTTGTGCAGAGTGCGAACTTTGTGTCGAAATAATTTCTTAAATGGCATCTTGCAAAATCAGTTCAGCATAACGAATCTCACTCTGCGCAGAATTCAACCACACTGTAGATTGTTGGTGTTTGCCCTTCCGTCCCCCTCCATTCATGGGCTTCAACTCCAATGGTTTTTAGGTGTATGACGGTGTTTACGCAGCCACAAGCCGCTCTCAGGGGATGCATGTTGGGTATTTTCATGTTTCTATGACACATGGCTTACAGTATTTACATTTAGTCAAGTTTTGACTAAATGTTTTAACATAGAGGGGGAATCGAGACGAGGGTCGTGGTGTATGTGTGTGTGTGTGTGTGTGTATGTGTGTGTGTGTGTGTGTGTGTGTGTGTGTGTCTGTCTGTCTGTCTGTCTGTCTGTCTGTCTGTCTGTCTGTCTGTCTGTGCGTGTGTGTGTGTAGAGCGATTCAGACTAAACTACTGGACCGATCTTAATGAAATTTGACATGAGAGTTCCTGGGAATGATATCCCCGGACTTTTTTTCTTTTTTCGATAAATACCTTTGATGACGTCATATCCGGCTTTTTGTAAAAGTTGAGGCGGCACTGTCACACCCTCATTTTTCAATCAAATTGATTGAAATTTTGGCAAAGCAATCTTCGACAAAGGCCGGACTTTGGTATTGCATTTCAGCTTGGTGGCTTAAAAACTAAGGAATGAGTTTGGTCATTAAAAATCGGAAACTTGTAAATAACATAATTTGTTTATTAAACGATCCAAAAATAATTTCATTTTATTCTTCGTCATTTCTGATTCCAAAGTCATATACATATGTTATATTTGGATTACAAACAAGCTCTGAAAATTAAAAATATGAAAATTATGATTAAAATTAATTTTCCGAAATCGATTTAAAAACAATTTCATCTTATTCCTTGTTGGTCCCTGATTCCAAAAACATATAGATATGATATGTTTGGATTAAAAACAAACTCAGTAAGCTAAAAAGAATAGACATACAGAAAAGCGTTTTATCCTGCTCAGCGCGACCCCTACCGCACTATTCTGCATGGCTTGTCGATTTCACTGCCTTTGCTACGAGCGGTGGACTGACGAAACTACGAGTATGTGGTCTTGGTGAAAAAAGCAGGGCGTTCAGTTTTATTCTGTGAGTTCGACAGCTTGACTAAATGTTATTATTTCGCCTTACGCGACTTGTTTTTTCCGTGCGCACGTGTACACACGAAGGGGGGTAAGTCACTAGCAGGTCTGCACATAATATGACCTGGGAGATCGGAAAAATCTTCACCCTTAACCCATCAGGCGCAGCCGGGATTCGAACCCGCGACCTTACGCTTGGGAGGCCGGCGTCTTCTCCACTATGCCACTGAGCTCATCTGTCCAATGGTATGCTCTTATTACATATGAGAGCATGAGCATACCTGAGCATGATCACGTACGCGGGAAGTACCGTACCTTTAAGCACTGTGAGACGTGTGCATTGATTATCACTCCGTAATGGTTCATTTTATGTGGACACTTAATTACTGCTCGTAATGTATGCAGCAGATTGTAACAACTTTAATTCTATCTGACCTTGCCTTCTTCTAGTCGTATCCTCTATTATCCTTTCCTTGCCTCAATCTGACCACGTGTTCAAAAAAACAATCCCTGCCACCCTTCCCCATTCAGAGAATTCAATACATTGTTCTCCCTGGCTTTTGTGAGCCTTTGGTATGGCGTAAGAATTCCCCTCACCTCTCATCAAGTCAGGGATTTGGAAGTCCAAGCCTCGGATTCTACCAGTCTTTCTAAGGAATATTGGTCTGCTAGTTGACATATAACTTGCTTACTATCAATAAGGAGATTGAAAGACAATCTTCGTGTGACATGCGTGTTGAAGCCGCAATGTTGCCTATGCTACCCGAGAAAATCGTGGCTTTGCACAAACCTTGAAATCACCATGCACTTTCGTAATTTCTGACGCAGGATGTGTTTTCGTGTCTGTAGTTTATTACACCCCCGGTATAGGGGTGTGTATAGGTTTCGCTCGATGTGTTTGTTTGTTTGTTTGGGTGTGTGTTTGTGTTCGCATATAGATCTCAAGAATGAACGGACCGATCGTCACCAAACTTGGTGAACAGGTTCTATACATTCCCGAGACGGTCCTTACAATAATTGGGACCAGTCAAACACACGGTTAGGGAGTTATTGGTGGATTAAGATTCTACAAGGACTTATAGCGGGACATATTAATGGTCAAAGGGAAATAACCTTCTCAGTTGGTGGCAGTGAGAATGGTTATTTCCCTTTGACCAACGGGGGTGTTTTTCCTACCTCGGAGGAATTTCTTGTTTTGTTGAGGAGAGTAGAAGTAACTCGGATTTGCTTCTTTTGGTTATTTCATTCCCTTGTTGATGCACATTGTTCCAGGTCATTTCTTAAGGACAATAAAGACCAAAAGGATAAAATCTTAGCCGAAAAAAAGCATAAAGCATAAAACAAATGTGCCAAATCCTGATCGCTTCAGAGAGCTGTCTTCATAAGACTGCAAACGGTACGCAGCACCTGGTGGTTGATATGGACTGTACGCTTATTGGATTTTAAGCTTATGACTAATATAGATTTTCCACTTGTTAATGACGACTGTGGGTATCTTAATTAACTTTGTGTCAATCGTTGACGTAAAGCTGTTGTCTATGCGTCGGCCATCTCCGTGTTATTGTGTATCAGTCCCTGCGACTCCCTTGATTGCTATGTGACGGGTATTTTGTACACATGACAAAGCATACGTGTACAGACAGACATACACACACAGACAGACTGACATACGAACGCACACACACACACACACACACACACACACACACACACACACACACATACACACACACTCACACACACACACCCACATACACCCCCACACACACACAATACACCCACACAAACACACCCACATACACACACAAACACACACACACACACACACACACACACACACACACACACACATTGAACATCTGAATGCAAACAACCCTTTGTCAACAATACCAATCATATTAATAAAGCTCACACATCTGGAAAATACTTTCGTGATACATTGACATCCATAACAGACCAATAATAAGCTCAGAGAGAAATGTCATTATTCATCACAGAACATTGTGTTGTCCCAACTTCACACATACGATAACAATTTTTAAAAAACCTTGACTAAATGCAAAAAGTATAAGCGATTGAAGACAAAAGACGCTTGATACAACTGTACATATGTTGTGCAATGTCATGTCATTGACTGCAGTCACACACACACACACACTCACACACACACACACACACACACACACACACACACACACACACACACACACACACACACACACATAATCATAATACTCATAACAAGGAACTTAGTCGATAAATATCGACAGGGGGCCGACAAATGGTTTAAATGGGAAATGTGTGTATATGGGTGTGGGTTTGAAACAAACAAACAAACCAACCCATGTGAACCCCGGGCCGCAGGCCTTCGATGTAGTGATTGAAAAAAAAGGATGTTCTCAAATGGTTCAATTCTCATTTGGTCTGATTCTCAAATGGTACCGGTATACTCCCCCCCCCCCTGGCCGCAGGCCTAGGAGTAAAATTTTTATAGACACTGACCTTCTTCCCAGGGGTCATTGACCCAGTTTTAGCTATGAGAGGTGGTTCGCCCAGAGGCTGTAGAGTATACTGGGGCGGTCTCTTTGATGTCTTGAGAGGAAACTTGGCCAGGGTAGTACATGCACCAGAACTGGTGGACACCAAGGACAAACATGAAATCGAAGCAGTTTGCTTTCAGAGAGAACGGTCGTCAGCAACTCAAACTTCTCTGTTTTCTTTTTTTTTTTAAATCTGACTTTCTTTGTGGCCCCCTGACTCCGCCCCCCTCCCTCTGTAAGGACCCCCCTCCACAAGGACCGATTTTTGTCAACATTTTAAAGGTCGCTAGAGAGGGGTTCCACTGTATGACCTAACCGCTACTGGCAGACGGCCTCAATCTTCACGCGCAAAGACGAGATTAATAGGTGCTCGGTTTTGGTATTTTGAATTACATTACATTAAACCTTTGTTGGGTTTCATGGTCATGGCAACAGCCATAATAATATTACATGATGTATAATATCATATTTCAGCATATGTGAATTACATGTCATCATACTAAACTGTCATACATTTTTATTCCTACATTATTCTGATTGATCACAACCAAACCTACTATCATTGGACACATCCAAATGCAAGCGCCTGTTCTTGACAATTTCTCTCTGATCTAAATATAAAATCAGTGCAATTTCCTGGGTCGGGCTTTGCCACAGACACTCACGGTTTGGCCTGTAGGTAAAATGTACAATGTATTTTCTGATTTGTGCACAAAAGCTTTTTTTCTTTTTTCTTTTTTTTAACATAACAATGTTTAATGTCACTGTATGTTTAAAAGACCATGGTCATATTTGTAAAAAAAATGTTAAATTAGAAAATAAATAACATTTTGGTTCATGATTTTTCCTACACCTGTGCTAAAAATAAGAAATAAAAATGTCGGGTATATAAGTCACTCAAATACAGCTAGGTATGAATGGCTCGGTTTGAGTTTGTTGCAGTTGACCCTGCACAATGCGACATAACATGTTTTTGTTGAACAATTTTGACGTCACCCCTCCCATAGGGTGACGTATTTCACAACTTCCTGTGTTACACAACTCTGTGATGACCAATTTTGACGTCACCCCTCCCATAGGGTGACGGATTTCACAACTTTCTACAGATGAACAATTTTGACGTCACCCCTCCCATAGGGTGACGGATGTCACAACTTCCTGTGTACACAAACTGATGACGTATTTCACAACAAAATGGCGCTGCCCATGGTCAACCTCGAAACTATCCGTATAGAATGGGGGCGTCCTCGCCCCCATAATAAAAGAACGAATGAACATGGGTGACACCAGTTAACTCAATATTGCTATTTTTGATGAAGCTTTGAAACGACGAGCTTTATGGATTGTATGAACAAACACATGTTTTACCAGTTTTAGTGTGCAGTGCGCAGGCGTGTCACATATCGAAATTGCGAGAACCCCACTTCTGAGCACGCCATTTTACAAATCCCCAAACAGAAACTATTTAAACTTCGCGCAGAACTAAGCTCTTGAAATATACTCACCTCTATGTGTGAGCGAAACAATTTTTTTTATGTTTGCATATACATTCTTATGTAAATCTTTTTTTATATATACTTAAAACCTGAAGCACTAAGATCAGTGCAGGGGACACAACTCATAACGTCTTGCAGAACATAACTTTTGATCTGCTCAACGCTCTAGGATTGCACCAGTAATACATTTTTGCTTATGTTTGCATGATGATTGTAACTTAATTCCTTTACAAAGACTTTACTAAAACAACATAAGCGAAGACCATTCAGATGTAACATTTATTTAGAGATCAGCGTCGAAGACTGGTGCAAGGGGCACAACTCGGGCAATTGTCAAATTGAGACTCGTGCAAGTAACTTTTCGGAAAGTATTGACAAATGCACAGGACATGAACGGAATAGATTTAACAGCTGGGTAATGGAGGGAACGGGAGGAGAGGGGGTCGGGGGGGGGGGTGTGAGATCGAAGAGGGGAGTGGCTGAAGCTGGGGATGGAAGGGGTAGGTCACATCTCCTCCACGACAGGTGTTGATGGTGACGGATTTCCGGCGGCGTGCCTCT
>NC_090248.1:25535603-25621663 GCF_037325665.1 Littorina saxatilis | reverse complement strand
TCGAATAATTAGCGTGCTAGCCTCTCCTTCGCTGCAAAGCCACAAGTGGTCGCATCTGAACACTAATTGATCTGATCCTCAGTGACTTCGTGTCATGATTGGTCAAGCTGTTAGCCTGCCGCTCTAATTTCTTACACGCGACACAGCGGTGTGAACAGGAGAGGTGCGCATAATGGTTTTTGTCTGTACTCCTAAACACCAACCAATCCCCCCACCCCCCTCCCCACGTTGTGTATGTGTGTGGACAGTGGGGATGGGGGAGTGTCCGTGTGTGTGTGCACGTGTATGCATGTGTGTGTGTGTGTGTGTGTGTGTGTGTGTGTGTGTGTGTGTGTGTGTGTGTGTGTGTCTGTGTGTGTGTGTGTGTGTGTGTGTGTGTGTGTACGATTCTCAGTTTATTTGCTCGTCTGGTTATAATGTATACCTGCCCGCCTGCCTGCTTGCCTGCCTGCCTACCTACTTGTCTGTATGTCTATCTGTCTGTTCACTTGTTTTTTGGTTTATGTGTTGATTTGCTTGCTTCTGCGCTTAAGTTACTTGCGTTTAAAACAAATAATTAAAATTGTCACCTGAAAACTGAAATGTTCATGTGAAAATTACAAATATTACTGAAAATTACCGTTTTCTTCCCAAAATAATATGTTGTCATATATAATTATGTTTGTGTCTCCTCTTGATGTCTTTACAGACTGGACGGCGACAAGAGGTTACCTGCGTCAAAAGCCAAAAATTAAAAAGTTCACCTAAAAATTAGAAATGTATTGAGAAAATTACAAATATTACAGACAATTAGCATTTTCTTCCAAAAGTAGTTTTTGTCATATATAATTATGTTTGTCTCCTCTTGATGCCTTTACAGACGGGACGGCGACAAGAGGCTAGAGGGAGGGATGCGTGTGTACTTCAAGGGTATAGCCCTGGGCATAGCCCTGCTGCTGCTCGTTCTCTTGGTGCACAGACACGTGCGCTCACATCGCAGCGTGCTCAAAGCAGGGGCCACCAAGGCACGGGCCACCAAGGCACGGGCCGGGCAGGTCAAGGGAAGGTGAGCAAGAGAGAGAGAGAGAGAGAGAGAGAGAGAGAGAGAGAGAGAAGTCAGAACTCAGAAAATGTAATCGCCAAAACTTGACAGTTCATTGCGATGGGGTGGTTGGGGGAAAAGGTAGACCGGTTTCCGTGCATGTCCCGACATGGTAGTGTCCGTGTCAGTTTGTGTAATTGTCCGTTTGCTTTATGCTTTGCAAGTAACACTGTTCTCCCAAAGTCCAAGACGAGAACAAAAGTCCCGATCGAATCACACGAACGAACATCGAATTCAAACCAAATAGCACAGACACTTCGTGTTGCACTGTTTGGAGAAGATCTGCAAACTTCCCTCTGTCGACTGGTGACCCGTGCCGAAGTTTGTAGAGGTACTCCTCTTCTTTTAGCATGTGACGAGCTGCCTGCTTGACCATCCAGTACGTGCCGGCTGGTTCTTGTCTGTGACCAAAATGAAGTCGTCAGTTTCACAGATCAATGTCTGACTGTCGCCTGTGTTCTCACGGACCACCCGTTGAAAATAATTTTTCTGTGCACATTTTTTACTGCACGCACAGCTGATCGGTCCTTCAATCCTGTCACATATTCCTTTATAGAACACAGAGTGTAGCCCAGGTCCGATGTTTAATCAATAAAATGTCTTACGAGAGAGAGAGAGAGAGAGAGAGCGAGAGCCGGAGAGAGAGAGCGAGAGATGGAGAGAGAGAGAGAGAGAGCGAGAGCGAGAGAGAGAGAGAGAGAGAGAGAGAGAGAGAGAGAGCGAGGGAGAGAGAGAGACACAGAGAGAGACAGAGAGAGAGAGAGACTGACACTATTAAGAGAGAGAGAGACTGAGAGAGAGAGGCTCAATTTGTGTGTATGTGTGTGTCACAGTGTGTGTGTGTATGTGTGTGTGTGTGTGTGTGTGTGTGTGTGTGTGTGTGTGTGTGTGTGTGTGTGTACGTGCGTGTGTGTGTGTAGGTCCACAGACACATGCGCTCATATCGCAGCATGCTCAAAGTAGGGGCCTGGTTAGGCAGGTCAAAGCCGGGAAGGTTGCAGAATTAACGATTTTTGGAAATAATTCTGTCAGGATTTGCAAGCTGTGTGGACGAGTTGTGCACCGCTTACCCACTAGTACAAACAGGAAACACGTGGTCGACCAGTAAAACCACGATCGCAGCAAATAACTGACTCACATGACTGTGTTCGATCTATATGATTCCTTTTTCTTTAAAACATCTGCACATCGGAGCCACGATTCTAATCAATGTACTTCTGGTTTTGTATATAATAGATCTATATGTTTTGTGTTCAACGGGACTGTCAACCCATCTGATATGATTTCTCGACTTTTCTATTTTCGCCTTCATTGCTTTGTATGTTGACCACACATACCAAGAACCAACAACAACAAACCTTAATGAGCAGCCAGACACCTCCTTCGCAACAACTACAACTTTGCCGTGTGTATGCAGGCACCTTTCTTTTTCTTATGCCGTGTAAAATGTCGTGCACTTGTGCTCATCTTTTCTAAGTCAATGAGCAGCTTCATGGTCTGTATCACGTGCAGCAGCGGCAGTGGCGAGACGACGATACCACGGGGCCGAGCAGGGAGACAGGGTGGCGCTCCCAATGCCGCCGGGGTTGAAGCACCAGGTAAGTTCTATATATATAATTATTTTGTTCTCGTATATATATAAATATATACAATATCTATATATAATCAATTCCACACTTTGGCCTTAAATCAAAGTATTTCCCTTCACAGATATCCCCTTGGGGTTGTCAGATGAGGGTAGTCTTCCATGTCAACAGAAGCTACCATTCAGAGAGTGGTTTGCTTCTTAGTTGGATACCATGGGTTGACAACTCTCGCCATCAGTACCACCTGACCACTGATGAGACACAATATTGTCGAAACACGTGTCTGGTCTAGGTACAATAACAATGGTCCTCCTCAGGACTAGATTACCTTGTGATCCGTCCCCCACAAAGGGACTTTGCTTTGTAAATCTCGGTCCCCCTTAAGGAGGGTCTGATGCTCCCAATAGGCTGTCTGTGAAGAGATACTTATTTCTCTCTCTCTTTCTCTGCTAAGAGATTTTAACAAATATATATATATATATAAAACATCAGAAATTGTGAAAGAAACAATTGAAAGTCAGCAGAAATTTTCACATATATATATAAATATATATATGGTTATATATATATATATAACCAGATCAAAGTACATCATAATTAGAAGTTGTCTACGACCATTAAGCCTGTCCTTAACTGGGCGAAGTCGACTACGCGAAGTATACTTCGCAAAGCTGGCCGCACGGAGCATTAGCAGTAAGTTTTCGATAAAAAGACTTCGCGAAGTTCTTCGCGTAGCTAGTCGACTTCGGGCTCAATTAAGAACGGGCTTTACATGCAGTCCACGCGCGGTGATACAATGAGGGGGGATATGAACTTGTAGATCATATACCTGTGATACAACTTATAATTTTATACCTGTCCTCGAATAAAACGGGAACACGATTTTTTTATTGATCAGTGATGCAAGTTTGATCGTGCTTTTATTTTATTTTTTTATAGATATAAATATATATATATTTTTTTAGATTTTTAGATTTGATTAACAGTCAAATACCATGTCATATAATACGCTTAAACAAACCAAAGATCTCTATTGCAGTAAAATGAACAGCTTCAGGGTGGGTTTTTTTTAGAGCATCGACTTCGTTGGTTTGACTATAAAAGAGAAAATCAACTATTGAGAAGTTATAAGTTTCTACGAAGAAAACCTACGACTGCTGAGGTTCATGTTTCATTTTTGAAACAATTCTGTCTTCATCAGTCTGAATCTTTTTTTGCGCTCAAATACTTCTCATCATGAACTTCGTACTCATTGAAACACGGAGCCAAAATGTAAAGGCTATACCATCTCAAACTGGAAATCCATACGTCTGTATCATAACATGTTTTTTTCACATTCCCTAACGTCTCTAATTATAAGGTTACGCTCTCCATGTACGACCCATTACTTTGCTGCTGTGCTTTGCTTGATATTAAGGTGGGCGAATCCCGAAGAAGTTACCCAAAAGTCGTCAAAACGCCCAGACCGGGCTAGCAGCTGGTAGCAGAATACCTCGCAAACGGGTGAGTGCATCAATGATCGTTAGAGATTGAAAAGCTAAATAAAAAAGAACAACAAAGGAAGGCATCACATTTAGGAAATGTCGGGATGCCAGCTCACTGTGGATCTTTAAAGATGAGGTCGATGGTGCATGTTTGTGTGTGTTTCGAGATAAACGTCTTTGATGACGTCATAACCGGCTCGTAAGAAACTTGAGGCGGCACTCTGGTACGTGGGCTCGTTTTTCAATCAAATTGACCGAAATTTTGTTCAAACAATCTTTGACCCCGGTTTGTTTGTTTGTTTGTTTGTTTGCTTAACGCCCAGCCGACCACGAAGGGCCATATCAGGGCGGTGCTGCTTTGACATATAACGTGCGCCACACACAAGACAGAAGTCGCAGCACAGGCTTCATGTCTCACCCAGTCACGTTATTCTGACACCGGACCAACCAGTCCCAGCACTAACCCCATAATGCCAGACGCCAGGCGGAGCACCCACTAGATTGCCAATTTTAAAGTCTTAGGTATGACCCGGCCGGGGTTCGAACCCACGACCTCCCGATCACGGGGCGGACGCCTTACCTTTGACCCCGGTCCGGACTACGGGATTGCATTGAGATTGAAAGCTTAAACATGGTTTATCAATTTGTTAAATCAAACTTTTGCTTAAAATCTAAATGACTATAACAAGCGCAATAGTGGTTCGATTGCGTGTATTTTTTCCTGAATCTAAAAATATATAGATATGTTATGTTTGAATTGTTCATATGCTCAAAAACAACGAAAATCCGTTTAATGCAAATTAGGTCCCGTATGTAGAGCTCTACGTCTCGGTCGACGGTTTTCGGTCAGCCAGGACTTTATTGTTCAGTTTTGATGTTTAGGCCGACTGATTGACTGCATGGGCACATGTTTTGATCCCGTTGGGTTAGGGTATGTGGTATTTTACTAGGTGGGCTTGGTTTTATATGTGAATTCTATTTTTGTCTTATCATTGAATATCCTAATAATGCTCATATAACAGGCAGGCTGGGTGTGTCAAAAAAGTATCTCCATTCTAAAGGCCCAGTATGCCTCAAATGGTTTACAGAACGATTTAAATCTTCTCACGAAAAAAGCAGTTCTAACCTTATGGAACACACTTGCAATAGCATTTTACAGCACGAAATGACACAGTTCGTTTTAATGGCTATTTAGCTTGCGTAAACCACACACCAGATTTCGTGGTTTATTTTACCCATGAGCCATCGTGAACCCGTGTCCCACACTTTCCTTTTTTTCACAACTTTGTCGTCAGTTTGTGATTTGAATGCGACTTGCTGTATCTGCAATAGCACAATATTGTGTACCTCTGAATCTAAAATGTAACAAACGACTGTGAGTCACACGAACTTATCGGCCGCAGTAGACTTCAAGGAAAGCAGCGACATGCAGAAAGTTCGTCTGCTTGAGAAACACGACCTTGCGTGACCTGCACCGGGCTCCCTTTTTTAAAACTGTCGAGTTGTACTGATCTTGTTTTGATAAAAAAAAAGAAAACCTGTTATGATTTAAGAATGTTTGTGTTACAAGCTGTCAATTTATTATTTAGATTTTAAAAGTTAGTTCTAGCACCAAAACGAGGCGTCCGATTGTGGTATCAGACAGTCCGTTCTGACTGCACGAAATAAATTCTTTGAAAATGTCTCACTCTCGACGGAAAGCAGCCAGGATGTTCCCGTTTGGTGAGCGTTCAAATGGAAGTATGTTTGTATTGTATGTAGAGGCTCAGGGAGCTCAGTGATCAGAAACGGATGGTTTACGGGAGGCTGCGTGTGCCTTTAATGTATCATTGAAATGGACAATAAAGTGTTGTTATTGTTATTGTCATTGTAATTTTTATTGTTTTTACATTTAGTCAAGTTTTGACTAAATGGTTTAACATAGACGGGGAATCGAGACGAGGGTCGTGGTGTATGTATGTGTGTCTGTGTGTGTGTATGTGTAGAGAGATTCAGACAAGACTACTGGACCGATCTTTATGAAACTTGACATGAGAGATCCTGGGTATAATATCCCCAGACATTTTAAAAGAAAAATTCGATAAATGTCTTTGATGACGTCATATCCGGCTTTTTGTGTTTGTTGAGACGGCACTGTCACGCCCTCATTTTTTAACCAAATTGATTGAAATTTTCGTCAAGCCGTGTTTGACTCAGTCCGGACTTTGGTATTGCAATTCAGCTTAGAAGCTTAAGAATTATTTAATAAGTTTGCTCATTAAATTTGTCATTAAAACCGAATTTTTCATTTACAGATTTAAAAAATATTGCATTGTATTCCTCGTTTTCTCTTGAATTAAAAAATATATAGATGTAGTCTTGGCGATGACTGGTTTTTGATGTTGATCTTTTAGTTTGATGTCTACAGATTGACTAAATGTTTTTATATCGCTTCACGCGACTTGTTGTAAGTGTTATTGTTAATGTTCCAGCCGAATGACGGAGACGGATTGTCAAACGAAGCAATCGATTCTCAAGAAGATGTAAGTCTCTGTTGTTTACTTTATTTTTGTTCTATCTTTCTTTCATCCTTAAAAGTTTCTTGCTTCAGTCAGTTCCTTCATTCTTTGCTTTAGTTTGGAAACAAATATCTTTGGAAGACATACGCTAGCAGATTTATTGACCTATTTATTATTGATCACTTCAATTATTCCTTCTTGAGCTCTTCTCCTGCCTTGTTGTATCAGAATGAAGAAAGAGAGCTTAATGACTTAATCCCCCATCCCCTACCATTTTGCCTCATGTGCTCGTGAGCGGGGTCAGCTTCACACAGTGGAACGCCCAATCTAAGACCTACAAAAATCTTGAGAAAACCAGGTCTTTATGATACAAAGGAGTATCAAAGTACCTAACCTGGTTACTGGTGTGTTTTCTTTTTATTTATTTATTAAAAAGGAGGGAGTCCTAAAAAGGGGTGGATTTTTAGAGGTTGAGAGCAGACAACGTTTAGAAAATAGGAAGTTCTTAAAAGGGAGGGGGTCTAAAATTGCAGGGTCTGAAGAGAGGGAACTGAAGAGAGGGCCCCAAAGGGGGGGGGGGGGTATCATCACGATCACGGGAAGGGAAATTTTAGCTTTCACGATCACAGTTACCTTGTTTTTTGTTTTCACGATCACAAACAACTTGACGAATAGAGGATCATAGAGTGATACAGCTGTGAAAAATGTACGTTGAAAATAAAATGCTTTGCAATAATGCCCATCACGATCACGAAAACAAATGACGATCACGATCACGAGACTTGATTTTTGTGTCATCACGGATCACGGGCAAAGTCCCATCACGATCACAGAAATGGAAATTTCGGCAATCACGGTCACAGAAAGGTCAAAAAACGCCAATCACGATCACGATTTTAAACCCTTTGGGGCCCTCTGAAGAGGCATGAGCCTGACTGGATCCTAGTGATCCCTTGGCTGAGATGCACGAGGAAGTTAGTTGCCACCCAAACGTGAGCCAACGTCAGTGTTGGATTGGTTTTGACAAGGCAAAAAAAAAAATTAGTCTGTTTACGGTAACCCGACCGACCCTATTTTTTTCGCGCGACCCTAGACTTTTTTTTGGCATTTGGGAAAAAAAAATAATAAAAAAATCTTTTGGGTTTTTTTGCAAAATAACGTAAAAATATGGTTTTTTGGAAGAAAAAAAAATCCCGACCTACCGACCCTATTTTTTTGGCCTATGTTACTGTAAACAGACCTTTTTTTTTTGTGGCCCAATACTATTTGTTGTGATTTCAACCAATCAGACACTGGGGTTTGTTCTCTCCCGCTAGACCGGCACGGTTGGCCTAGTGGTAAGGCGTCCGCCCCGTGATCGGGAGGTCGTGGGTTCGAACCCCCGGCCGGTTCATACCTAAGACTTTAAAATTGGCAATCTAGTGGCTGCTCCGCCTGGCGTCTGGCATTATGGGGTTAGTGCTAGGACTGGTTGGTCCGGTGTCAGAATAATGTGACTGGGTGAGACATGAAGCCTGTGCTGCGACTTCTGTCTTGTGTGTGGCGCACGTTAAATGTCAAAGCAGCACCGCCCTGATATGGCCCTTCGTGGTCGGCTGGGCGTTAAGCAAACAAACAAACAAACAAAAATCTCTCCCGCTTGGGTGGCACCCACTTTCGGTTCGTGCACCTCGGCCGTGTATGTATCTAACTCGGGATCCGTCAACTTCCACCTACCCACAACAGCTAGCGTATAATGTCAAATCCAACATAACGAGTAAGAGTAATTACAGGTGGTGGTGTGTTTTTTCTGCACCACATGTAAATGACAGAGAATGTGTATATATACAGCATACACACAGATACCATGCTTGTTATCACTTATTTATTGATAGATTTTTTTTTTTAAATTAAAAAAAAAACAGCTTGTGTTTTCTTCTCGTCTCAGGTGGTGGACCTTGCCGAGATAGACCCTCTGTCGGCCACAGAGCCCATGGTGATGCAGCAACAAGAGGACCTGGAGAGGGAGAAGCTGGGATTCCAGCCCTGGAGAGGCCGTCCCAAGCCCCCAGAGAAGGTCCAGGACGAATCGAAAACCTGGCTGAAAGAGTGAGGATGACTCCGTTTTAAGTAGCGGGATAAGGTTGGGGGAGAGGGGGAGGGGGGCGGGAGAGGGAGGGGGGCGGGAGAGAGAGAAGAGAGCGATCGAGAGATTGAGAGAGAGAGATAGATTGAGGGGGAGAGATAGAGACAGAAACGCAAAGAGAGACAGGCAGGAGGCGAGAGAGACTAAGACAGACCGAGGTACACACACACACACACACACACACACACGCACACGCACACACACACACACACACACACACACACACACACAAACACACACACACGCACACACACACACACACACACACACACACACACACACACACACGAGCATTTTTGGAGATTGATTATCAATACGAGTGCAAGTGGAAGGATCTGCACGATAGTTTACCCGGGACGGAAGACATGTTAGGAAATGTTGTTCCCCCATTCTGTTCACCCCACAGCATGCAGTACCCTGAGTGGTACTCGGAGTCTGTGGTGAGAAGCAAGGTGCATGGGAAGAACACCGTTGTGGGGGGAGGTCCGCTGTACGATGACCCCTGTCCTGACGCGGCTAGGGTCAAGGAACAGTACAAGAAAGAAAAAACACAGACTTTCAGTTATATCGTAAGTATGATTTGATTTTTTTGTTATTTTTACACATCGGTAATATCGTAAGTATGATTTGATTTTGTTGTTGTTGGCTCACGTAAATGTAGCCTATGCGATGCTAACTTTTGTCTGTCTGTGCGTGCGTGCGTGCGTGCGTGCGTGCGTGCGTATGTAGGCTTATGTATGTCTGTGGTAGAAACTTTAACATTTGACTGAACACCGAAATACTCATTTTACCTGGTTATTATTCAAGCAACAGCTTCAAAGTATTGAGGCAATGATCAACATTTCGTCGGCACGTATGTAGTTACACCCCCGGTATAGGGGTGTGTATAGGTTTCACTCGATGTTTTTGTTTGTTTGTGTGTTTGTTTGTGTGTTTGTTTGTGTGTTTGTTTGTGTTCGCAAGTAGATCTCAAGAATGAACGGACCGATCGTCACCAAACTTGGTGAACAGGTTCTATACATTCCTGAGACGGTCCTTACAAAAATTGGGACCAGTCAAACACACGGTTAGGGAGTTATTGGTGGATTTTGGTTTTTTGGGGGGATCAACTACGGCATAACTCTTCCTTATCTTCTCCATGTTTTCAGCGTTTACCTCCCTTCCTTCGTATGGTGCACTTACTATTATGAGGGGGCATCTTCGGATATTCCCGGCGTTCTGTTACTATTTTTAGAAGGTCACCGCAGTGTCCAGAACGTAAATTGGACCCGTAAATTATCCTCACTGTAAAAGTGCAAAGGTCGAATCAATTTATAGCCACGCGAAAAATACACTGTCATCTATCTCTCTATATATACGGCTTCTCTGTGTTTGTGTGTCTGTGTGTGTGTCTCTCTCTCTCTCTATGTGGGCAACACCTATGGATTGTTCAGTTCTGTTTGTGATGTGGTCTGGCGGCTTTTGTGTATTTGTATACGTACTGGCCTTCCTTTGAGAAGCCAGAACAGTTCAAAAGGGCTTAGAGATAAGCTCTAAATTGCTCAATCCTGAGCAGTGAGAATGGTTATTTCCCTGTGACCAACGGGGGTGTTTTTCCTATCGGAGGAATTTCTTATTAAAGTGTGTATCCAAAGAAAACGGGTGGTGTTTTTTTTTTTTTTTTTTTGGGGGGGGGGGTAAAAACAGCTGACTGGTTGGTGTGTGATATGTAGACCAGGTCAGGGGTCAAGGTTAGGTCAGATCGCGTGAAGGATTGTGGTATAGAATTAGATACAGTTATCACCGAGCTGCAGTTCGCCGATTCGGAGAAGACGATTTCACATTGTTCGGTTTCGTAGCTCCAGAAAAATAGATAAAGAAGATGCCAAAGGAGATTTCTTACATGTTAATCTGCACAGCGTGTTTCCAGTGTCTGCGCGAGGAAGCGCTGTCGAAAGCGCAGTGTCGATCTGGCCATCTGGCAGTCGTGTCCCCGTAAGTAGGCTACAGACAGACAGATCTAGATCTAGTGTCTGTCTCGCACTCTTGCACCGTGTCACCTATGCTTACTGTACTCTGTGTGTGTGTATGTGTGACGGAGTGATTGAGTTTGTGTTACTGTTTGTCGATTTCTTACGTGAGCCTTGAAGGCTTCGCCTCTTGTTTTTATACATCGTTTATATCGAAAGTATGATTTGATATTTTTGTTATTTTTACACATCGGTTATTTCGTAAGTATGATTTGCTTTTTGTGCTGTTATTTTTACACATCGGTTATATCGTAATTATGATTTGATTGTTTTGGTTATTTTTACACATCGGTTATATTGTAAGTTTGATTTGATATTTTTGTTATTTTTACAAATCGGTTGTATCAAAAGTATGATTTGATTTTTGTGCTGTTATTTTTACACATCGGTTATATCGTAAGTATGATTTGATATTTTTGTTATTTGTACAAATCGGTTGTATCGTAAGTATGAATTGATTTTTGTGTGGTTATTTTTACACAACGGTTATATCGTAAGTATGATTTGATATTTTTGTTATTTTTACAAATCGGTTGTATCGTAAGTATGAATTGATTTTTGTGTGGTTATTTTTACACAACGGTTATATTGTAAGTATGATTTGATATTTTTGTTATTTTTACAAATCGGTTGTATCGTAAGTATGAATTGATTTTTGTGTGGTTATTTTTACACAACGCTTATAATTATCGAAAGTATGATTATATTTTTGTTGTTGTTATTTTTACACAGTACCAAGTATTCCTCGATCGCAATAACCAACACTTATAGTGTAATGTACCGAGTCATATGCGCACTCACACCGACCTAACTAACACTTATAATTGAATGTTTGAATTTCTAAAAGATGCTGCTCCGCTCAGAGCACAGTCGAAGCAACGAATTGTCCTTTTGTTGCAGATAAGGATATAAACAGTCAAAACATTTACATAACTATCCCACCGATGACTACACATATCTTTAGTGTTGCCAGCCAAACGAAACTGTATGCGATTTGTCAGTTCGCATCTCCCGCCAAAATGTACTTGTGGTTTCCCGTGATCATGTTCTTGATCTGAGGCTGTGTGCGGTATGTCAAAATGGACCCATTCGTCAAATGCATAATGCCGGTACGGCACGGCACCTAGCAATCTTCCACAGTCATTGTTAACCAACACTCAAGCCAAACCCTTTGTAACCTGCAATATCTCCATGTGAGATAATAAAGTTAATTTGATTTGTTTTGATTTGACCTTTATGAACAGGAGCCTGGAGAGTTTCTACCAATAACCATTCGTCGATTGCATAATGTACGGCATTATGCCTTGCAATCTTCCACAGTCCTTGATAACCCACACGCAAGTCTATAACCCTTTGTGAATGAACAGGAGCCTGGAGAGTTTCTACCAACCTCCAAGAACCCGTGCTGGTACGATGACCCCAACAAAAAACGCCTGATGCGCTGTATCCCTTACTTCTACGTGGCCGGAGTGGCCAAGTGCGGGACCACTGACCTGTACAAGCGGATCCGTTACCACCCGGACATCATGGAGGGCGAGCTGAAGGAGTACCACTGGTGGGACAGGCTTCGCTATGGGGCTCCCATGGAGCTCAAGTACACCAAGGATTCTGAAAAGAACGACAGTGAGTCCCCCGTATTTCAATCTGCGTTCAGCTGTTTCGATGTTTTTATCAGACTTTGAAAATAACTCTTTTTTCATATATTTGTTTTTCAGGCCCCCTCCCGCTGTCGGAATACAGCCGCATCATCACGGGAAAGGAGATAGAGGACTTGAAAAATGACCTCAGGACGAAAGGCCACTCTGAGAAAATTTGCGGTAATATCTCCTCTCAGTTACGAATTTGAATAGGAAAGGGATGACTTCTCTCGCGCGCGTGTGTGTGTGTGTGTGTGTGTGTGTGTGTGTGTGTGTGTGTGTGTGTGTGTGTGTGTGTGTGTGTGTGTGTGTGTGTCAGTGTGTGTGTGTCAGTGTGTATGTGTGTATGTGTGTGTTTGTGTGTCAGTGTGTGTGTGTGTGTTTTTGTGCGTGCGTGCGTGAGGGCATGGGCATTTAAATCTTTAACTCACAATATTTGAGAGAAAAAACAGCGAGCGATTATGCATGGTGATGGGTCGCCCTCGTATCTGTGGGACGCCTCCAAGTGGAAGATTTTTGATGTGATTGTTGTCATGTGATTGGTGTCATAGCAATTTAACAAAAAGAGTTCATAACAATTATGTGTATCATTACGACTGCATTCAGGTGACGGATCGCCCTCCTATCTGTGGGACGCATCGCAATGGACGATTTTCGAAGGCAACGAGGGTTGTACGGAGCCGAAAATCGTTTCCGGCAGTTTTATTCAGCACGCCTACCCTGGCTCTAAAATATTTCTCATCTTCAGACAGCCTACGCAGAGGTATTATAGCTTGTTTGTTACATTTGTTGGTTATCAAAGTTCCAGAGCTGTGTCCTAAGCAGTCCGCCGTGCAGTAATGTCACTATAGCAATTCAGTGAACATAAAAATAAAATTAACGGAATGAATCGAATTTCAAAGTCGATATTATCGCAACCGGAGAGAACCGTGGCAGCGGGATATGACACTGGAGCAATTATAGCGTTGTAAAAAACGATGATTTTGACTTTAACTTTCATTCATCCCGTAAACCTCATTTTCTAGTTCAAGGGACATACGACATGGCAGCGAGATTGATTTGAGACATTATCTTGAATTTTACCCACAATTCCTCATATTTAATCTGTCACTTTTGTGTTCAGGTTGTTTTCAAAGTTTGTGGTACGCATTCCTCGTGCTATATAACCTCCTTTCTTTCACTGCATCGTCATCCGCTTTCACTGTACAGTACTGTACTGTGTTTCGCCCTTTGCAATTTAGCTCTTTACTGTCTCTTACTTCTAGCACTGCACAAAGTCGTATTAATTTAAATATAATGTACCTATATCCTTTATCCGTTCGTGGCGTTTCAGATTATACTCAAGGTTTCTGTCCCGCATTCCTCGCTACCCTCCGTTCAAGGGGGCCACGCCCAAGATGTTTCACGACTTTGTGGTCAACGGTATCAACTGTTATAAGAAATGCTTCAGGGAGCACTCCATCAGAGAATGCGCCTACAACCAAACGCTCTACGACGAGGCCGTGGTGGGTTTAAGAGGCCGATTGGGATTTATTGAGTGGACAATAGTTGGTTGGTTGGTTGTTGGGTATTTAACGTCCCTTCAACCTATTTGGCATGTGTTAGCATGTACTCGGATTTATTATTTTGATGACCATATTTTTAGATATGATTTTTAGAGAATTCATTTATCTTTATCCATGCAACCTGTGATTACTCCTGTCAAATTGGTGCTAAAAGAACAACCAGTCCGTTTTGAACTGTCTGGTTGGTATACACACGTAAATAGGCCCAGTGAAATTGAACACTTTATCTGTACATAGTTATTATGATATATGGGTGTGGAAGGAGTGTGAAGTTGTATGCATACACCATAACAAAATCCTGTGCTTTGCATTTGGTAAATAAACTGTTTGACTTGACATGCGGGACGGATTCAAGTTTGTTTCCTCTTTCCATAAATGGTGGTCTCCGTGTTTAACACTTTCTACCCCACCTATGTTGACCAAGTTTTTGTTAGTCGAGACCAACTGTGTTGCAGCAGGTCACTCAGAATTGTAGTAACTGTGTAGTAACTGTGTATCAATACGCTGGAATGCAGGCGTCAGATGGACGTTACAGGAAGCGACTGAAGCTAAAAGATATATCGGATATATCCGTACCTGGTCAGATAGAGCCATATGAGTGAGTACGGATATACTGAGTTAAGGTTATCCACATTTGGGTCCATCACAGTCAAAATGCATGAAGACGTTCAAAAAAGCTCATATCTTTTCACGCTTGTTAACATTCTGATCATCATCGGTCCATGCCGTATCGTCGGCATATCTCTCTGACCGGGTGCATAATTACTGCGCGGAATCTATCAAAATAAGAATACAGAGTTATCTCCCATGTTTTTCGCTAATGTTTCTGAGAATAGACGAACTGAGACGAAAGTGATTGCAGATTGGCCGACTTCGACAGTGATCTCCGTTCTGTTCTTCACAGTTATGATAGAGACATCCTTCTAAGGTTAAAACAAGTCGAAATGTTGATACTGCTGTGGGAAGAAGACCGTGATATTGTTGCATCACTCCCAACTGCTTACGGAAAAAAGTGTCGTCTGCTTCGTAGCCAAAGTTGATTATCACGTGACACTTTTGCCATATTTAGAGTTGTTTGCACAGTAAACTTAGTACACCCGCGAAAGATAGCTCGCTTGAAACTGTCTTACATATCAATTCCTTTGTAATTCAAAAATTACACAACACCATGAAAAATCATTATCGACGATCACGAATCTGCTTATATCAATAACACATTACGAAAGCTCTAAATATTAAAAAAAAAATCGATTTCCTCTCCAGAGAAGGAACACAAAGGCATCCTGTCAGGGATAAATGAGATCCGAAGGGAAGTAACTCATTTTACCTGAGTTCAGGATGGCTTGTTAATTAGTTTAAATCTTGCTACAAAAAATATTGATCTTCTTTGATGAATTACAACAGCATCAGCAGCCTCAAAAGACTCTTTACCATGTAAATAAATAATTGAACCAACAACATGAACTTTGCATGTTTTTATGTTGTTTTTTAAAAATATTTTTGGTTGTTGTCATAATTATGTTGTTTGGTCGTCCAAGAGCAGATGAAACACACTTTTCCATCTACTGTTTGATTGTACAATAAATGATCGTATACCTTATGTCTTACGTAACTGTGTGCAGGTTCGCATCATCGAGGGGATGTACTCAGTGTTCGTTGAGGACTGGCTGAGGATCTTCAAGAAGGAGCAGTTCATGTTCATCAGGAACGAAGATTACTCCGAGGACATTGAGGGCCACATATACAATGTCTTTGATTTTCTCGATGTCGGTAAGTTATGTTGTGTAAACTATACTCAACTCAACTCAACTCAACTCAATTTTATTAATCCATTTGGAAATTAATTTGTAACAATACTCATTTCCAATCAAAAGAATAAGAATGCATAATAAAAATAAAAACATCATAAGAAAATAAGTGAGTATGATTATTATGAGTATGATCACAGGCCGAACGGAAATGTGTGTCATTACTTATACTTTATTAGGAACGCCGTACATATCCAAACCTAAGATAACAAACTATCATAATGTAGTATGAAATACTGCCATTTAAGCGCCGTTGAAGCAAATCCAGTTGCGTCCCATTCCGTGATAACATACCATTATAATATACATTATGCTGTACATTTCAGGGCCGTTGAAGCGAACTCAGATGCGCCAATCCTGCGAGAACACGTACACTATCATAATGCATTTGCTGTACATTTCAGCGCCGTTGAAGCGCGGAACTCAGATGCGCCAATCCTGCGAGAACACACTGTCATAATGCCATTATGCTGTACCGATTTCAGCGCCATTTAGGCGAAATGAGATGCGTCTATCCTGTGATAAAACACTATCAAAACGCGTTTGGCTGTATATATCTAAACGCCGTTGAATTGAAATCAGACGCGTCCTATCCTGTGGGAACACAATATCATAATTCATCATGCTGTACCTTTAAGCGCCATCGAAGCGAACTCAGATGCGCCAATCCTGTGAGAACACACTATCATAATGTATTATGCTTTACATTTCAGCGCAATTTCAGTCAATGAAGCGAACTCAGATGCGTCCAATCCTGTGATAACACATAATCAGAACGCATTTTGCTGTACATTTAAGCGCCATTGAAGTGAACTTGGATGCGTCCCATCCTGTAAAAATACACTTCCATAATTCATTATGCTGTACCTTATAAGCGCCATTTAAGCGAACTGATACGTTCAATCCTGTTTTAATTAACACACTATCATAATTCATTATGCTGTAAAATTGAAGCGAACTCAGATGCGTTCTATCCTGCGAAAACAAACTATCATAACGCATTATGCTGTACATTTCAGCACCATTTAATCGAAATCATATGCGTCCTATCCTTCGAAAACACACAATCATAATTCATTATGCTGTACATTTCAGCGCCGTTGGGGCGAACTCAGATGCGTCCTATTCTGTAAGAAAACACTATCATAATGAACTATTTAAGCGAACTCAGATACGTCCAATCTTGTTTTTAACACACTATCATAATGCATTATGCTGTAAAATTAAAGCAAACTCAGATGCGTTCTATCCTGAGAATAAACACTATCATAATGCATTATGCTGTACATTTCAGTGCCGTTGGGGTGAACTCAGATGCGTCCTATCCTGTGAGAAAACACTATCATAATGCATTATGCTGTACATTTCAGTGCCGTTGGGGTGAACTCAGATGCGTCCTATCCTGTGAGAAAACGTGACACTATCATAATGCATTATGCTGTACATTTCAGTGCCGTTGGGGTGAACTCAGATGCGTCCTATCCTGTGAGAAAACACTATCATAATGCATTATGCTGTACATTTCAGCGCCGTTGGGGTGAACTCAGATGCGTCCTATCCTGTGAGAAAACACTATCATAATGCATCATGCTTTACATTTCAGCGACATTGGGACGAACTGAGATGCGTCGGATCCTGACTCACGTCTCGACAAACATCGGACAGAACTACGACACGGTGGGACCCATGTTACCCGAGACTATTGAAGTCCTCAATGAGTTCTACAAACCCTTCGCACTTCGTCTCGCCGAGCTGATTGGGGATGACAAATTTCTGTGGAAAGATATTGCAGTGACATAACCAGCAGATATCGATGCTGTTCCATTATTGTGTTATCTCTCTTCCTGTGCTACGTCGCTGTGTCGTTGTTGTTGTTTGTTTGAACAAACATGTCATTTAATGATTATAATAATGATCAATTTGTGTTTGTTTTTTTACATTTAGTCAAGTTTTGACTAAATGTTTTAACATAGATTGGGAATTGAGACGAGGCTCGTGGTGTATGTGTGTGTGTTGTGTGTGTGTGTGTGTGTCGGTGTCTGTGCGTGTGTGTGTGTAGAGCGATTCAGAGTAAACTACTGGACCGATCTTTATGAAATTTTACATGAGAGTTCCTGGGTATGATATCCCCAGACGTTTTTTTCATTTTTTCGATAAATGTATTTTATGACGTCATATCCGGCTTTTTGTAAAAGTTGAGGCGGCACTGTCACACCCTCAATTTTCAATCAAATTGATTGAAATTTTGGCCAAGTAATCTTCGACGAAGGTCGGACTTCGGTATTGCATTTCAGCATGGAGGCTTACAAATTAATTAATGACTTTGGTCATTAAAAATCTGAAAATTGTAATTAAAATTATTTTTTTATAAAACGATCCAAAATTACTTTTATTTTATTCTTCATCATGTTCTGATTCCAAAAACATATAAATATGTTATATTCGGATTAAAAACAAGCTCTGAAAATTAAAAATATAAAAATTATGATTAAAATTAAATTTCCGAAATCGATTTAAAAACTATTTCATCTTATTCCTTGTCGGTTAATTCCTGATTCCAAAAACATAATATAGATATATGTTTGGATTAAAAACTCGCTCAGAAAGTTAAAACGAAGAGAGGTACAGTAAAGCGTGCTATGAAGCACAGCGCAACCGCTACCGTGCCAAACAGGCTCGTCACTTTCACTGCCTTTTGCACTAGCGGCGGACTACGTTCAGTTTCATTCTGTGAGTTCCACAGCTTGACTAAATGTAGTAATTTCGCCTCACGCGACTTGTTATTCTCTGCATTGATAGTCACTCATGCCTGTGCAATAGCCCGTTCTGACCCCCACCTGGAAGGGGCCCCCGGTGGCCAGTTTGATGACCCAATCGTCCCCCATACCAAAAGGGCCCACACGTGTTTTTCACCTTAACGGACCCCAAGTTAGGGAAATTTTGAAGATTTCGTTCGGGACGATCACGCTCTTTGGCCAGTATACTATACAAAGATGAGCAAACGGTTAAAAACGGGCGTCGAAAGAGCCAATAAAGGGGGATACGAACTTGTAGATCATATACTTGTGACAAATGTAGCCTAAAACCGCTAAAGTGTGAATAACAACGACGATTCAGAGTAAATGTCCTGTGTGTGTGTGCATATGGGTATGTTTATATGCATACATTTATGAATGTGGGGAGGGGCAGCAGGGGTCCGAAAAGGTGTCAAACAGACGATAATCCCCCTTTTCACCCTGAAGCATACCTAAGTGGGGTGGGGGTGTCCGGGAAGGATACACAACAGGTGGGGGCATTTTTGGGATGGGGGACGAGTTGACAGTGCGGTGGGGGCTAAATTCAGTATCCCTTCTTGACCGTCTCTTCTAAGAATACAAATCAAACAAGAAATTCCTTCGAGGTAGGAAAAACACCCCCGTTGGTCAAAGGGAAATAACCATTCTCACTGCACCCATTCTCACTGCCACCAACTGAGAAGGTTATTTCCCTTTGACCATGAATATGTTTCTCTATAAGTCCTTGTAGAATCTTAATCCACCAATAACTCCCTAACCGTGTGTTTGACTGGTCCCAATTTTTGTAAGGACCGTCTCAGGAATGTATAGAACCTGTTCACCAAGTTTGGTGACGATCGGTCCGTTCATTCTTGAGATCTATATGCGAACACAAACACACAAACACACAAACAAACACATCGACCGAAACCTATACACACCCCTATACCGGGGGTGTAAAAACAGATATAGACTACCAACGTTCCAAAATTCAGAATCAACAAAACAAGAATGGTAGGTACAAAAAACAAAACGTTACATTTACCAAATGTTAATAATGTTACATTTAGTAAATGTAACGTTTTGTTTTGTCTATAATCAACGTTCTAATTACCCACCATTCTTGTTTTTCCTCTCTTTTAAGTAAAACCTCGGACGTCAAAAGCAAAACTAAGTGCTAATAATGGTGTCACGTAAATTATTCTCTGGGTTCTTCTGCATGTCTATCAGGTAATGAAAAGGGATTTCGAGTGTAAGTTTGTCTCAGCGATTTCTTTATATCAGCAGGAGAGAAGGTGCACTGCTAGGCTGTGCATGTATTAGTATCGGTTAATATGTGTGTCATTGTTCACTGTCACGCTATCACTGATAGTATCAGTTTGTTTTCATTTTCACCTTTAATTTCAACTTCAAGGCATACACCTCGTCCAAGACTCATTAACAAAAATAATAACAAAAAAAACGACAAAGCCATGCATTTACCAACATCGTCTATTTCTGTTGTACAACACAAAGAGTGTGGAATGACATCTGTTGTAATCTTTGGGATACGATCATTCATTGTAGTCAGTCTGGTCGGAAAATGTGTGCACGTGAATGCGAGCAAATTCATTGTCGGTCAGATTCTTTTAGTACATCACTGTTTTAAGGTGACATGACTGGATGACTGCATTGGGGAAAATCGGCACAGTCTTTTCAATTTAAACGGTTTGGGTCAACATAACCTATCTGTTCAGAATTTCACTTGGGATAAGACCATCCCTTCACTTGGGCACATACCAGAAATCAACTTTATGGCTGCTGACTATGCAGGACGATTTTTGTTTTTTGAAACAATTTAAACTACGTGTTGTGTCAATCAGATAAATAAATTCATTAAGAATGCACACCCCGCGCAGAAAGCACCTAGACGTTTACATTTTGGGTATGTGTTAAAGTGGAGGGATGGTCTTATCCCTTGTAAAAGTATGGATAGATTTGAGATGGTGATCCGAATTGTTTTCATTGGAAGGACAATGGCTTACATGTTTCTCACAAGTGTGACGAAAATCGTTTGCTATCACCAGAATCTAGTCGATTGAGTGAAATGTATATCAATAAACTAAATGAAATTAATTTAAGTAAGATGTTTTTGTTTACTATCAATTTACAGCGCGCACGATGTGTGGGTGTGTTTGAGTGAGAGAGAGACAGATAGAGAGAGAGAGAGGGGTGGAAGATGCGCGCTCGTGTGTGTGAGTGTGTTAGAGCGAGAGCTAGAGAGACAGATCAGAGAGAGAGAGAGAGAGAGGGAGCCGGAGAGAGTGATGGGTGGAAGATGCGTGCTCGTGTGTGCGTGAGAGAGTGTGTGAGAGAGAGTGCATGGGTGGAAGATCATGAATGCTCGTGTGTGTGTGTGCGCGCGCTCGTGTGTACGTGTGTGTTTTGTAAACTTATATTCTTCTTGCATGCACAGTGTTCATAAAGGAAACTGATCTTAATTGCAACAACAACCCATGCCAGTGTGTCTGTGTGTGTGCACGTGGCCCTTATTTGCGCATGCCACCAAAGGTTAACCGTCAGTATCCTCGGCTTTTACAGTGCCTGGATCGTGTTACAGTGGCCCCCTCCCCACCCCCTTTTTAAAGGGATAACATCTGAGAGAGAAATATGGCTCTCAGACCATCACTTTCACACGTATACATGTACTGTAAGATTCTACGTCAAAATAGGCACACTCGGCAAGGGCACGCTTCGTTCGGATTGGGTTACTTCCCTTGATGCAAGATTGCGTTTGTCTACATGGTGCTGGTACCAAAGGGATACACTCTTTGCTGGTACTACAAATGTAGGACCACCGCGTTATAAAAGGTGCTATCCTCTTATCTGGACTAGTTTTATTTCCAGCTCTGGGGAGAAGCAGCGTCTACTCACTTGTGATTTCATTAAATACCGTATGCATGTACTTGTGGTGCACTTTTTTTGTTGTTTTGCAAAATGGGCAGTGCTTTTAAATTTCTATGCTAGACAACCACTTATATTTGGATAACTTATACGCTACTTGCGAAATTAGTGATTCTTTCCATCCCCAAAAGCCTTGAGCCCTATAAAAAGATATACTGACATTAACCTTCTTAGAGAATGGGTGCATGTGCTTGTATGTAAACCAGCAATCTCTCTTTCCATCCTTCCCGCTTTCAACTCTTGCCACAAATCACTCGCCTATTATTTTTATTACAATGTGAAGTGTTTGACTGCATGTGCAAGACAATAGAACCAATTAACCGTGAGTGAAGTGTCATCATGTACTATTGTTTTCTGACCACAAAAAAAAGGGGGTGAGGCTTATGAGGAAAAAAAATTAAAATCAAGTTGAACAAGGAGTCTTATAAACTTTGAACAACACATTCACATTGTATGCATTTGTTACAACCACAAAATAAATAAAAGAAAATTACAAACAACGTCAAAGGCACAATTAAAGAGACAATGGGGTAAATTTGTGAAAATTACTGTAAATATCATTGGTAGTGGTAAATACTTATTACAAAATAGTATTCCCAGAAACAACACCAGAAAATTTTCACAATCACTTACAGACAATGTCTGATATTAAATAAATCTGAAACAAGAAAAGATTGAAATATATTTTTATATCACTGAGTGAAAATGGTTGACAAAGTGTTACCAGTAAAAGAGAACAGTTTTGGAACATTATGTCGCTTTCACAAACTTCTTTCATCTGGCCACAACGCTTTCTTTGAATTAGGCACAAATACATCACATATGTATGAATAAACAAGGCAATCTCACTGAATCTGCTGCCAAGACTTAGATGAGCATTCGACATGCACATACCTTAATTAGCAATATCAAAATACAAAGATAGCGTGTTAAAGATTAAGGAAAATACTCAAATAGGACAAGACATGGTAAAAAGTTCAAATGTGGCTATTGACAGTGAACGGTTGTTCATTGAATGTCAATGCTATTCAACACAGGTTGCTCTACAAACGTCAGTAATATTCAACAACAACAAAACAACATACAGACTACTCTCTCTACACTTGAGACCATCAAATATATCAACAATAAAAGGGTAAATATTCTATACAGTGCCAGCCAGACATTAGAGTAGACACATAATTGTTAAGAAAAACATCAAAAACAACAGTACATGTTCATTTAACAAAAATGGCCTTTGCATAAAGTTACTCTGCTGGAATGAAAAGTGAAGAAGACAATTTTAAAAACAAGTCCATGTGCAAAGTGTATTACAAACACAAAATAAGCGTGGGCTCTTCAATGGTGCATATATTTTGAAATACAGCTGAAACACAGATTCTAATACCACTACCACTAAATGGACTGACTAGTTTTGTTGCAATTTAAAAGATTTAAAGTATTTACAAAATAAAATGTGAATGAAGAAAAAAGAGAAATCATAATACAACAGCAGAATAAATACAGATTTGACAACTTCATGTTATCTCACCGACACTCCCCAAAACAATGGCAAGTACAAATGCATCTTGAACATCACACGTAAAAAAGCACTGCAATGCATTTTTAATGATTCAAACCAGGATCAATATTCAACCTCAATGTACTGTGCTTCAAAAGCTGTACAGTGGTACCTGTGATGCAAGGCCCCTGTCACAAGAGAACACCTCTCATTAAAGGATATTTTGTTGTCCCTTTGTACATTATCTTGATCAAATTAATATACCTCTTTTTTTTCAAAATATACCTGTCATGACAGGTCACCTCCAATGTAGGGGCACCTTTAGCTGCATGGTCATCGCAGGTACCACAGTAATTCATACAGACGGCTGATTACAAATTCACAATCACTACTATCAGCTCGAAGAACAGTTCTTGGTTTAAAGACGCCTAATTCATGAGAAAAAACCACCATGTTGTAAATCTCCATAGATCTCTCTATGCGGCTTGTACATGGGTAAGAACAAGCTTTCGCTTGGACACGCGACTACCAAAAACTTACAGTCTGGTTGTTTTGTGGTTTTCTGTACAGTGGAATTATTTGTTGTCATTGAATTGATTTTGCAACTGCCACCTAATGTCATTCGGTGAAAATAGTTATTACTAATGACGTAGTAATAATTATCATGAATTATTAATAATTTAGCAAAGAAAAATCCTACTCTGCAATTTACGAAGCAGCCCTGAAGCCTGTGTTAGTTTTTAGTAATAATTGAGCTATAATGCCCCACTGCAACAAGGAAGCAGCCAACTGTAAATCTGGTACGACACAGCAAGCCATGTAGTATTCTCTACATGTATATATATATTTGATGAAAAATTTTAAACAAAAACAAAGCACCATTTTTCTTGGAAAGCTGTATCTTGACAGATTACATAAACAATGAATAATCTCACAAGGTTAATTTTATACATTTTAAATGGAAAGAGGAAAGTTAGCTGCATCTGATTTTGAACAGAAAGGCAAGAAACAATAGCTGAGATTGAAAGAGTGTATGTGAACCAACCAACAAACAATTACATGTGAAATGTAACGAAACTAATGTGAATTTTACAGAACTATTTTGCCGTCATCTACAAAGGAATTTTAGGACAGAAATTAACTCTGCAGAAAAATAGTCCAACATCTGTCGTTTGCATTCATATTCCTCTTGCATTAGGTTTGCTATCAAATTGGAAAACAGGAAGACAACTGCTTGTGTGCGGAAGACTCAATCTGCACCTTCAAATTCAATGAGACAGTAAAAAGGTTGGAAAAAATTAATACCACAGAACCTCTCCCTTCTCCTGTCCTGGCAATTGCATTCAATTCTTGCAAGTCATTGTTTTCAATAAAACAACAATCTATTACCAAGAGTGTGGAAGTCCAAATGAAAAATGTTTTGCATTTTAAAAAACATCAGAAAAGATAAACCACGGCTGTTGCAAACAGTACCTACTATTCCGACTTGGTCGTGTGACAGACGTTTTCTTCCACACGAGATTACGTTGATTGTCTAACGAAGCCGTCAGGCTGAGTTAGACATCAGCTAATCGAGTGTGGAAGAAAACTCTGTCACACGACCAAGTCGGAATAGCATTTATGTCTCACAGCTTCAACAGAGGAGAGAACAAACACGTTTTGTGTACTCAAGCTTGGACAAACCTAAACACAGGAGCAGCCATTGTGGAGAGATCTACTTTTTTGACGGAAGTGACCGAACAACTGTGAATGACGTCTCGGTGTATGTGAATGACGTCACAGTCATCGTCACAGTCTGTATCTTTTGAAGCATCGCATTCTTCATGACGTCTTTCTGTGTCTGCATCCGCGAAATGTTTGTTAATTCCGGATCTTTGTCATCTATGTTCAGAACTCTGTCCTTATAGTTTCAGACTAACAGGCCTCCTGAGCTAGCCACTTTCCAAGGGCAGCTAAATTCGCGTATGGAAACAGTACTGTCGTCTGGGATGCCATTTTCAGTATTCTGAGCATTGAAGAATGTGTAAAGAGAAGAAACGATAATAGCAGGAGAAATAAAAGTCGTGTGTTAATTTTTTGGCTTTTGGAGGGACGATTTTGAGTTTGAATCCGTTCTTGTCATGCTCCTAAAGCGTGTAACATACAATCTTGCACATGTTTGCTTTAGTAGTGGCAAAGAAGGAAAGCGTGTGACATTATCTGCTCTATAATTGCAGGGCTCTAACACTTCATTGGAACGGAACTCATAACAAATAACGTCTGCTCAACTTATGAGCCTATAACCCCTTGGAAACAGCTAGAGCTCAAAAGAAACAAAACATTCTCTACCAAAACGCAGAAGCAGTGACATAATAATACAATTTACAAAAAACAAAAAACATTGTTCATTTGTTCAGCCTCGTAAGAGTTTAACAACCTAATTGACCCCACAGTCAGTAATCTTGTAGTTGCCAAACAGACGAGTCACAGTAAATTCCTGCTCTTCAATTCAAGTTGTACTGACTGAAGCGCCGGACTCTTCTTTCTGCTGAAGCAGAGAAAGCCACTCTAACTTTTCCTGTTCGTCTTTCATTTGCAAGGTCATTGTTTTGCCCTTGGGGGTACGAACACATAGACGATAGCTGGGAGACTTGGAGGATGCTCCTGCACTACCTGTACAAAATAAAGATGAACAAGTTGCGTAAAGCAATATCAAAACATTTAGTCAATCTGTCAGTCTGAAAATAGAAGATCAGCACTGCATGAAAACCTGTTATCTCCGAGACTACATGTACTGTAGTAATTTGGCTTGGCCTTATTTGCATGAACCAATTTTCTTTAATTCTGAACACATTTTTAGAGTAAACATGACATACATATTATATTTTGGGATTCTGGAAATGAAAGGGAGAGCAATCGTAATAATTTGTGATTCGATGTAAACTTAAATTCAGTTAGAAGTGTTTGCACACACACAAACGAACTCACATGTGCATACATTCATTCATACACACACACACACACACACACACACACACACACACACACACACACACAATGTACTGTCGCCTAACTCTGCAAGCTTGCTGTACCTTTACTAGACATATTCAAGGCTTCTCTTACAACACACACACACACACACACACACACACACACACACACACACACACACACACACACACACACACACACACACACACAGTAAATGTACTAGCTGTCACCAAACTTTGCAACCTTTCTGTACTTTTACTAGACATTTTCACGGCTTCTGTTACAACACACACATACACACACACACACACACACACACACACACACACACACACACACACACACACACACACACACACACACACACACACACACACACACACACACACACACACACACACAGTGAATGTACTAAGCTGCCGCCAAACTTTGCAACCTTGCTGTACCTTTACTAGACATCTTCACGGCTTCTGTTACAATCGTGCCCTCCAGCGGCACCATCTTGGACGGATATTTATCATCAGCATTCTGCAAAAGACAATAAGGACCAAAAATATGAGTTGACCCTGATACTAAAAATACTGTTTAACTACTCTCACAAATGCATTGTGTTAAAAAAAAAAAGCATTTCACATAGCTCATTCTTCAGAAAACATCAGCATGAAAACGTATGAAAAGAAAACAGATTAGAATTATCCTCAAGGCGTTTCTTCAACTAAACTCATGCAGAAGTGAGGAATGAACAGGTTTGAAATGGATACACAAAATAACAACAAAACTCAACTTTAACCACAAGAAATTGAGAGATCAAAGTCAGAGAGATTAAAATAAGCATTTGCCACTCAAATAAACAGCTGCACACAGACACGCCTACAGATACACGTACACAGCGTGCACTACTTATTCGTTATTGATGCATATCACACACACAGACACACACACAGACACGCACACACACAGTGTGCACTACATGCACACACACACACACACACACACACACACACACACACACACACACACACTGTGCAGTACTCACTGATGCATAGGAAGCTCTGAAGTACTGCAATGATTTTGGAGTCTCATGCAGCTTTACTTTCACAACCCGCCAGCCCTTCCGCAATACTTTCTGTGTACAGAAATCAAAAACAAATTCATTCATCAACGATTACCAGGGAAACCGGGGCTTAACCCCCTTTCAAGATCTGAAAAACCTGATCTGAAAAAGGAGGAAGCCTTAATTAATACAGTCGAACCTGTCCATAATGATCATTTAAACGACCAACCAAAAGTGGTCCTTATGTAGACAGGTGGTAGTTATAGAAATGTGAATTATCTAGGAAAAAACCTCATCGTGAATCCTTTTGGGTGGTTGTCCTGAACAGGTGGTCGTTATCAAGATGTGCATGGTCACCAGGGCAGATCATCATGACTGCATGGGGGTAAATTTACAGAGGTTATGATCACAACAATCTCGGAAAACAGCGTCTTAAAAGGGGTGGGGGTAGGGGGTGAAAGGGTCTTACATTTGGGGGTTGCACGGTAGGCTATGCATTTTTCAAATGTTTGTGGATCAAGATCAATCACAAGAATGAAATTCAAAGAAAAGAATCAATGAGGCTTATATCGCGCATATTCCGTGGGTACAGTTCTAGGCGCTGTGCAGTGATGCCGTGTGTGATGACATTTTATACGGCCAGTAGATTGCAGCCATGTTGGCGCATATTTACCTTTCACGGCCTTATTCCAAGTCACACGGGTATGGTAGACAATTATTAATTGTGCCTAAGCAATTTTGCCAGGAAAGACCCTTTTGTCAATCGTGGGATCTTTAACGTGCACACCCAATGTAGTATACACGGGGGGTGGTTCGGACACCGAAGAGAGTCTGCACACAAAGTTGACTCTGTGAAATAAATTTCCGCCGAACCTGGGATCGAACTCGCGCTGACAGCGGCCAACTGAATACAAATCCAGCGCGCTACCAACTGAGCTATATCCCCGCCCAGTTACAGTTACGACATGACCTGTTGCAGTACACTGAATCCTTCATTATAATGTTCAACTTTGTAAAGAAAATAAATACTCAAGCATCACATAAATAGAAAATCAAATTAAGGACTGATGTGTCTCCTCCTTCATTTGTACTCCAGCTTAAAAAAGAAATCTATACCATGTTCGGAATTGACATGACTTTCTTTCTTTCTTTATTTGGTGTTTAACGTCGTTTTCAACCACGAAGGTTATATCGCGATGGGGGAAGGGGGAAGATGTGACTTGTCAATTGTTTCTTGTTCACAAAAGCACTAATCAAAAATTTGCTCCAGGGGCTTGCAACGTAGTACTTCTTCTTCTTCAGCGTTCCAGAATTGTCTGGTGACGTGTGAGCTCGTTTGCCCATTTGGGTTCCCCACACTATACTCTGAGAGCATAGTCAGCTTCACTCCGCTTTCGTTGAGTAGGCATGCTGGGTATTTTCGTGTTTCCATAACCCATCGAACTCTGACATGGATTACAGAATCTTTCCCGTGCGCACTTGGTCTTGTGCTTGCGTGTACACACGAAGGGGGTTAAGTCACTAGCAGGTCTGCACATAAGTTGACCTGGGAGATCGGAAAAATCTCCACTCTTAACCCACCAGGCGGCAGCGACCGGGATTCGAACTCACGACCTCCCGATTAGAAGGCCGACGTCTTACCACCACGCCACTGCGCCCGTCACAACGTAGTACAATGTATTACCTTACTGGGAGAATGCTGCTTGACTAAAATCTTTACAAAAATTGACTATATTCTATACAAGAAACACTTAACAAGGGTAAAAGGAGAAACAGAATCCGTTAGTCGCCTCTTACGACATGCTGGGGAGCATCGGGTAAATTCTTTCTCGTCCCAACTAATATGGGACTCCCCTAACCCGCAGGGGGTATTGACATGACTAAAAAAACTGCAATTAGTCACACCAGAAATAAAGCAGTAAAAATAAAAAGTTACCAAAATTTTTTATAACTTTAGTTGGGGCCAAATCTTACAGCCTGTAATTTCTTGGCTGGCAAAACATAAACATTAGACAAATTGAGTTCTCAGCAAACGTTCACAGACTGTTACAGTGGAACCCCCCTTTTAAGACCTCCAAAAATCTAAGAAAATCAGGTCTTAAAAAGGAGGGAGTCTTAAACTGAGGGGTCTTAAAAGGGGGGTTCCACTGTACCTTCTTAGCCAGAAACGACTGTTTCAGAAGGCGTCCTTTCTTGGGTTTGGTGTCATCGGCAGCATCATCGTCATCCTCATCAGAGGAGCTGGAGTCGCTGTCCGTGCTGTCGTAGAAGCTGTTTCGCGTGGCGCCAAGGTTGACAGAGGTCTGAAACAACACAGTCTGTGACCCAAACACTGTCAATATCAGCAAAGCGATACCAGTGGCATTGCATGCTGTACATCATCACATATTCTCGTAATCTGATTGATTGATGTCAAACAATGATTGTGGCATTTTCGTAAAACAAAAACTAAACACAAAAGGATAACAAAAGTAGGTGGTAGGTTCACTACAAGCTGTAAATTTTAACTTCTCACACACAAACTAAAAAGGTTGATGAAATTGTCTGCATAGCTATGCATATCCCCATCAATTTCAAGGACTTACGGTATTCAGTATAGTCAAACCTGCCCTGGTGACCACTTCGCAATAATGACCACTTACCCATTACGACCATCTCAGAGGATCCCCGACAAGGAATTGTTTCTGTATAATTCACCTTTTCCCCAGTGACCATCTGGCTAAAACAATCACTCTTGGTCAGTCCCTTGGCTGGTTGTTATAGACAGACTTGACTGTACATTCATAATGACCTCATCTCTAACTGATCTTGCATTGCCATGACTTTCTTTTCTTTCTTTATTTGGTGTTTAACGTCGTTTTTAACCGTTCAAGGTTATATCGCGACGGGTAAAGGGGGGGGATGGGATAGAGCCACTTGTTAATTGTTTCTTGTTCACAAAAGCAGTAATCAAAAAATCGCTCCAGGGGCTTGCAACGTCAAAACTGCAACATTCCTTCTCAATTGAGCTTGGGCCTCATACATCGCAAGTACCACTGTATATGAATCACACACAAGGAAGGAATCCAAGGTTTCCTGTCCGACACCCCAAAAAGAACCACAATCGTGACAAACCATAAAAAAAATTACAGTAAAGGAAAAAAAATCCCAAAAAATCCCAACAATGTTCTTACAAATCTGTAGAGTTTGTCAGCGTCAGAGAACTTTGGGCTGACAGCGCTGCCGTCTTTGAGACACACTTGTTGCAGGTGACCCAGTTTTAGCAAGGTCTGAGCCATGGCGCTTCCATTTTCCCGGTTCCGCACCAGTGACCACCGCAGGAGCCAGTCCACAATCTCGCTGCCTGAGAAGAGAGGAGACAAGTGGTAAAGTCAGTGTTCAAGATTATATGTGAGTATAGTGGAACCCCCTTTTAAGACCCTGTTTTCTCAGACTTTTTGTTCATAACCTATTTAAATTTACCCCCATTTTAAGACCCCCTCCTTTTTCAGACCTGATTTTTCTCAGATTTTTGGAAGCCTTAAAGGGGGGTTCCACTGTAATATTCTTGAATTCTTCTGCGTTGCAAGAAAGTTACTTCAGGGTCATCTTTAGGTGAGAATATAAAGGCAACACTGTTTGTTTTTGGGTTGTTTTATTAACCCTGCCTTATGTCTTCGAAGTTGTGTGTGCTTGCATTCTGTGTGTTTCCAACTCCTTGGGCTTTTGCTGGAAACTCATGATCTTAAACATGCGGTTTTGTCTTCAAGAGCGTCTGCACAAACGCAAGGTCTCTGGGAAAACAAAAAAGTACTCTGCCATGCCGTACATGGGTCTCAAACCCATGCTGATGAGTGACAATATCGTAACAAAGCCAGTACTGACTAAGCCATGGACCTACCCGCAGAACATGTTCAAACTTATCAAAAGTTTACAACAAGAAGGGCAAAGCCCATACGACTCACATGCTTGACCTTGACATGGTCAAATAACTAAACCTAGCAATGACATCATACACTAAGAACTGCTTTACACATTTTTCCTACCAAAATACATGTGACCTTGACCCAAGGTCAAGGTCATCCAAGGTCATGCAACACAAAGCTGTTAATTCAAGACATAGGAAGTACAATGGTGCTTATTGGCTCTTTCTACCATGAGATATGGTCACTTTTAGTGGTTCACTACCTTATTTTGGTCACATTTCATAAGGGTCAAAGTGACCTTGACCTTGATCATATGTGACCAAATGTGTCTCATGATGAAAGCATAACATGTGCCCCACATAATTTTTAAGTTTGAAACAGTTATCTTCCATAGTTCAGGGTCAAGGTCACTTCAAAATATGTATACAATCCAACTTTGAAGAGCTCCTGTGACCTTGACCTTGAAGCAAGGTAAACCAAACTGGTATCAAAAGATGGGGCTTACTTTGCCCTATATATCATATATAGGTGAGGTATTGAATCTCAAAAACTTCAGAGAAAATGGGAAAAATGTAAAAAATAGCTGTTTTTTAGGCAACATTTATGGCCCCTGCGACCTTGAAGCAAGGTCAAGATGCTATGTATGTTTTTTGGGGCCTTGTCATAATACACCATCTTGCCAAATTTGGTACTGATAGACTGAATAGTGTCCAAGAAATATCCAACGTTAAAGTTTTCCGGACGGACGACTCGGGTGAGTACATAGACTCACTTTTGCTTCGCATGTGAGTCAACAAGCATACCAAAGTAATGTAGATTTTAAAGAAGAGTGTGTAATCTCACATGTGGATACACACACACACTTTTTCTACCTCTCTTTGACACACACACACACACACACACACACACACACACACACACACACACACACACACACACACACACACACACACACACAAAGGGGCAAATCTTTTCAAACATCCACAGTGACACACTTGAACATTTATAATACCTTATTATTTCTTTGCTTATTCATAAAGTAACACTAACAATAACAATAACAATAACAACACTTTATTGTCCATTAAAATGTTACATAAAAATGGAAAATTTTCTTCGGCACACCCTGCCTGCCTGTAAACGATTTTATTACCAATTCAGTGCCCCATATGGCTTTTTGACCAATCAGGACGGATTCTAGGTGACCCTCTAAATGTTATAACGTTCAGGCAGGGACCCTTTTTATATTTAGTCAAGTTTTGACTAAATATTTTAACATCGAGGGGGAATCGTGTGTGTGTGTGTGTGTGTGTGTGTAGAGCGATTCAGACTAAACTACTGGACCGATCTTTATGAAATGTGACATGACAGTTCCTGGATATGAAATCCCCATACGTTTTTTTCATTTTTTTGATAAATGTCTTTGATGACGTCATATCCGGCTTTTCGTGAAAGTTGAGGCGGCACTGTCACGCCCTCATTTTTCAACCAAATTGGTTGAAATTTTGGTCAAGTAATCTTCGACAAAGCCCGGACTTCGGTATTGCATTTCAGCGTGGTGGCTTAAAAATTAATTAATGACTTTGGTCATTAAAAATCTGAAAATTGTAAAAAAAAATAAAAATTTATAAAACGATCCAAATTTACGTTTATCTTATTCTCCATCATTTGCTGATTCCAAAAACATATAAATATGTTATATTCGGATTAAAAACAAGCTCTGAAAATTAAATATATAAAAATTATTATCAAAATTAAATTTTTGAAATCAATTTAAAAACACTTTCATCTTATTCCTTGTCGGTTCCTGATTCCAAAAACATATACATATGATATGTTTAGATTAAAAACACGCTCAGAAAGTTAAAACAAAGAGAGGTACAGAAAAGCGTGCTATCCTTCTTAGCGCAACTACTACCCCGCTCTTCTTGTCAATTTCACTGCCTTTGCCATGAGCGGTGGACTGACGATGCTACGAGTATACGGTCTTGCTGAAAAATGGCATTGCGTTCAGTTTCATTCTGTGAGTTCGACAGCTACTTGACTAAATATTGTATTTTCGCCTTACGCGACTTGTTTTTTTATATCAAGCTAAAAATTAACAAGACAAAGTAAAAATTTAAATCAACAATATCAGCGTGATTTATTCTAAAGAATGACACTTCAAATGCTGTCAGATAATACTCTCTTTATCCAAAAAATACCGAAAAGCAAGTTTTGTCGGTGGGTGCTTTACGGAACAGCGAGGTACCGCCCATCCTCTGAGTGTGCAATGCGGACCCGCTCACTTGAAATCTAAATTATCTAAGTTAGGAAAAATCAAGTGAAATTGCGTCACTCGCTTTACGTCAAA
Organism: Littorina saxatilis; assembly: GCF_037325665.1. Lineage (NCBI taxonomy): Eukaryota > Metazoa > Mollusca > Gastropoda > Littorinimorpha > Littorinidae > Littorina > Littorina saxatilis. Next base: position 25,588,370 of record NC_090248.1, on the reverse strand, counting down.
TTACAAATTTTAATAATAAATTTTAATTTGATTATATACTTACCCAACTCACATAAATGCAATTTACTTCAGTCTAGTGCTAGGACGCTGAATCGTCACCTTGGTAACAAGGGGAGGTAACCCTAAAAAAAGAGCGACCTTGACCCTTTAATATAACGAAGTCTCGCGTGACTTCCTGACCTTGCCGCCATCTTTGAATCATACAATCGAAAGCGAACAGAAAAACCCCTCTTTTTTTAGGAAACCACAACACCCTCAAAAGCGGGGCAGGTGGGAGGGTATTCACTATGTGAGTTGGGTAAGTATATAATCAAATTAAAATTTATTATTAAAATTTGTAATTAAATTACATTCTTATCCCAACTCACATAAATGCAGATTGCTAATAAAGGTGGAGGGAAAAAAATTTCCACTTACCTCAACAAGAAGGTAAGACTTGTCCAGCGACGACAACGGCTGGTAGGGAGCTACTGCCATCCTGTCGGGCGCTGGCCACATCACGCAGGTAGAAATTGATGAAAACATCCTGCGATCTCCAGTAGGCTGCGTCTAAGACTTCAGCCAGTCTGCCTGAGCGGAGGACCGCAAGCGAAGTAGCCCAAGCCCTGGCCTCATGCGTTCTTGACGACGTCATAGGGAGGACAGAACGAACGTCCCCATCCTGTCTGTGCCACCATGCATACGCCTGTTTGATCAGCGTAGCGACCCATCTCGCCAAGGTGACCCTCGCCACGTCCTTACTCCTAACAGCGTTAATGGAGATAAAGAGCAACTTCTGATCTTTAGACCTAATAGGAGTGGTGCGCGATAAATAGCTGGAAAGAGCCCGAACAGGACAGTTAGCCAGATCTGGGTCATTTGGAGCGAGAATCGTACTTAAAGGAGGAATTCGAATAACAGGGGATGCCAGACCAGGCTTTTGATTTTTGGCAAGGAATTCCGGCCTAAATCTCAAAACAACAGAGCCATCGGATTCAAAAGAAACATCTTTAGCTAGGCCCGACAAAGCGTGCACCTCGCTGCCTCTACGGGCAGAGGCTAACAAAACTAAAAACAAAGCCTTACGAGTCAAGTTCGCTAGGCTTGATGCAGATAAAGGCTCAAATTCTGAAGAAGCTAGGAACTTTAGAACCAAAAACAAATCCCAGGAGGGAAGGGGAGACTTTGACTTAGCAGAATCTATAGCCGCCCCTTTAAGAACGCTAGCAATGACTCCTCCCAAGTTAATGCTATGCCCTAGTTGCTTCAGGGTCGAGGAGATAGCTGACCGTCTAACTCTGAGAGAGGAGGGAGACAATCCTTGAGAAGCTAACCACGAGAGATGGTTCGCCACCTGCATAGAACGGGGCGACAAAGGATTAACACCGTTCTCTGTACACCACTTTGTCCAGGACGCCCAGTGCGAGGAATAAACTGAGCCTGTAGATTCCCTATGAGCCTTCTGGACAAGACTTAAAGTAGCGTCTGAGGCGCCGGAGCGACGCAGAGAGACCCGGACAGCTTCCAGGCGTGAAGCCGTAGAGATTGGGGGTTCTCGTGTGGAACTCCCGACCTTGGCTGCACCAGATCTCCCCTTTTCACGTCTAGAGGGAAGGGAGGGCCGTCTGCAAGACGAAGAAGATCGGGAAACCACTGTTGGCTGGGCCACCAAGGGGCCACCAACAGCAAGCAAGGCTTTTCCAAATCCGCCTTCCGAAGAACCTTGCTCAAAAGATGGAACGGGGGAAACGCGTATGCAATCAGCCCTGACCACTCTATCTCGAGAGCGTTCGTCTCCCACGCCTCCGGATCTGGAAAGGGGGAGACAAAGATGGGAAGCCTGCGGGAGAATCTGGTCGCAAACAGATCGACCATGGGCTTGCCGAACCTCAGCCACAGTCTTTGAAGGACCTGATGAGTCAGAGTCCACTCTGTGTGTAAGACGTGCGACGGGCGACTGAGGGAGTCCGCGAGAACGTTTAGACTGCCTGGGAAGTATTTCGCTGACAACAGAATGCAGTGCTGGCTGCACCAAACCAGAATCTGACAGGCCCTGGCAGAGAGGGTGAGAGACCGAGAGCCCCCCTGTCTGTTGACATATGCCGCCACGGTCCTGTTGTCCGTGCGAACCTGAACGTGTTTGTCCCTGACCAGAGACAGGAACGATTGGAGACCCAGGAAAACAGCCTCTAGTTCCAGAGCGTTGATGTGCCAGCTGCTCTGTGTCTCGTCCCACAGACCCGAGGCAGTGTGAACAGAAAGATGTGCACCCCAACCCTCCATGGACGCATCCGTGAACAGGGACTCGTCCGGAGGGGGAAGCGAGATCGGAACTCCCTGTGAAATCCAGGGGAGTAGCCACTGTCTCGTTGTGTGCAAGAACCAATTCTCGAGAGAGACCACTGCCTCCCAGCCCTGAATTGAAGGCTTCCACATTGAACTCAGGGCAGCCTGAAACGGCCTCTTGTGGACTCTGCCTAAGGGCACGAGAGCCGCCATTGATTCCATCTGTCCCAGCAGAGAAGACAGGGATCGCACAGGCGCTCTCTTTTTCAAGGACAGAGAACGAATCAGACTCTGTAACTTGTCCACCCTTCTCTGTGAGGGACGGACCAGCCAATCCACTGTGTTGAACGTCATGCCCAAATAAGTAAACACCTGAGACGGTGTGAGCTCTGACTTCAGCAGATTGACCGAAAAACCCAGATCCATGGCTTGTTTTAGCACCAACTGAGTATGTGTCCCGCAAGACTCCAAGTTCTGATTGAGGATGAGCCAGTCGTCTAGATACGCGCGAAAGCGCACCCCCTTTTGTCTGACCAGGGCACAGAGCTGACGGACAACCATCGTAAAGATCCATGGGGCAAGAGACAAGCCGAAAGGAAGAGCTCTGAACTGGAACACTTTCTTGCCCCACCGAAATCTGAGCCATTTCCTGTCTGCAGGATGGATAAGAATGTGGAAATAGGCGTCTGTTAAGTCTATCGACGTTACCCAGTCGCCCGGCCTGAGAGCGTCTCGTACCGACGCTGCAGTCTCCATTCTGAACTTTACCACTCTTAGGTATTTGTTCAGAGTGGAAAGATCCAAAACTGGGCGCCAGGCGCCCGAGGCTTTTGGCACCACAAAAATTCTGCCGTAAAAGCCCGGAGAAGTGTGATCCCTCACCTCCTCGATCGCTTGCTTCTCTAGCAACGATAAAACCTCCCCCTGAATGGCCTCCTGAGCTCCCTGTTTCTTGGGAAACTGAAAAGAAGGAGGAGTCCTGGTTAACGGGGCCTTGCCGTCTAGCCAGAGAAGCCGGAACCCCGAACGCACAATGCTCACTATCCACTGGCTGTTTACTGTCTGTAACCAGCACAGCAGGGCCCTGGAGGGGCCGCCCGCCACCAAAGGGGTGGGGGCTGTGTGAGCGGTGGGTTCGGGGAGGCATCATTGGGGGGGGGGCTTGCGCCCCGACCCCCGCGAATTCCCGAAAGAAGGACCCTTCTTCTGGTAAGGGGCACTGCCACCCCTGCCCCTAGAAGAAGGACCCTGGCGCTGAGACTTACCCCTGTAAGACGAAGAAGCCTGAGGCTTGCTCGAACCCTGGCTCTTTTTCTGCTGAGAAAAACCATGGTGGGCGATTTGAGCTATAGCCATATCCCTAGCATCTTGTGTCTCTTTGCGGAGGGCATCCAAAGATGGTTGACCCAGCAACGCACCCTCGACAAAAGGCGCAGACTTGAGGGACTCAATCGTGACCTTGTCTTGGATACGAGAACCCGAGAGAAAAGCCGATCTCCTTGCATGGATGGAATGCGCATAAAGGCGAGCTGACAGATTCATCTGTTCGGCCGACACCTTTGCCAGAGAGGCTAACAGAATCATGACATCCTTCTCAACCGCGTCGTCACGAAACTTGAAAGGATCCAAGGACGACGTGATCGATCTCGACAGTGCTCTCTGCAGAGTCTCAGAAAGAGAAGATAACTCGAGCAAACGTCTGCCAGTCTCCTCCAAAGCCAGAAGAGAAGACTCCGTATACGGAACTACTCTATCCTTGCTGTATCCATCCTGCCGAAGGGCTGCAAGCTCCGGTGTAACCGGAAGAGTGGAACGAGGCAAGGCAAACGAGTCGATCAAATTGCCTGTGCTATGCGGTAACAGATACCTCTTAGTCACACCAGCAGGCAAAGCCGAGGTTAAACCCGCGGAAGCGAGATAAGGCTGTGCTGTGACAGGAGCCTGACCGTGCGCTGAAAGCAGCGGTACCGGCTGAAAAGCACCACCCTGCTGAGTAGTAGCTAGTAGCTTAGAAAGCTCAAACGCTACCAACGGGGATTCCCGAAAACGGAACTGCTGTTTCTCTTCCTTTGCAGAACGGAAATCCCCGAAAGCAGAAGGAGGTTGTGCAAACAAACCAACAGGTGTTGCAACACCCTCCTCAAAATACCGCGACGCCACTTCCGCTGCCAAAGCCATAGCTTGCGGAAGTTTAACCGGCATCCTGAAGTCAGAGTCTTCATCTTCCTGAACAGAAGCACCGAACTCCGACTCAAAGTCCCGCACATCCGTGCAACCAGGCAACACACTCCCGCCCTGACTAAAGTCAGGCGAAGCGTTGCCCGGAAGAGACGACACGCGAGGGATGCGATACCCACGCAGTGTGTCCCTATGGACTGCTCCCGCCCTGTCGGACGAGAGCGGGGAATGCTGCGCCGCCGCACCTACCGATCGCCATGCGGTGGTGACAACGGACGCAAGCCCCCTGTTCGGTGAGACCGAACGCGTACCTGGGCTCACCCCCTGTGCTATCCGCTCGAGCTTACGGAGCGGCATCACACTGGGGTGGCTTTCACTCACGGCGCGGCGTACCGGCGTGGCTACTCTCTCCAGAATACGATCTTCGCTTTGGCCGGAGAACCCGGTTACTAACGAAGAATAAATACCTTGATCGTCAACAGGCCGGCCACCCGACGAGGCCTGAAGACGCAGAAGAGAGAGATCGTCACCGCCATCAAAAGAAGCATGCACATCAGCAGAGGTGACTGTGGCCGACGGAGAAGCACGCACCCTCCCCAGGGAACGAGAATCACCAACACCAGGCGGAAAAGAACGAAGTTCAGCCTTCGTAGACGAGAGCTCCGCTGAGAGCGACGCAATTTGAGAGCTCAGTGAGCGCAAAATAACAGACACATCCTGCTTATCACTAACTGAACTAGAACCAGGGGCGGCTGACAATGATTCTGAGGACAAGTTGGGCATGGAAGGAGATTTAGGAAACTCAATAGCCACGTCAAACGAAGATTTAGACAAGGGGTCCGCGACATTAATCACGGCATGGCTAGTAGGAGCCTTCGCTTTACGAGAATGACTTTTAGCGGGAGAAGGCTCTGCTGCTGGCTTAGCGCTTTTCTTTTTGCCACTATCCGACATAGTGAGCGAAAAAAGGTAAACAAGTCTAAGCCTAGCAAAACCTAAGTCGAAAACACGAAGAAAATATCAAAAATGCTCACCCCAAAACACAAGCCGAGAGCAGAGGAACGTGACAAGAACCAAGGTGAGGGTCTGACACTAAACGCATCAGACAACAACGGCTGCAAAGCCGGAGCATGTACCAGAGACGTCCGTACCCACGGAGCGCTGAAGAGTGTATGATTCAAAGATGGCGGCAAGGTCAGGAAGTCACGCGAGACTTCGTTATATTAAAGGGTCAAGGTCGCTCTTTTTTTAGGGTTACCTCCCCTTGTTACCAAGGTGACGATTCAGCGTCCTAGCACTAGACTGAAGTAAATTGCATTTATGTGAGTTGGGATAAGAATGTAATTTAATGTATCTTTACGTCATTTCCCATCCGTCTGGAGTCGGTTCTAAATCTGTCGCTCTCTGTTCAACAAGAAAAAGCGAAGCAACCGAAACGCATGTTCAACATGGTTTATCTTGTGAGATTGTTGTGTGTCAAACGCATTTGACCTGTGAATATTCATCACGTCAGGTTTGTTACTCTGATTGGCTGACCCAGGTCACGAGAATTCTTTGACTGACAGGCATAATCAGGTAGGAGCGCTCAAGTTCCCAATGCGGCTGTTCTGTCTAATTCGCGGGTTCGCTTCGAAATTTCGTTTGGTCGAATTAAACGGTAATAAAACCGTTATTTCTAATATTCTGACTGTTAGCAAATGATAACAGACATGTCTCACAAACGATATCAGCATTCGCCTAAAAGGCTCATGCTTGATATCTTTTTTCTCGACATGTCTGTTATCATTTGCTAACAGTCAGCATATTAGAAATAACTCATAATAACAACAATTGGACAAAAGGACAACACACATAAAACATAAAACATAGGTTCATGTATGTAATAACAAGCACACCTATCATACTTCCAATAACACTGACCTAAAGTGTTGTCCGTGTCATCTTTAAATTGAATAAATTTACAGGTAAAATCTAAATAAAGTCACACGTTGGTCACAGCTACATCCCTGACATGCAGCAGGGTTTGGGACTGTGCGCATGGTGGCCACCACTATTAGTCTCAATTATCCGGTTCACGCAGTCTTCTTCCAATTTACAAAAGAACTGAAAGCCCTCATCACTTGTTTGCATCAAATGTATCACGATGTCATTTTTTTCACAGAAAGAATAATTCTGACTATGTTGCTTGCTCTGAGACAAGAAAAAACAGAAAAGGTAAAATATGTTTCCCACATGGTGAGTGAGTACCTATACAGCTTCGTATTGGCCTTCAGGACTTTTGTGAACTGAACATTGAAAGCCACCCTCATATAGTAGCTTGGGATCGACACATGAAGTTTCCATATCAACTTGAAATCAAGCCCTTCGTGCAGCCCTACCACCTGTTAATTATGCTTGGTCAAGGATTCGTGAAAGTCATGAATTCCATCATGAATAAGATCAAGAAATACAGGCACATGCTTTAAGAATATATTTGAAATATACCGCCTGTTAATTATGCTTGGTCAAGGATTCATGCAAGTCATGAATTCCATCATGGATAAGATAAAGAAATACAGGCACATGCATTAAGAATATATTTGAAATATACCTTTGAAGCAGTTTTTGTAGATCTCGCCGGACCTAAGATGCGTGGCAGCAGCAATACCAGCATCTGGGTCTTGCAAAGCACCGATTATTTCACTGTAACACAGGATAAAGAAAGGTATGTAATATTCGTTGACATGTTTGCTGCCAGGAAATAATGTATACAAAGCATTACAGTGGAACCCCCGTCCTCTTTAAGACTCCCCAAAAAGCTCAGAAAATCAAGTCTTAAAAAGGAGGCCCCCGGTCTTAAAATGGGGGGGGGGGGGGCCGGGGGTTACTGAACCAGTATTTACATGAATTGATAACTTACAATACAATACACCACACACTGTCATTAGACCGGCACGGTTGGCCTAGTGGTAAGGCGTCCGCCCCGTGATCAGGAGGTCGTGGGTTTGAACCCCGGCCGGGTCATACCTAAAACTTTTAAATTGGCAATCTAGTGGCTGCTCCGCCTGGCGTCTGGCATTATGGGGTTAGTGCTAGGACTGGTTGGTCCGGTGTCAGAATAATGTGACTGGGTGAGACATGAAGCCTGTGCTGCGACTTCTGTCTTGTGTGTGGCGCACGTTAAATGTCAAAGCAGCACCGCCCTGATATGGCCCTTCGTGGTCGGCTGGGCGTTAAACAAACAAACAAACAAACAAACAAACACACTGTCATTATTATTATATTTTTTTTTTCTTCTTCTGTTGGTGTTCATTGAACAGTTTCTTGCTCGTTAAAGCAGCTAGGTTACCCAGGACGTCAGCTGACACAGGCAGTGAAAGGGTTAAATAATTACTGCCCTAGTTACAAATCACATTTACCGTTTAAAAACACTACAACATTATTCATCTGGAATACATGATGTCTAATGTATAATGCTCCCTTGCATCTGTCTGTACATGATGATGCATTTATAATCTAGTGTTTCATCTTTCATTTGCCTTGGCTTGTAATGACTTGTCCTTTCGTATTTTTGAGGCCTGCATGCAGGCCTGAAGGCAAATTCATGTTTTTTAAATAGGTAAAGTGTTTGTTCTTGTTCTTGTCTTTGTGTGATACAATGTATCTGATTTTGAGTTTGTGAATCAGGTCCAAGGCCCTAAAATGACAGGGAAAGAACCTTTTCATGTAAAAGGGAATTATGACAGTCCCATTGTGTGCGCGCCTTCGTGAGCGAGGCTGGTACTACATATTGAGATACTACGTATTGCGATATGTAGTACCAGCCTCGCTCACGAAGGCGCGCACAGTAAAAAACTTAGCTTGCTGTCGCCCAGTAAAAAACTTTAGTTGCTGTCGTCCAGTGAAAGAATTTTAGCTAAAGTAAACAAACTTAGCTGCTGACGCCCAGTAAAGAACTTTTGTTATTGACGCTCAATGAACGTAAACGTAGCTGTTGATAACCAGAAAAAGACTTTATTGTTACCTGTCACTGTGTTAGTGAACCATAGTTCAACGTAGATCAACTTGTCGGTTAGAGATCTTCCTACTCCGTATCCGGCGCATTTTTTGTGACTTTTGTGTATTATCCCAAACGACCCTCAGATCGATTCATTTTACTTTATAACCAGATAAACCTTATGTAGGTTTTTTAGTGCTTTTGAATAAGCGAACATTGTAATGGAGAAGATTCCAGCAGATAAACCATTGGAAGCTTCAGGTTATGACGTTAACGGCGATGAAGATGAACATTCTCAAAGGCCTAGGCGTGACATTAAGCCTACTGAAAAAGGTAGAGAGTACCAGATTGAGATCAAAACTAGAAACTTCGCAAGACAACGAACATTCTTGGAACGAGCAATCGGTGAGGTAGTAACAGAGCTTAACCAAGAAACTCCTAATCAAGAGTCGTTAACCAGTCAAAAACAAATTGTTTTGAGCATGTACAAGGATCTTGGTGACATAGAGAAAGGTCTTCGTAGTATTGGTAGCGGTGAAACCATTCAGGAAAGTTGGGATGATGTTCAGAGAACAGTTCAGAACATTATGTTTGACATTGATCGAGCTCTTGACAGACAAACGACTAGCGTGCAGGTGACTAAAGAGCCTACTTCCAGGCATAGCAGTGTTACACCTAGCGTTGGGTCATCCACCCACAAGTCAGCCAGTGGTAAGACTGCCAGCCATAAAGCAGCTAGCGTTACGTCAGCCATCCACAAGTCAGCTAGCCACAAGTCAGGTAGCAGGAGATCAGGTAGCCAAGTAGCTTCTCGCGCCGAGTCTCTCCGCTCTAAAAGTGTTAGCTCTGAAGACACTAAATTGGCTCTTAAACTAGAGGCTGCATCCCTGGCCATAAAAGTGGAAGGTGACGCAATAAAGGAAGCTCAGTTTAGTGAACTGGATCTCTTACAACAACAATATGCTGAGAGAACAGCAGCTAGGCAGACTGAGGAAGCTAAGAGAAATGCAGCTAGGCAGACTGAGGAAGCTGAGAGAAATGCAGCTAGGCTGATCGAAGAAACTGCTAGGCAGGCTAAGGAAGCTGAGAGAATAGCAGCTAGGCAGGCCGAAGACGCAGCTGAAGCAGCTCTTGAAGATATTAAACAGAAAAAGGCTTTGAGACAAATTCAGTCCACCGAATTGAAAATTAGCTTAAGAGAACAACAAGCTATGTTACAAGTATTGGAACAAGGTGAATCCGTTCAGCAGGATCTCCCTGATCTACCGTCAGTTGATTTGTTGAACACTAGGTTCCACCCTCGTCCTTTCGTTCCCTTGTATAGTCTTGTAGCCCCTCCTCTAAACAATGAACAAACAGCGATAGGAATAGGGACAGGTGCTGCCGTCATTGCTGACCAAGGGACACACCAGCCAGCCTTGGACGCCGCGTCTGTTCCTGTCTGCCAAGCTGCCTTCATTGCTGATCAAGGGACACACCAGCCAGCCTTGGACGTCACGTCTGTTCCTGTCTGCAACGCCGCCAGCACCCGTGACATCTCTACTGTCAACGCTGCTGTCACCAACTTCGTCGCAGGAACCACAACGACTGAGCCACGACAGCACGCGTTACCTGTCGTGGACCTCGTCGTTGGAGTCAGCGCCTCTACAAGCGCCGCTACTACCAACAACGCCACCTATGAGGCGTACGGACCTCAACGTAGAGAGGATGTCAACGCCCCCCATCACGCCGGAACGAGCGCTCCTTTCGTCCGTCAGGAGCCCTTCACACCCAACTACACGACGGCTGCAACTACATCCTCCATGCGGCCTACAGCGCTGCTGACCACACTGCAGCACCCTCTCGGTGCGTACGCTGGTCAGCCGCCTCTGCACAACGTTGGACACTCAACGACAAGCGTCACAGGCCCTCGCCCGCCTGATCTCGACCACACAGGTTGGTCCTATCACCTACCAGAGACAAGGGAAGGTGATGAGACGCAAGAACGACACACCTACTTCCCAGAAGAACGTCACCAACGCATGGACCACAGACGTTTTCAAGTTACCCCACCCTGTTTCCCCTATGATACCCACCTACATCCCAAACCAGAGCCTTTCGTGCCCACATTCCTGGACCCACATCAGACCACCCCCAAAGTTATTTGGGGAAACGAAAACGCAAGGCCCCCTGCGTACATGAACTTTGACAAGGAATGTCATGCAGATCGTCCATTTGTCTCCTACCCCCCGTCTGCGTACTACCAACGTCCACTTGCTACTCCTGCCAAGCAGGACACTCCTATGGACTCTCTCGCCAAAACCCTATCAGACGCTCTGATGATCAACCGTTTGCCGATGCAGGAGCCGTGCATTTTTGTTGGTGACCCTCTCCAATATCCAATTTGGAGGTCGTCGTTTTCGTTCCTCATCGAGAGACAGAACATAACCAGCAGTGAGAAGTTATTGTATCTGCAACGGTACATCGGAGGTCAAGCAAAGGAGGCCGTGACCGGCTTCTTTCTGCTGAGAGAAGGTGATGCCTACGAGAGAGCCATGGAAGTGCTGGAAAATCGGTTCGGCAACTCATACGTCGTTTCGCAAGCTTTCCGGACCAAGCTGGACGAATGGACCCCAGTCAAAAGCAAGGATCCCAAGGGACTCAGAAGTCTGGCCGATTTCTTGCAGCAATGTTCCGTTGCTGCCCAGGAAGTTGGTGGACTGAGCATCCTGGATGATGCCCAGTACCTACGGAAGATCGTCGGAAAGCTCCCAGACTGGATGAGTCACAGATGGTCTAGAACAGTTGCTCGAACTAAGGTTGAAAAGAAGAGGTATCCTCTGTTCAATGAACTCGTGTCGTTCGTTACTCTCGAAGCAGACATTTCTAACGACCCTGTTTTCGGCTTGACAAGTGCATCGGGTACACCAAGAAAGTTCACAACGAACTTGTCAACCCTGACAGAGGATGTCACCGCATGTCTGCACTGTCAACTTCCGGACCATGACGCTGGGACATGTAAGGAACTCATAGAGAAGCCTCTGGTTGAGATACGAGATTTTCTGTTCAAGAACCGTATCTGCTACGGATGTCTCAGAAGTAAGGATCACCAGAGCCGTCAATGTATGCAGAAACAGACGTGCAAGAAGTGCAAGAAGGCTCACCCCACTTGTCTTCATGATGACAATTTCAAATATCAGAATAGTATGAGTGAAAACAAAGGGGCGAGTGAACACAAGAACAATTACCGTACCTCTGCTGCTGACGTTCAAGAGCCACTGTCATCGTCGACCCCTACAGTGTCTGCTCTTAAGGCCAGCGAGGAAAACAGCATCGGTTTCACGTCTATGATCGTTCCCGTTCTCGTTTCCAGTGACTCTAACCCCAACGTAGAAGTGCTGACGTACGCACTACTGGACACTATGTCCAACGCCACTTTTGTAGTGCAGTCAGTGGCTGAAGAAGTTAAAGCCAAATCGCAGCCGACTACACTCAGGGTCTCCACACTGACTGAGGACAATGCTGTGGTCTCCGGCAGGAAGTACTCTGGATTGCGTGTCCGGTCTCCTTCCTCCAGTGAGTTTGTCAGGCTCCCTTCTGCCATCTCACGACCTTATCTGACCGTTGACCCCACTCATATCCCCACCTCAGAGACTGTCAAAGCTTACCCACATCTCCAACACCTGTCTCCTAAACTGCCCCCCTTGTACCCTGACTGCGAAGCAGGCCTCCTCATTGGCTACGACTGCGCTGAAGCCCTCATGCCCCTAAACGTTGTCCAAGGACTGCCATTCGCAGTAGAGACTAAGTTAGGTTGGAGCATCGTCGGCAAGGCACCGCATTCCGTCGCCTTCGATGGCATAGCCTCGTCCATGCGCGTCATCGTCAAGCCAGGATCGAGGGAAGAAGAACGTGTAGCTCACGTCTACAAGGTACAGGTGGACGAAGTCTCGTGTACTGACCCATTACATGTTATGGAAAGAGACTTTGCAAGTGACTCAGGATCCATGTCCCAGGACGATGTAAAGTTTGCGAAGATCGTGAAGGAAAACGTGAAGATCAACGAAGCTGGTCACTACGAGATGCCCTTACCATTTCGACCAGAGAAACCGTCCCTCCCCGACAACAGAGGTGCCGCAGTCAAGCATCTGAAGGGCCTGAAACGCCAGAAAAAACGAGGGTACCGTGATGACTGCGTCAAGGTCATGACATTAATCTTGTACGGGCTGATCGTGACGTGTTTTGCCTCTAGGGCAATCCACATTGAAACCCTGGATGACATGTCAAGTGATTCCTTCATCAACGCCCTACGCATTGTTGTCTTGCATGACCAGAACTTGTGCAGATCAGAGTGGTGCATGGCTCGTGTAATCGAGGTGATGCCTGGATCTGATGGACTGGTCAGACGAGTGAAAGTGCATGTTGGAACAAAGGCTCTAGACAATCACGGCCGTCCCACTGGTGATAGTCGCATATTAGAGCGACCTATTCACAAAATGACTGTGTTAGTTGATCGTGAAAATCACAAAGACAAAGCTGTGTAAGCGAACTGAAAGAACATTGAACTTTGGAGTGTTTTTCCAATTTGACAGTTGTAGATTGTTGCGGTTTGTTTTTATACCAGATGATGTAACGAACATTTATGTTTTAAGTGGTGCGTTTTCTTTATGCCGTCGAGTAAATGACCAGTGGCATTTAGTTGAAACGAGATGTGTTGAAACACTGAAAGTGATTGAACCGTAATATTGTTGTGTAAATGTTTTGCAACACAATGATTTTGAGTTCTAAATTTGAAATGTCTAAATCTGCGTCGTTATTCTTTTGATATAAGGAATATGTTTGTACAAAGGTTTTTGAAGTAAATTATATTAATATAATTTCCGGTGGGAGTGTGCATGCCGATGTGGCATGCAGTCACCTACTTTTGTTGTAATTACGTTTGCTCAAGCCATTGCACGATGTAAAAAGAAGTAAACCGTGTTTTTATTGTGGCACCTTGTTGTGACCCGTTTTGTGGAGCGTTAATATTTTTACGTGAGATTCACGTGCTCCTTGTTCAGTTGTTGTGACCTGGTTTTGGTCGGAGTGTCACAAACTGCGTCGTTTAGTTCTAGAACACCGTGAGATTCACGTGATATTTTCCGTGTTTTGATTTTGAGGTGAGCCCTGCGAATCTGCGTTGCAAGTTTTAGAATACGTGTGACTCACGTGTTTTTAGCTTTGTGATGTCAGCTAGTTCCTTGGTCTTCTTTCTGTTAAATATACCGTTTTAAGTTTTGGGCATGCACGGAGTGCGTGATCGGTTACTGATTGGTTGTAAAATAGTAGTTTCACCCGATTCTGTCTTAGGAATGTTGTTGGTTGGTCAATCCGGTGACCTTTGACTTTTGAATAACTATTCCATGTTAGGTTTTTGTTTCCATAAATACCGCTGCTTGACTCCTGTCTCGTCAGTCGATCTGAGGGTTTTAGGAAGCGTTTGGTTTTGATGTAAACGTATGAAGGTTATCAAGTGAACCAACGGAGTGTTTCTTATGTTTTAACGTCAACGTAATGTTCTTGGAGACAGTTGTTTCTCAAGTGTGAATCGTTTTGTGCCCTTCGTTTGTGAGGCAACACGTTTTTGGTACTGCTGGTCAACCCACACAGCGCATAAGGTAATTTTGTTGTTACTTGTTTGTGTTGTGTTTTGGTCGCCATTTTGTAATTACTTTGTGAGTTGTTTATGTATAACGTGAGTTGAAAGTCTGACTTGTTGTAGTGTTTCTTTATTGTGTGTTCAACTGTTCTAGTGTTGTGAACGTACAGCAATGTTTTGTAGACGCTAGAAAGTCGCTAATGTTTATAATGATAACTTGTGTTTTCTGTGGTTAACGAAGTTCGAAGTGAAACGTTTTCTCCGACTTTTTCAGCCTTACGTTAAAAGAATTTAGGTAAAAGAAGCTTGCGGTCTGTGGTGATCGTTTGTAAACGGGCTTATTTCTTGTAACGTTATTGAGGGAAAGTGGATGAGTAAATATCTTGTTTGTGACTTTGATTAACGCAGGAACATTGTCGTTAGGAGACTTTTTGGTATGACACTGACAGTTTGCTTTGTATTCCTGGCCTGATGAGTCAACGTTTTGTATTTTTCTGAAAGTAGCCATTTTGGTTTTAAACGTATGTATGCTAAGTTTCTTGAGTATTCTTAGTGCTTATGGTATTGTTGAACGTACGGAACGTAATTCTTTATTGTTGTTGAACGTACAGAACGTAACTCTTTATTGTTGTTGAAGGACTAACCAACGAGTGTTTGGTAATTGTAACTTTCTTGTCTGTTTGTCTTCTCCTGTCTTGTGATTGTTTATTTTTCTTGTTTTTACTTCTCGTGTCTTGTTAATGCATTTGATACTTTTGCCATGTCTAATAATTTGTTTTCTTTTCTCTTTTTCTTTCTGTTCATAAGTTTTTTACCGCAATACGTGGTACTGTAACGATATATATACATTACTGATCCCTAGTGTCAGATGTAAAATAATAAACCAGTACTTTTGCGCGTTATCGCTTGTAACCTGTGTTTGTCATTTCGTATGAACAATATGTAGTACCAGCCTCGCTCACGAAGGGTGTGACTCTCTAATGAATCAGGGACAGTAAAAATTCTAGTGAGAACACTAGCTGCTCTGAAAAACTGTGCATCAAGGAAAACAGCCTTCGGTCCAAATATTTTAGCCCACACTCACCTGACATTGGCATAGGCTCTAAAATCTTGGAATGGCATCTTTTCTTGGGAAATCTGTTGGAATAGAGGAAACAGAAAGTAAGACGTGAAAGCAGACCGAACACTGTGAATCAAACTTCAAAAGAGTTACATCTATGACCTAAACAAATCTGCTCAACATGAAAAATCAAGAAGTAAGGTTTTTATTCAGTATAAATGAATTGACATGAAGGTAAAAAAAAAAAAGAAACAAGTCGCGTAAGGCGAAAATACAACATGATTTAGTCAAGCTCAGTCGAACTCACAGAATGAAACTGAATGCACTGCATTTTTTCCGCAAGACCGTATACTCGTAGCATCATCTGTCCACCGCTTGTTCTGAGCGTGTTTTTAATCCAAACATATCATATCTATATGTTTTTGGAATCAGGAACCGACAAGGAAATTTAATTCTAATCATAGTTTTTATATTTTGAATTTTCAAAGCTTGTTTTCAATCCGAATATAACATATTTATATGTTTTTGGAATCAGCAAATAATGACAAATAAGATGAAATTGTTTTTGGATCGTTTTATAAAAAAAATAGTTTTATTTACAATTTTCAGATTTTTAATGACCAAAATTATCAATTAATTTTTAAGCCTCTAAGCTGATATGCAATACCGAAGTCCGGCCTTAGTCGAACATTGCTTGGCCAAAATTTCAATTAATTTTATTAAAAACTGAGGGTGTGACAGTGCCGCCTCAACTTTTACAAAAAGCCGGATATGACGTCATCAAAGACATTTATCGAAAAAATGAAAAAAACGTCTGAGGATATCATGCCCAGGAACTCTCATGTAAAATTTCATAAAGATCAGTCCAGTAGTTTACTCTGAATCGCTCTACACACACACACACATACACCACGACCCTCGTTTTGATTCCCCCTCTATGTTAAAACATTTAGTCAAAACTTGACTAAATGTAAAAAGGAAAGCAATCAGATATGTTTTAGGTAGATTCAGACTCCCCCCACCCCCCTGTGTCAAACAAATCAAAGCATGACAAACCTTTCAAAATAGTTATACCTGTGTGGTTGAAGACAGTGAGCGAATAACAGCTCCAATGGCATGCGCCCATCCGTCTCTATCCTCTGGTCCTGCTGACTGGAAATACATCTCCTCCCCATCTGATGTGCTCAGCTTGAAAAGACCCTGAAACAAAGCACACCAATGTCACAATGTACATATTGCTTGGTTTCACTGATTAAATGGGTAGAGCAATGTGCGTCCTTCCTTCTCCCCCCCCCCCCCCCCCCCCCCCCCCCCAATAAAAGCAAACGCATAACAAAGGAGAAAATAAGAAACACAAAATTGACTGATTCAACGGGTACTCAGAGTAGCGTCATTCCCCCAAAAACTAAAAACAAACACATATAAAAAGAGAAAAAAAATATTTTTAAAAATAGAAACACAACAATTTGTCACTGCTTAAATGCACTAGCTTAAGTGAGCCATTTACCCTACTAGTAAACATAAATCTTCTTGCCCAAACAGCTGAGTTGGCCTTGACTGTAGGGACGTAGAATGGGAAATGCATTTTTTTTTTTTTTTAACAACAGACTGCAAAAGAACACTTTGCGGAAAGTGACACTGCTGATCACATCTCCCCTACTCTTCACTCAGGGTCTTCACTCAATGAACTGTCTCAACAAGACACTTGAAGAAAACAATGGAGTACAATTGTATTTTTTACAACAGCTAGACTGCAAAAGATCACTTTGCGGCAAGTGACACAGCTTATAATCACATTTCCGTTTCTCCGCCCCCCTCACCCCCCTGCCCTTCACTGACAGGGTCTTTGAAAAATGAACTGTCTCAACAACACAACACTTGACGAATACAATAAAGTACAGTGGAACCCCCCTTTTAAGACCCCCTCCTTTTTAAAGGTGGTCGTCTACATTTTTGCTTTTTTTCAATAATCTTATGGTTAGATTTTGCTAAAAAGTTATGTCAGATGATGAATGAACCATGGGGAAAAAAGTTATAGAAAAAAAATATATGTAAAAAAAGATTTTATTTTTGGGGTAGCATGACTCACGCTTCCTATATTTTGTTTTCTGTTTGCTGAGAACATGTGCTTTGCCTAAAAATACTGACCAATCAAAATCATGTCACTATGCTTATAGCCACGCCCAAACAAGTGCAGCAACAGTTTGACACTGGAGCGCTGTCCATGCTTTTTTTTAAACGCACGAAATGCACGGGATTTGAGAGGAGTTTTGCGCTTGGCATTTTCCAAATAAGGATATCCTACTATGAGTACTACGCTGGAATACTACACTGGCTTCGTCTTTCCTGATCGAAAGGGGGTGTACTGTTGATATTTGTAGATAATAGACTCTGCATTTTAATGGTCAAATGGCGATTTCGGTATAAAAATGTAGACAAGGACCTTTAAGACCTTGTTTGCTCAGACTTTTTGTTCATATCCTCTGCAAAATTACCCCTCATTTTAAGACCGGATTTTGTCAGATTTTTGAAGGTCTTAAAAGGGGGGTTTGACTGTATATCATCTCAACACTGAGACCTGAGTGTTGGTGTCGGCGAGGTCATTGCAGGGGGAAGTGATGGCAAAGCCAGCCAATGGGAGGCTGCTGATGAGCACAGACTTGCGGTGTTTGTGGTAACAGCACAGCTCCTCCTCGCACAGTACAAACCATCGCGCCTTCCATTTCTTCTTGGGAGTCTGCACAACAGTCAACAACAAAACATTTTTAAATTTGATGTGTACAGGGATGACCAAATCGTCCACCCGATCGCCAGGGGCGAGTAAAAATCCGCCGGGCTAGTAAAAACCGCCCGGCTGGCCAGTGAAAATTCTGGTCAAATGCATTACTTTTGGTTGTACATGTATGTACTACCGAGTTTTAAAGCCATTATATAAACACTGCACTGTGCAGATGCAGGAACTTCTGTCGTCTGCAAAATCATCGCCATGTTCTTGTGAAACAAAATCGAGGCCCTTGTGTGTGTCACCCGTGTTTTAATTGTGTAAAGAAATCTAACACTCATAATTTTGTATGTGGTATGTACCGGGCCAGCGAAATTTCTGGCGGGCTAGTGACTTTCTTGAAGTTACTCGCCCGGCTGGCGAGTTAAAATTGTGAGATTTGGCCATCCCTGATGTACTATCACGGACACCATTTGTGAAAAATCTTCTGGTGAATTTGACTTAAAGAAGTCCAAGGGACACCCACTGTACTGTTCTCCGGACCATGTGTTTCTGACAGACCCCTCGCTGGTGATTGGTCCCTCCTATGTTTGTTGGAGGTTTTGCAAGAAAAGGTCACTTGATCCCAAAACCCATACGAACCCGACAGTGTTATTTTTGGAATTCGTCTATTCAGCTGCACTTGCAATAATTCACTCAACACTGCTCTGTACCTTAGTGCTAACAGATAAAATAAACCCCAAACCAAATTGTGTAGTTCTTGAGGCAATTATAATGTGACAGTTTTTCGGCGGGCAGTAAGCTTAATCCCTGTAACGTATGTGTCTTATTTGCTTTTCTTTTTTTCTAATAGGCCGAAGTGAATTATATAACAACTAGAGGAATACCCGGCGAAGCCGGGGTGAATCGCGAGACAGAGACAGACAGCGTGGCGGTTCACCACAATCACCTTTGAAGGCGAAGTCATGTCAAAAGGGTTTGAGAATTTTAGAGCTTATTTATTAGCCCTATATTATCTGTTGTGGCTTCTCAAATGCCAGAACATACAGACAGACAAAAACCGCTAGACCCCATCACAAACAGAACTCTACAATCCACAGGTTTTTGCCCACACACACACACAAACACACACACACACAGAGAAGCCGTATACAGACCTGTTTACCCCCATAAGTGTTTTGGAGTAATGCTCAGCCCCAAAAATAGTAATCCTGGCACAAAAATAGTAATCATCCAGCATTCATCGCCAATTACAACGCATATGACAACTGTGTCTGCGAAACGCAATCCATCATTCACAAACAAAACACATCAGTCAGTTTTTGTAGTCATCATAATTTCAAAGAAGATCACATCAAAAGCACATGCATCACTGATTCTTTTTCTTTTGCTCGTAGTAGGCCTTTTTCAGTGTGTCAAGCGCTTCTCTACTGTACTTGCGCTTGCCGAATGAGTGAGGGCGAGACTTCACCACTAGAATAAGGCTCTCCAGCGTCTCATCAGACAAGACATGATCTCTGGTCAGTCCTGTGCTCGTTCACCCCATTTTGCCATTGAAAAATCCAATGCCAAATATGTGAATTGATTAAAAAAATTTTTAAAAAATTTTTTTTTTTTACATTTTTTTTATTTATGAAAATCGTAGTCTTGACACGGATAGCGGAATGGCGTATTTTTTGCAGAAAATCGTAATAAATTACGCCAAAATCGTAAGGGTAAACAGGTCTGCGTATATATATATGTATATCTATATCTATAAATATATAGAGATAGGTGACAGTGTATTTTTCGCGTGGCTATAAATTGATTCCACCTTTTCACTTTGACAGTAAGAACAACTTACGGGTGCAAGGGAAGCGTTCTGGACAGCGCAGTGACATTCTAAAAATAGTAACTTAGAAACCGGAATATGGATTGAAGCCACACGAAGGCGCAAAACACTGGAGAAGATAAGGAAGAGTTACTGGGAATGGTGAATTCGCCGGGGTCAGAGACATAGAATCGCGAGACAGAGACAGACAGCGTGGCGGTTCACCACAATCACCTTTGAAGGCGAAGTCCTGTCAAACGGGTTTGAGATTTTTAGAGCTTATTTCTTAGCCCTATATTATCTGTTGTGGCTTCTCAAATGCCAGAACATACAGACAGACAAAAGCCGCTAGACCACATCACAAACAGAACTCTACAATACACAGGTTTTTGCCCACACACACACAAACACACAGAGAGAAGCCATATATATATATATGTACTAGAATGAATACCCACTTCGCCGGGTAGCCGGCTTTGCCGGGAAGAAGTACTTAGAGCCGTACGCCGGCTTTGCCGGGTCCGAACAATGGACCCGCCAAGCTTAGGTCCCTCCCAGATTCGTGGAATGGGAACAGCACGAAAATGATTCAGTGGCCATAATGCCATTCCTGACCATATCGAGTCCCATCCTTGTCGACGAATGTAACCGTGTTAATCACCTTTGGAGGCGAACTCCACTCAAACAGGATTGAGCAATTTATAGCTTATCTGTAAGCCCTTTTGAACTGTTATGGCTTTTCAAAGGAAGGCCAGTACATACAAATACACAAAAGCCGCCAGACCACATCACAAACAGAACTGAACAATCCCCAGGTGTTGCTCACATAGAGAGACACACACACACACACACACACACACACACACAAACACAGAGAAGCTGTATCTATAGAGAGATAGATGACAGTGTATTTTTGGCGTGGCTATAAATTGATTCGACCTTTGCACTTTTACAGTGAGGATAATTTACGGGTCCAATTTACGTTCTGGACACTGCGGTGACCTTCTAAAAATAGTAACAGAACGCCGGGAATATCCGAAGACGCTCCACTCATACTATAGTGCACCATACGAAGGAAGGGAGGTAAACGCTGAAAACCTGGAGAAGATGAGAAGATAAGGAAGAGTTACTTATAATGGTGAAATGAACACAAAAACCAAAATCGGTTCAGCGCTGCGCGCTGAGAGCACGTGTTGAAATGATGATATTGATGATATTGTGTCCGGGGTGTAGCTGAATACGGTGTCCAAATTTGAAAAAGATCCACCGAGAACTTTGGCTTTGGTGTGTCGGTATGGGGGCCCGGGTAGCTGAGGTGGAACCAAAATAGCTGAGGTGGAACCAAAATCGGTTCAGCGCTGCGCGCTGAGAGCACGTGTTGAAATATCGACCAGGTTGTGTCCTGTCCCGGGTCTACCTGAATATGCCCACCAAATTTGAAGCAGATCCATCGAGAACTTTGGCCGTGCATCGCGAACTCACACACAGACACACACACACACAGACACAAGTCGTATATATATATAGATATCAATATCTATAAATATATAGAGATAGGTGACAGTGTATTTTTCGCGTGGCTATAAATTGATTTGACCTTTTCACTTTGACAGTAAGAACAACTTACGGGTGCAAGGGAAGCGTTCTGGACAGCGCAGTGACATTCTAAAAATAGTAACGTAGAAACGGAAATATGGATTGAAGCCACACGAAGGAAGGGAGATAAACGCAAAACACTGGAGAAGATAAGGAAGAGTTACTTGTAATGGTGAAATAAACACAAAAACCAAAATCGGTTCAGCGCTGTGCGCTGAGAGCACGTGTTGAAATATCTCATCGATGATATTGTGTCCGGGGTGTAGCTGAATACGGTGTCCAAATTTGAAAAAGATCCACCGAGAACTTTGGCGTTGTGATGTGGTCTAGCGGCTATGGTGTGTCGGTATGGGGGCCCGGGTAGCTGAGGTGGAACCAAAATCGGTTCAGCGCATGTGTTGAAATATCGACCAGGTTGTGTCCTGTCCCGAGTGCAGCTGAATATGCCCACCAAATTTGAAGCAGATCCATCGAGAACTTTGGCCGTGCATCGCGAACACTCACACACACACACACACAGACAGACAGACACTAGTCGTATATATATATATAGATAGATGAGGGTCGTGGTGTGTGTGTGTGTGTGTGTGTGTGTGTGTGTGTGTGTGTGTGTGTGTGTGTGTGTGTGTGTGTGTGGAGCGATTCAGACCAAACTACTGGACTGATCTTTATGAAATTTTACATGAGAGTTCCTGGGAATGATATCCCCGGACAGTTTTTTTTTTCTCGATAAATACCTTTGATGACGTCATATCCGGCGTTTTGTAAAAGTTGAGGCGGCATTGTCACACCCTCATTTTTCAATCAAATTGATTGAAATTTTGGCCAAGCAATCTTCAACGAAGGCCGGACTTCGGTATTGCGCATTTCAGCTTGGTGGCTTAAAAATTAATTAATGACTTTGGTCATTAAAAATCTGAAAATTGTAAAAAAAAAAATAAAAAATCATAAAACGATCCAAATTTACGTTCAACTTATTCTTCATCATTTCCTGATTCCAAAAACATATAAATATGTTATATTTGGATTAAAAACAAGCTCTGAAAACTAAAAATATAAAAATTATGATCAAAATTAAATTTTCGAAATCAATTTAAAAACACTTTCATCTTATTCAGTTCCTGATTCCAAAAACATATAGATATGATATGTTTGGATTAAAAACACGCTCAGAAACTTAAAACGAAGAGAGGTACAGTAAAGCGTGCTATGAAGCACAGCGCAATCGCGCCAAACAGGCTCGTCACTTTCACTGCCTTTTGCACTAGCGGCGGACTACGTTCAGTTTCATTCTGTGAGTTCCACAGCTTGACTAAATGTAGTAATTTCGCCTTACGCGACTTGTTTTTTGATTCTGAATTTTGGAACGTTGGCAGTCTCTTTGTTTTTGGATTTGTTAGGCTGTTGATTTTTTGGGACGTCTTTAAGTTGAAGGATGCTCTTAGTCTTAAATTATCCCAAAAGCCTGAAATGAACAGATGGATGCAGTACGTACGTGTCCGCGAACTTCAATATGAATTTTGATCAATTTAAAAAGAAGGAATCTGAATGTACTTTTCATCACTGACTGAAGAGTCTCATTCTGGTTAACTTAACTTTCCTAATTAATTCTCTGTCACAGACAACTGGACGTGGTGAATACATTAGCCTACCTGACACTAGTGACAGGTGTGAATCAAAATAAGTACCAAACAACCTTATGTACACCTAAACTTAATTGTGTCAACCGAGTCAAACCTAAAACTTTCAAGATTGTGGGACAAATCCAGTGCTTTATTACATTTTCAAGTAAAAATCTATCGATAAAAAAACACCATATGAATTCATGTCATTTTCTGCAGCCCCATTAAAGTTTGATGATGAACGAGAATGTCATTAAATTGAAACCGCAGGACAGTAATTGATCAAATTGCAGTGTTGACTACGATACAAGTACACATGAACATTTCCAAACAAGCAAGCTAGTCAAATGGCCAACCTGAATCAACAAATACCCTGTCCTCAAGCCTGGTTGCTCTCTGTCCATTCTGTAGCGCGAAACAACGTCAACAAACACAACAGGCCATCGCCTCCAAAGAAGAGTTTGCAGCCAAGCAGTAGACAAAGCGGAAGTGAACACACAAAAAGTTGGATATGACGTGGACTTTATTTGGAGTCAGATTTGACTAGAAAATGTAGTCATCGTTCAGTTTTCCGGACACACATTTTCGTTTTGCATGTTGCTGTAAGACCGTAGAATGTACATTTTAACAAAACATTGCCCCAGCTCTTGGCGTTTATCATGAAAGAAAACGAAAACACGGTTTAAAAACATCTAAAGGTTTAAAAACATCAAGAGATATCGTCTGCTCGCACTGTACGTTCATTTTATTTTTAAGGGAGTATATGTTTCAGCGTTTCTTTCATTATTTCTCCATATTTGCGTAATAGAGATTGGAACACTGTGAAAAGTGTCACGGGACAAAGACTGGTGCGAAAAACACAGCTTTTTTTGTTTACCGCCGTACACGTACTCCCATAATCGACTTTGTCAATTTAATTTGACGACCCCCTGCTCATGATCCAAGGGAGATCACCACTGAAAAAAAGGAAGACTCTACTGGCCTGGATGCTCTCCCTTGTCTTGTTGATGCCGTAAAGGTGAGAAGACACCACGACTTCTAAGAGTAAGAGTACTAAGCTTACTTCGAGACATCATCATTATCAAACGCTTAGAAAAATTAAGGATATAGCTAGAGAGAGAGAGAGAGAGAGAGAGAGAGAGAGAGAGAGAGAGAGAGAGAGAGAGAGAGAGAGAGAGAGAGAGAGAGAGAGAGAGAGAGAGAGAGAGAGAATGACAATGCCTAATCAATTCTTTATTTATCGAGAGTAATAAAATAAGCAGTGGGGTTTTTTCGCCCTAAAGAGGGAGTAGGTCTGCTATTATTAACACACACACACACACACACACACACACACACACACACACACACACACACACACACACACACACACACAACGACGGCACACACTCACACACACTGACACACACACACACACACACACACACACACACACACACACACAAACACACACACACACACGTGGCACACAAACAATTTGTCAATTAGTAGTCTGGCAGGACTCAGGGAAGACTTCTAGAACTTCTTGTAAATCAATTTTCTGGTTCCCATAGCATGAAAAAAATCGGCCAAGCCCACATCAATCCTTCTCGAGAAAACAGTTCAGTACACTATCTTAGATCTGGCCAGGCTTTTGCATGGGAAAATACCATCCCTCCACTTGGTCACTTACCAAAACTTAACACTCTGACTGCTTGTTGTGGTTAGTTGCAATTTTGTGATTAATTCAAGAAAAAAAATGCCAATATAGTGACTTTGACAAATTATTTAATTACACAAATCCAGGCTGTGCACAGATGACACTGGCCCAGGCTGTTACTGTTTGGTATATGACCAAGTGGAGGGGTGGTCACGTCTTACAGCATGTAGAGGGCCCCAAAGGGTTTAAAATCGTGATCGTGATTGGCGTTTTTTTACCTTTCTGTGACCGTGATTGCCGAAATTTCCATTTCTGTGATCGTGATGGGACTTTGCCCGTGATCCGTGATGACAAAAAAATAAAGTCTCGTGATCGTGATCGTCATTTGTTTTCGTGATCGTGATGGGAATTATTGCAAAGAATTTTATTTTCAACGTACATTTTTCACAGCTGTTTCACTCTATGATCCTCTATTTGTCAAGGTGTTTGTGATCGTGAAAACAAAAATCAAGGTAACTGTGATCGTGAAAGCTAAAATTTCCCTTCCCGTGATCGTGATGATACCCCCCCCCCCTTTGGGGCCCTCCATGTAAAAGCCTGGCCATATCTGACGTGAGCCGACGTGTTTTCTCGAGAAGGCGTGCGCCTTAACAGTGTGTTGTGTCCTGTTTCACGACGTTTATGTAGCAAAGTAATAGCAGCCTTCACTGGCTAGACTTGGGTGGAGCTTGTCTAACTACAAAGGCAGGTGAGAGAGAAAGGAGATAGGCCTATAACCCAAAATTGTTATCATATTCCTTTTAGAAAATATGTGGATGATGCAGATACATAGCAGTGTTTTTTCCTCGTCGACTTTCAAACCTTGGCATTCGATGTCATTAATCCACATACCTCCCTCCCTCCCCCCCCCCCCCCCCCCCACTCTCTCTCTCTCGTTCCCTCTATCTCTCTCTCTCCCCCTCTCTATTTCTTTCCCTCTCTCACTCTCTCTCTCTCTCTCTCTCTCTCTCTCTCTCTCTCTCTCTCTCTGGAACTCACTGCCTATTTTTCTTAAGCATAAAACAAACACAGACAGCTTCAAAAAAAATTATGTCGCATATAATGCAACTAAACATGTGCTGAATGGTTCATCAATTCATTTAAAATGTATGTGCATGTTAAACAAAATTATAATAATATGCAGATCTAAATTAAGTTATGTTAAAAATTGACACTTTTTATCATTGGAAATTGTACTTAAAATGCAGTATGACAATTTATTTTTAAATTTGTATCTGTATATATATACAGTTATAATGTATTAAGTTTGATGTGATAGTTCTTTGTTTATATTGTTTTCTGTTCTTGTTGACCCTATATTAGGGCGAGGGCTGGATGTAAAAAAAGCATATATTCTTGCTTATCTATTACCCTCGGTAATAAAAGATTTTGTCTTGTCTTGTCTTGTCTCTTTCTCTCTATCTCTCTCTATCCCTCTCTCTCTCTCTTTATCTCTATCTCTCTCTATCCCTCTCTCTCTCTCTCTCTCTCTCTCTCTCTCTCTCTCTCTCTCTCTTTTATCTCAGTTGCATGCTTCAGCCCTTCTTTCAGAATGCGGGGAGCATCTTACTTTACTGTATTTTCAAATCATTATTTTTACTTTCCCTCAATCATATCCGCAAATCAACATAACTCCAATGTAAAATGCTTAATTGCGACTGTAGCCTACCATGTCAGGCGCCTGTACACGTTATCACGAGAAAACATCCACAAACAGCTAAGCCCTCCTTCGAACAAATCGAATAACCAAATATGCACACACAGAAAAAAAATCTAAACTTGACTAAATTTAACACAATGCAGAAACAAGTTTCCCTGCCAGAGAAAAGCGTGTGTGTGCACGGCGGAAAGTAAACAAATCCGTACTTATAGGCTGCCATATTCGTAGCGTTCATTAATTAATTCATATTGTTTACATGTGCCAATAATGTTATAAAACTGTACCTAAGGGGATATTCTTCTTCTTCTTCTGCGTTCGTGGGCTGAAACTCCCACGTACACTCGTGTTTTTTGCACGAGTGGAATTATACGTGTATGACCGTTTTTACCCCGCCATTAAGGCAGCCATACGCCGCTTTCGGAGGAAGCATGCTGGATATTTTCGTGTTTCTATAACCCACCGAACTCTGACATGGATTACAGGATCTTTTCCGTGCGCACTTGGTCTTGTGCTTGCGTGTACACACGAAGGGGGATAAGCCACTGGCAGGTCTGCACATAAGTTGACCTGGGAGATCGGAAAAATCTCCACACTTAACCCACCAGGCGACCGCGACCGGTATTCGAGCCCTCGACCTTCCGATTAAGAGGCCGACGTCTTACCACCCCGCCACAGCGCCCGTCTGCTAAGGGGATATGATTACGATTGGCTGTAGCTTTCGAACACAGAAAAAATTATTTCAGTATTGCAAAGTGGTGTTGATAGTGTCGAATGTAAACAGAACAGTCTCAAACCGTAAAACGCCATCTTTGGTTCACGAAACGTCACGAAGTGACGTCAACGGTCTAAAAATAGCCCAAGTCCAAGGAGAACTGTTCAAGAGATAAACAATGCAATAAAGAATTAATTATTTCTCGTAATCGGTAAGGACTTCAAACCTAAAACTTTGCAGGAAGCTTAATTTATACATCCCCGCAACAATGGAAAAAGCCCCGGAACTAATTAAACTAATTAAATAGGACTATGTCAGCCTTCAAAGCAAGCATGCGCCTCACATAAAATATTGCACAAGGAAACTTCGGGACAACAAGGAAGTATACGTCTCATGTTCACGATAAAAGTCTAGCCCTTATCAGCCCCCCCCCCCCCCCCCCCCCCAACATTTTATCACGAGTGTTGCATTCAATAATGCGTTTGAGCTACGAGGCCACTGCAAGGGCTATGCCGGGCCAGGCACATTTCTTTTTGGGCTGTTCTCTTCGCTATAAGTTCCAAATATATTTTGACTGACGCCCTTGTACCATTGAATCGAATGTGACCAAGTCAAAGCAACAGCTTAAAAGAACATCACAGTGTGACTCAGTCAAAGCAACCACAGAACAGGACATCAAGTACTCCTCTGTTTAATCAACCACAGAACAGGACATCAAGTACTCCTCTGTTAAATCAACCACAGAACAGGACATCAAGTACTCCTCTGTTTAATCAACCACAGAACAGGGCATCAAGTACTCCTCTGTTAATCAACCACAGAACAGGACACTGATCAAGTACTCCTCTGTTAATCAACCACAGAACAGGACATCAAGTACTCCTCTGTTAATCAACCACAGAACAAGACATCAAGTACTCCTGTGTTTGATCAACCATAGAACAGCCTGGACATCAAGTACTCCTGTGTTTAATCAACCCGGCACAGAACAGGACATCAAGTACTCCTGTGTTTAATCAACCACAGAACAGGACATCAAGTACTCCTCTGTTTAATCAACCACAGAACAGGACATCAAGTACTCCTCTGTTTAATCAACCACAGAACAGGGCATCACGTACTCCTCTGTTTAATCAACCACAGAACAGGACATCACGTACTCCTCTGTTTAATCAACCACAGAACAGGACATCAAGTACTCCTCTGTTTAATCAACCACAGAACAGGACATCAAGTACTCCTCTGTTAATCAACCACAGAACCGGACATCAAGTACTCCTCTGTTTAATCAACCACAGAACAGGACATCAAGTACTCCTCTGTTAAATCAACCACAGAACAGGACATCAAGTACTCCTCTGTTAATCAACCACAGAACAGGAAATCAAGTACTCCTCTGTTAATCAACCACAGAACAGGACATCAAGTACTCCTGTGTTTAATCAACCACAGAACAGCCTGGACATCAAGTACTCCTGAGTTTAATCAACCACAGAACAGGACATCAAGTACTCCTGTGTTTAATCAACCACAGAACAGGACATCAAGTACTCCTCTGTTAACTGACCACAGAACAGGACATCAAGTACTCCTCTGTTTAATCAACCACAGAACAGGACATCAAGTACTACTGTGTTTAATCAACCACAGTAAAGGAAATCACATATGCCTCAGTCAAAAGCAGTTTTGTTTCAAGGATCGTAAAAGAATCGAGGAGACTGAAAAACTTAACAAAATCAGCGAATCGCAACTTCTACTCGAAAACACGAGAAGCTTATTGTCCTATAAGAAACCCGGATTCCTGTGACCGAGAGCATTAAGATGAAGATCCTCGCGATAATGACAATGTGTATCGTAGTTCTGTTGGTAAACTGTGTTCGTCAAGAGAAAACCGCACTGGATTACCACCACGAACGCAAAACCTTGAAGTCCCCAAAGAAACTTCGATTCAGTTCTCATCAAGTGAAAGCCAGTCAGAGTGATCACCAGCAAAGCAATTATGTTGCAAAGTCTAGGGAACTTCGATTCAGGTCTGAAGCAGTGAAGCCATCGACGGTGCTAAAGGCAGACAAAGACAACAAAGTTAAACCCAAAGAAGGCACGGACGAGCACTGCATTGTGGGAACATCTTGTGGTGATGATGTCTGTTGTTGTATTAATGATACCGCCGTGTGCACCAACCAAGGTCTTACCTACATTCCAGCTCTACCAAACAACGTCACACGCCTGGACTTTTCCAACAATTCTTTGGGTGAAATAAACGACATCACCCTTGAAAACGTAACCTCCCTCGTGTTCCTGGGTCTTGAAATGAACCAGGTTAGCGCCGTTAAGCCCGGAGCTTTCGCGTGGTTGAAACATCTTCGTGAACTTCGTCTTGGTGCCAACAGCCTCACCGATTTTGATCGTCTGATTGCAGCCTTGGAAGGTTGCCGTTCCTTGACGGTTTTGAACGTCAGCCGCAACCGTTTTGAAAACCTCACCCTTACCAGACTGCCAGCGATTCCAAGTTTGCGAACGCTACTGGTATACGAGAACAGCATCGCGTCAATCACCTTGTGGAATGAATATACAGCAAACAATAACAAGAGCAGCAGGCTGACAAAGTTGGATCTGGGATCGAACCTGCTTTCTACTTTCCCGGATTTTTGCTGCCAAGGCTGTAGTCCGGAAGGTTCGTTCTTTCCGAGTCTCAAAACTCTGGACTTGGAGTGGAACGTCATCACGCTCATGCAGCAAGACTCGTGCAGATGTCTTCCGACGCTGAAGTACCTCTTCTTGGGAGGAAACGCCATTCACCGCATCGAGAAGAACTTTCTGCAAGGCCTTCCCAAGCTGAAGAGCCTCTCCCTAAAGTTCTGCATGAGCAGGACCATTGACAGCCACGCCTTCAACCACTCAAACATCAGGTGATTTGTCTACAGGTCTGTCTGTCTGTCTGTCTGTCTGTCTGTCTGTCAGTCTGTCCGTCCATCTCTCTCTCTCTCCTTCTAACCATGTGTGTTTACTTTAATTGGACAACGCTGAAGGTAAGAAAGACAGACGGACTGACAGGCAGTCTGATACATACACAAACTCAATCTGAGACACACACACACACCACATGTACACACTCACACATCACAGCTAGCTCCCCCCCACCCCTAAACCTGTCGACACACACCCACACACACTCACACACACCCACCCACACACACACACACACACACACACACACACACACTGACACTGACACTCACTCACAGAAGACAAGAAATAATACTCAATGTTTCTGATTCCCTGACCGACCCTATTTTTTTCCTCCCGACCCTTAAAAAAAAAAAATTAAATGACAAAACTTGATTTTGCAGACTTTACAAGGAAAGTTTAGTCTTTTTCCAAGGGGACACAGCTCTCGTGATTTCCGGCCAATAAAGAAATCACATATGTAGGGTAAAGGGGTGTAATTTGGACACCCAAAGAACTAGACGCTGTGGCTGGCCCATATATAAGTCGGTAAGCAAAGACGGTGGGGTTATATCTCAAGATTGGGGTTAGAACTACACATATGCAAGTGAAATAGAAGATATTATGCGTTTTTTCAACACACGGACTTGTTTCTGGAAATCTGAGAAAAGTTAAAAATGTTCGACTAGTCGGGTAAATTGAACAGGGCAAAGTTCAAATTAGCCGAACTCATTTGCATAGGTATTTAACCCAACCTGACTATCTTTCAATGCTGCCAGAGCCTTCTTCGTGTCTTCTTATGATCGACCATTTTCCATGACTGAAAGACCAAGGAGTAGAGATATTGCAATTTTCTAACATCAATACTCAAAAAGTAAGACATTCCGCGACATCCAGCTGAAACATTCTACCCGTTGTTAGTCGTTGCGACATTTTTTCTTATGCAAACGTCATTGACAATCACCAGTAACGTAAAAATACAGTGACACAAAAAATCGTTACACGAACAGTTGAAATAT
Source organism: Littorina saxatilis (assembly GCF_037325665.1). Taxonomy (NCBI): domain Eukaryota; kingdom Metazoa; phylum Mollusca; class Gastropoda; order Littorinimorpha; family Littorinidae; genus Littorina; species Littorina saxatilis. The sequence continues at coordinate 25,557,509 of NC_090248.1, read as the reverse complement.
TCGCCTTGTTCAATATAACCCCCCCCCCTTACTCTCTCTCTCTCTCTCTCTCTCTCTCTCTCTCTCTCTCTTACTCTCTCTCTCTCTCTCTCTTTCTCTCTCTCTTTTTCTCTCTCTCTGTCTCTCTCTATTTCTCTCTCTCTTTCTCTCTCTCTCTTATTCTCTCTCTCTTATTCTCTCTCTCTCTTACTCTCTCAGTCTCTCTCTCTCTCTCTCTCTCTCTCTCTCTCTCTCTCTCTCTCTCTCTCTCTCTCTCTCTCTCTCTCTCTCTCTCTCTCTCTCTCTCCAGAGACAGAGAGAGAGAGAGAGACAGAGAGAGGAGTGTGTGTGTGTGGATGTGTTTGCAGAGATGGTTATGTTTATTTCTTCTGTAAATTATATCCCCTTGTCTAAAGGGCTTTTAAAGCTGAGGACAATAAACTCTCAAAGCGTCAAAGCGTCTCTCTCTCTCTATCTCTCTCTCTCTTACTCTCTCTCTCTTACTCTCTCTCTCTCCGGCTCTCTCTCTATCTCTCTCTTACTCTCTCTCTCTCTCTCTCTCTCTCTCTCTCTCTCTCTCTCTCTCTCTCTCTCTCTCTCTCTCTCTCTCTCTCTCTCTCTCTCTCTAGCAAACAGGCTCCCGGGGAATCGACGGCCTCGATGGTAGGATTCTTAAATTGTCAGCCCCTGTAATTTTTGAAACACTCACTTACCTTTATAATCTTTGTTTAGACAAAAACTATTTCACAGTCGCCCTGAAACAGGCTAAAGTCATTCCTCTGTTTAAATCAGGTGATAAAAAAGACCCATCAAACTATAGGCCAATTTCAATATTGTCTGTTTTATCAAAACCACTTGAAAAACACATTAACAAACATATTCTAACGCATCTTAACCAAAACAATTTACTTCACCCTAAACAATCGGGTTTTAGAGCTAACCATTCCTGCCATACTGCCTTAGTTTCTCTTGTTGATCAATGGCTGGAGAAAATAAACGACAATGAATTCTGTGGTGCCATTTTTGTTGATTTTGCTAAAGCCTTTGACGTTATTGATCACACGTTATTACTGAGAAAATTTGCATTGTATGGTGTCGGAATCGAAACTGTCAAAATTATTCGTTCATTTCTCAACGGCAGACAACAAACTGTACTAACAAACGCCTCGGCGTCAAGCATGCAAGAAGTAAAATACGGTGTACCACAAGGATCGGTTTTAGGACCCCTCCTCTTCTCTATATACATTAATGACCTCCCCCTACATATTCAAAATGTATGTGAACTTTTTGAAGATGACACCGCAATTCACTCCAGCAACACAAATGTAACTCGCTTATCAGAATCACTTCAAAGGAGTTTAAACCAGTTGACAGAGTGGACTGAACTAAACCATATGTCTCTTAACCCAAAGAAAACCAAATATATGGTCATAACAACTTGACAAAAACGCCAGAATATTTGTTCAGCTGGTCCTGCTTTAATGATAGATGGTGAAATAGTGGAAAAAGTCGACCATCACAAACTGCTGGGTGTTAATATAGATAACAACTTGTCTTGGTCAACCCACATAGAGCAACTTAGTAAAGTGGTGTCAAAGACAAAGAAAGTGTATCTCTTATCTAGAATTAAACACTTCCTGAACTGCCACACCAGAAAGTTATTCTTCATTGCTCATATTCAATCTGTTATTGATTACGCATCCACTCTATGGGACTCCGCAAGTGAAAATTCCTTAAAACCACTTAGCAGATTACATAAAAGAGCGCTAAAAGTAGTATTACTAAAGCACACTACCCTCACAGAGTTAGACTACAGTACATCCATTTAGGGATCTTACCTCTAAAGTCAAGACTGCTTTTTAACAAAGGAATCTTTATGCATAAAATTATATCCGAAACTCTACCCCAAACCATTTGTTCAAAGTTCTCTTTGAAGAATTCACACCACCTTATGAAATTTAACACTCCTCTTCCTAGGATAGACTTATTTAAGTCTAGTCTAGTTTATTCAGGTGGCCGTCTCTGGAACGCTCTTCCGAATGCCTTACGGGAAGCTACCAGCACAGATTCTTTCAAAAACAAATATATATCCCATTTAATGAAAATAGTATATTCTTGATTGTTATGTCCTTTGGGACACAGTCACTCACTTTTGATTTATTGTTTTGTTCACAAAATTATGATGTTCTGCATAATATCCATTGTCTTGCAGAGTTGATGTACTATTGCATAGTATTCTGACTCTAATTGACTCGCAAATGTTTGCTTTGCACCTTGTCATGAACATTTATAAACTACAATGTTTCATATAATGCACTTATGTACATAAACTTATACTGTTTTACTAATTATGTAAGTATGTAGTTGTAGTTATTATGGTAGATTTAGTCCCTCTTTAGGGCGGAGGGCCAGATGCAAAAAAGTAAGCTTAATCTGTTACCCTCGTAAAATAAAGAATTGTCATTGTCATTGTCATTGTCATTGTCTCTTACTCTCTCTCTCTCTCTCTCTCTCTCTCTCTCTCTCTCTCTCTCTCTCTCTCTCTCTCTCTCTCTCTCTCTCTCTCTCTCCTTCTCTCTCTCTCTCTGTCTTTCTACCTGTCTCTCTGTCTGTGTCTCTCTGTCTCTATCTCTATCTCTCTGTCTCTATTTCTGTCCCTCCCTCCCTCTCTCTCTCTCTCTCACTTCTCTTTTCTCTCGCCCTCCTTCTCCCTTTCTGCCCGTACTTCGATCCGTGTTTCTGTCTCTTTCTATCCATCCGTCTGTCCGTCTGTGCCAGGTGCCTCGACGTCAGCGAGAATCTCTGGTTCTTCGACTCTAAATACGGGAGCGGGATCAGCCCACACTTGTTCTTGGAGATGCCTCGCCTCCAGTTCATCAACATGTCCTGGACCGTCTTCCGATTCTCCCTCTTCGGCGAGAGGCAGACGGTGCTGTCCTCTATCAGCCACGTGAGAGAGTTCGTGCTCCAAGGTAATTGTGTTATTAATTCTTGGTCTGTTATCTGAACGGAAAGGGCACTTTCAATAAGCAAGCGTAGACATGAATTAAGGAAGTCAACCGGCTGCTCTCAAAGCATGTGAGTAGTTGTGTGGGGTGGGGTGGGGTGGGGTGGGGGGGAGGATGAATGTCTTTAGAAAGTGACACTTCTCCCCCCCCCCCCTCTCTCTCTCTCTCTCTCTCTCTCTCTCTCTCCCTCTCTCTCTCTCTCTCTCTTTCTTTCTCTTTCTCTCTCTCTCTCTCACTCTCTTCCCCTCTCTCTCACACACACACAGACACACACACAGACAGACACACACACACACACACAAACACACACACACACACACACACACACACACAAAAGAAAGGTGCCTTTGTGCCCACATAGACCGTCATGTACATCGCCAAAGATCCGTCTCGGCTTTTCACGAGATGGGAATATCCTGCCACTTGGACACATACGAACATTCTTCTTCCTGGCAGTTTCCTGTGCAGATTGATCATTTTATTCCGAACATGTTTCGTTACTGACGTCATGACATCTTATGTCTGCAAAATGAATTTAGCAATTAACTCTTTACCGGGAGCAACCAGGCGGCTGATTTGTGGGTGTTTCAGTGGAAGAATGCTCTTATTCTATGTACAATGCCTGCACAGATCTCTGGTGTGTACATAATCGTTCGCGCGAGAAGAAAGTTATTGCAAATGGGAAAACTGTTAAACCCGTGTCCATCTTTGCTTTGGCAGGCACCGGGTTGGACTTCATTCCACGAACGATCCTGACCGACTTCACCAATCTGACGTCTCTCAGCTTCAGCAAAAACGAGCTGGCATTTCTCCCTGACGACACGTTTGAAAACTTGACAGTGCTTCGCTCATTGGACCTCCGCGACAATCACCTGACCTCCGTCAGCCAATCGCTGTTGGAGAACATCTTGCGCCAAAACAAATCCAAAATTCGCCTCGGTCAGAATCCATTTTCGTGCACTTGCGATCTGCTGTGGTTCATCGAGAAATACAAGGAAGACTTAGAGCGAAAGGAAGGTTGGTGTAAAGCATCTACGTAGTAGTCTCGGATAATCATAAGCAGTAGGGGAAGGGCTCCTAATATGGACTGGCTCCTAATATGGACCACCTCCTGTTCTGACAAACTAACGGCGCTAGAGCGCTCAAAACAATGTTATTGGCTGTATTAACCCTCTCTGGAAAACTTGCACATGAGTCGCCTGTTGGTGAGATATGTGCGCGTTATAAATATTCGTATTATTATTATTATTATTATTATGTCAAAACAGTTGCAGAATCATAAACCTCAAAACCGTTAGGCTTTTTCTCTTTTTTCACTTTTGGCAGGGTTCACTCTATATCTAAATTTGCCGCCTAAAACGGACTTGTTTCTGTCCACAGCCAAAGCTTTTATCACACACAAATTGCTACATATGACAGCTAAGACCGTATTTGTAACATTTTAGCAGTGTTGACCCCGAGTTTCTGCTGCAAACAGAAAATAATAGCAAAATCTCAAAGTATGTGTGAGTCCCCTAATATGGACCACCTTCAACAAATCGAAGAAAATAAAAGCTAAAGGCTATTTTCATTAATTCATTAAGAAGCTTGCTGGAAATAACCTATAACTATCCTTCGAGATTCAAAAAAGAAATATAACAAAAAGTCTTCTGGAAGTTGATAATTTCACTTATTTTCACTCTGTTTTTGATATGCTTCTTTAGTTTCCTGGTGTGGTTCAAATAATGCTCTCATCAACCCGAAACAGATAAATTTAAAGCATATTTGAATTAGTTTGACTTGCACACTAAGTTGTATTATGTTATTTTGAAGTATAGGGGGCTATTTACAGTGATTCGAGAAGGCCGTTTCACTGGTCCATATTAGGCGCCCAGGCTCCTAATATGGACCATGTGTAATTTTTTCTGTATTTAATTTTTTCTGTATTTAATTTTTGCTGAATATCGATCAAAGCTATTACACTCTAATTAGGCCTAACGGTTAACCTAAGAGAGGACTACCAAACACAAAATGAAACTTCTCTGCAAGAAAACAACCTAGTTATAAGCATGAAACAACAAGTCGCGTAAGGCGAAATTACTACATTTAGTCAAGCTGTGGAACTCACAGAATGAAACTGAACGTAGTCCGCCGCTAATGCAAAAGGCAGTGAAAGTGACGAGCCTGTTTGGCGCGGCAGCGGTTGCGCTGTGCTTCATAGCACGCTTTACTGTACCTCTCTTCGTTTTAACTTTCTGAGCGTGTTTTTAATCCAAACATAATTATCATATCTATATGTTTTTGGAATCAGGAACCGACAAGGAATAAGATGAAATTGTTTTTAAATCGATTTCGGAAATTTAATTTTGATCATAAGTTTTATATTTTTAATTTTCAGAGCTTGTTTTTAATCCAAATATAACATATTTATATGTTTTTGGAATCAGAACATGATAAAGAATAAGATGAACGTAAATTTGGATCGTTTTATAAAAACAAATTTATTTTTTACAAGTTTCAGATTTTTAATGTCCAAATTCATTAATTAATTTTTAAGCCACCAAGCTGAAATGCAATACCGAAGTCCGGCCTTTGTCGAAGATTGCTTGGCCAAAATTTCAATCAATTTGATTGAAAAATGAGGGTGTGACAGTGCCGCCTCAACTTTTACAAAAAGCCGGATATGACGTCATCAAAGACATTTATCGCAAAAAAGAAAAAAACGTCCGGGGATATCATTCCCAGGAACTCTCATGTCAAATTTCATAAAGATTGGTCCAGTAGTTTAGTCTGAATCGCTCTACACACACACACGCACAGACAGACACACACACAGACACACACACACACACAGACACACACACACACACACACACACACACACACACACACACACACACACACACACACACACACATGTACCACACCCTCGTCTCGATTCCCCCCCCCCTCTACGTTAAAACATTTAGTCAAAACTTGACTAAATGTATTGACTAAATGTAAAAAGTGGTCCATATTAGGAGCCCTTCCCCTAATTATACTGGCGTTCCTCCGCAACTAGCCTCATCGCAACCTCATAATAATCAACATCAACATCATCATCATCATCATCATCATCATCATCATCATCAAGATCATCATTATCATCATCATCAACATCATCATCATTATCATCATCAGGTTCATCATCGTCGTCGTCGTTTTCGTCGTCAACATGACCTCCACCACCAGCTAATTCTTAAAGTGTCGGCAGCTGTTTTTCTGTGATGCCGGGAATTAGTCACTACACTCCAGGAAGTGTACTTGTTTCCCTGCCAGCAAAACTGCGCTTAATTGTTGGTCTATCAGGGATGTAGATAGGCAAAAATTGTGCTGTCATTTTGGCAGAACTGCCGAACTTATTCACAGTGGCTGCCAAAAGTCTCGCCAACAACTGCTTAAAACTTCCGGAAACTGTCAAAGTTGTTGTGGCAATTTTGAAAACAATTTCCGAAGAAAATATTACACCCTAGCGACATATACCTGTCTTCTAAAAACAAAATCCTGCAGTATTTCTGATTTGGTAGTCCCTTTCTCTCGTACAATGGAACCCCCCTTTTAGGACCTAAAAAAAATCTGAGAAAATCAGGTCTTAAAAAAAAAGGAGTCTTAAAGTGGGGGTACATTTGAAGTGGGTATGAACAAACAGTCCCAAAAAACATGATCTCAAAGTCAGCGAGTTTTAAATTGGTGGGTCTTAAAAGGGGGGTTCCACTGTATCATTATATTCCTCACCCCCACCTACCACGTCTTCGTGTATTTGCCCTACGGCAGGAACTACAGCGGTTGGGTGGTGAATGCTTTTGCAGCTTCAGTTTGAAGAAAAAAAGAATATCTTCCACTGTCGATATGGGTTTCATTTGCCGATAGAGTTTTGTCTGCTGTTCTCTGAGACAATCATCTTCCACTGTTGATATGGGTTTCATATGCCGATAGAGTTTTGTCTGCTATTCTCTGAGACAGACATCTTCCACTGGCACTGTTGATATGGGTTTCATATGCCACAAAGTTTTGCCTGCTGTTCTCTGAGACAGACATCTTCCACTGTTGATATGGGTTTCATATGCCGATAGAGTTTTGCCTGCTATTCTCTGAGACAGACATCTTCCACTGGCACTGTTGATATGGGTTCCATATGCCACAGAGTTTTGCCTGCTGTTCTCTGAGACAATCATCTTCCACTGTTGATATATGATGGGTTTCATATGCCGATAGAGTTTTGTCTGCTGTTCTCTGAGACAATCATCTTCCACTGTTGATATGATGGGTTTCATATGCCGATAGAGTTTTGCCTGCTGTTCTCTGAGACAATCATATTCCACTGTTGATATGATGGGTTTCATTTGCCGATAGAGTTTTGTCTGCTGTTCTCTGAGACAATCATCTTCCACTGTTGATATGGGTTTCATATGCCGATAGAGTTTTGTCTGCTATTCTCTGAGACAGACATCTTCCACTGGCACTGTTGATATGGGTTTCATATGCCACAAAGTTTTGCCTGCTGTTCTCTGAGACAGACATCTTCCACTGCTGATATGGGTTTCATATGCCGATAGAGTTTTGCCTGCTATTCTCTGAGACAGACATCTTCCACTGGCACTGTTGATATGGGTTCCATATGCCACAGAGTTTTGCCTGCTGTTCTCTGAGACAAGACACCTTTCATAATTAAAAATACATGTTGATGAAAAAAGACAAAAGAATCACATTATTCTTTCTTTTCTTTGTGTCACCTTGAAGAAGTCAGCTATAAAACAGCTGACGACATAATGTTGAACAATACCAAGACACTGGTTCATGTTGTATATATGCTCTATGGTTTATCCGTTTTCTTTTCAGGCCAGCGTATTTTTATTGGTAGCCCTTACGTTTGCAACGGACCTGAATCGATGCGGAACCTGAATCTGGACAAAGTGGACCTTACTCACCACAAGTGCATGCTGGGATATGAGGTCTACATCGCAATCCTCTTTGTCACCTCTTTCACCCTCGTCCTTTTCATCATCGTCGCCGTCATCTACAAGTAGGTCTTCAGTTGGCGTCAGTCCAGCTGAATGTTTGTTTCACGAACTTTTAGCTAGCATCACCTTTGAATGGTTGCCTAGTAGCTCAGTTGTCAAAGCACTGAACCTATCATCCTCGCGTGACAGGTTCTAATCGAGACCGGGCTGATGAATTTTAGATTTAACATCCTTAGAGGCATGCGCAAACTATCATCTAACATTGCCTTTCCAAAATGATGGTCTGGTAGCTCAGTCGATATAGCACTGGACCAGTCATCCTCCAGGCCGGGATGATGAAGTAGAGATTTAACGCATTTGATAATAATAATAATATGGGAGATTTATAGAGCGCTTTACATTCTCTTAGCGCTTTACAATGAAAAACAATATGAAACATACATATACATACAAAGCATGCGCAAACTTTTAGCTAACATCACGTTTCCATAATGGTGGTCTGGTAGCTCAGTCGATATAGCACTGGACCAGTCATCCTCGTGTCACGGGTTCGAATCCAAACCGGGATGATGAAATTTAGATTTAACCTCCTCAGAGGCAGAAGTGGTCAGTTTAGGACATGGTTTGTCAATACAGCCAGGGCGGATACGGGTCAATTGTGTACGTTGACGGTATCCATATCCCTCCCCCTCTGACCCCGCCGTGTCACGTGAAAAACCTAGGATCGGTCATTCTGTCAGAAGTGCTGGTCGCAGATTACACTTAACGACGCATACACCTGAGTAGGGCGACACTTGTTGCTGTTTGTTTTCCACTAGGTGGTTGCACATCGAATTTCCTTACAATGGGATTATAGAGTAATAAAAACATTGTTAAAGTTCTCTCTGTTATGTTGCACTAACTGTTAGCTAGTACTGATCACCTTTTCAAAAAGAACCAGCTGAAAACAAAATTAGTTGGACTTCAACCCAGGTGCCCTTATGCGACGGTGCCTGGGTTCCGGTCTGGTACTAGGTACTCGTTGTGATTTACTGCTTAATGTCAGTACAAGGAATGCTGTTGACTCTGTGTGTGTGTGTGTGTGTGTGTGTGTGTGTGTGTGTGTGTGTGTGTGTGTGTGTGTGTGTGTGCGTGTGTGTGTGTGTGTGCGTGTGTGTTTGTGCGTGTATGTATATGTGTGTGCGTGCTTGCCGCGCGAGTGTGTGTGCGTGCGTGTGATCGTGTGCGTCTGTCTGTGTGTGCATGCTTGCCTGCGTGCGCGCTCGTGTGCGTCCGTCTGTGTTTCTCAGATTCCGTTGGCAGTTGCGCTTCATGCTATACACCCTGCAGCATCGCCTGTCCAGAGGGCACCCCCCTCAACCATCCCCCGCCCCCACCTATGACGTCTTCGTGTCTTACGACAGCGATGACAGCGGTTGGGTCGTCAACACACTGCAACCTGAACTGGAGAGTAGGCGAGGATTAAAACTATGTCTACACGAAAGAGATTTCACACCAGGTATGTGCGAGACATTCCAGGCGCTAACATGACAAATAGATTCTTTTTAGACTAAATAGCAGGCATTTTCTGTGTGTCTGCGCGTATATATCATGACCAGAAAGATATGTATTTAAGTTACAGCTCCGTCCATCCATGGTATCGCCTGATATTTTGTCGAGACTGGGTCAATGAATATGATGACGTCACTCGAGGCTCTGCCGAGAGTGACGTCATTATATTCTTTCACCCCGTCAAGACAAAATATCAGGCGATACCATGGATGGACGGAGCTGTAACGTATATATGGCATGACCAAAGTAAAGAGAATTTGTCATGGGATGTGGAAACAAATCATTGGAAAGTCACCATGGGCAATCAACCCAAGCCTAGAAGTTGTAGAACTATATTTTGTTTCAGTCTTGGCAAGGCCAGTTTTGTCCAGTTCCGGAAAAGACATCATGAATTCATTCACCCTGCCGAGACGAAAAAAACAATTCCATGGATGAAAACGTATAAGCTTATTATCCCGTGACGCATCAAAGCTAAATTTTGTTTTGAAATGTCATTACAACGTACAGATAACTTATAACGACATAATCGCCTTCACAAGACAGGAAAAACGCACACTTTGTTTTTCGTCTGCTACAAATCTAGTCTTGTTTGTTGACGGAGAGAATAAAGCTTCAATCGTACCTTCATCAACAGGAATAAATGCTCAATCCGCTGTCAGTTCGCAACTGAACCTTGTTTTTTTCTTTAACTTTTTGGTTAACATTGAAACGGCAATCCAAAAGAGTGTTTCAGCTGTTTCAAGACACAGGCTTAGCTCCTTCTTTTGAGTTGCTTTTCAGTATAAAATGACACCGGAAGCGAACAAATTGTCGCGTATACTGTCGTCACAAAAAGACCTCATGACAAAGTTACACGCAAAGCGAAAGAGACTTTGACGTCATTTACTTTTGTTTGGAATTTTCCGTCTGTTCCTAGCTTGTCAGTGAAGACCTGACGTGAGTAAGCTTACCCTTTGCAGCTGTGAAATAATCAGTCTTGTGTCTCGGTCGTGTAGGTACAGAGTTTGCTTCTGCAATCATTGTGTTCGTGTTGATGACGGCTTCATAAGATTTCCATTTTCTTGTTTCTGCGGCTGCGCAAGTTATTTTGCCTAGGTCATGGCCGAACTTTAGGCCTACGGAGAAATATCGCTGGATTTTGTTTATTTGTTTGTTTGTTTGCTTAACGCCCAGCCGACCACGAAGGGCCATATCAGGGCGGTGCTGTTTTGACATATAACGTGCGCCACACACAAGACAGAAGTCGCAGCACAGGCTTCATGTCTCACCCAGTCACATTATTCTGACACCGGACCAACCAGTCCTAGCACTAACCCCATAATGCCAGACGCCAGGCGGAGCAGCCACTAGATTGCCAATTTTAAAGTCTTAGGTATGACCCGGCCGGGGTTCGAACCCACGACCTCCCGATCACGGGGCGGACGCCTTAATACCACTAGGCCACCGTGCCGGTATATCGCTGGATATTTTCTCCCTAGATTAACAGAGACAAAGAAGGGAAGTCATGCTGTATTGTAGTGTTCACTGTCCCACAGTCTCGCACACGCATGTATTCTACATTGCACAGACCAGTCAATGCTGAGGCTTCCATGCTTCTTTATTCTCCGCATTCAAGCAACCCGGATGTTACATCATCGTGTGTCTTATTACCATAACATACAGATTCTACAGATTTCACACCAGTTATGTGTCTGGTATTGGAGGTGCCAAAATGACGAATACATTTTTACGGACAAAATATTACAATTCTAACTGTGTCTGAACAGATGTGATGAGAGAAAATGCACACCGAGCGAGTGTGAGACATCCGAGCGACTCTAGCCTTTTTTTTCTGGAAAGAGCTTGTCAGATATTCGAGAAATAAACCACTGAAATAAACCTTTATAGGGTAACAGTAGGAGATACAAACAACACTTCAAATATAGCAAAACATGACCTTTTCTTGCATGGTCTTCAGCTTAAAAAGTTGATGCACACGAGGGTCAAACGGGTTCAAAATTTGTTTTCAAGTAAGTTGATTAAAATTTTGTTTTTGGTCTGAATATACTGGGTATGACTTCCTGATGAAAACCTTCCAATATGGCCGCCAAATATGACATGTTTGAACGCCCAAAAGTGCGTAGCAGCTATTTAGACGGAGGTACAGGTCAGTAGAGGGAGACGAGATTGTAAACCACAGCTGTTTTTACAAGAAAGTTTGAGATAGGAGTCCCGTCTGTAAAAGCACTTAACTGTTCTCGATATACAGTTGGAGGACACTAAGGGCTATGGTGTTCTGCATCTGTGGACATGGGATGATAAAGCCCTAGGCTATTTAAATTGCTGATCTCATTTTTACCACTTCAGAGATGTTGTCCGGGACTGCTCAGCAGTGAAAGTTCCAATCGATATTGCGCATGTCTTCTGTCAGCCATCCAGCTCCGAGTCCGCCCAGAAGCTTTTCTTTTGCTAACTTATGCAAGACAGACCCCATCCGTTTATGGAAATGGTTAATACATGTTAGGACTAATGCCACAGCCAGCTCAGTCTTCAGATGTGTTCAATCCTATCGTGTAAATGTGTTCCGTACACCAGTTTTTACTGACAATATTGACCCACTGACCCTTAAACATCACTCGTTTATCACAACAGAAACGTTCGCATACCGATAAATATGCATGTTTTTGATTAGCTGAGACTCAGATGTTTCAAATGGTATACAATACGATGTCAGTTCCGTCCGCTGCATGCCACGAACATGGCTAAAACAACCCCGACGTTAAGATACAGTGACGTCAATCAGTCCACAGAAATGCTTCAGTGTCCATATATCTTGTCGAAAAAAAATAGCTTTCAGTGCATTATTTTTTACAAATTTGACTTTATAACGTGATTGTATACATATATGTCAGATTCATTATTCATCAAAATCCCTATAAACACAACAAATCACCATTTTGGTTGAATGGTTACCCCCGCGTCTGGCCTTAACATGACTTGTAGAAGGAAGGAGAGCTTTTTTTGTTTTAGCACAGGTGAGAAATCAGATGCCACACAATTCCCAAGCACATGACAAAAATACCCAAAACAAAAATCAACAAAACGTCAAGTCCACGACTTTCTTGAGACACGTATATATCCCTCCCTAAACTGGCTCTCAGTATGTAAAAAAATAATGATAATCATGAGAGAAAAAAACATAATAGGTAAATATGCGCCGAAATGGCTGCAATCTACTGGCCGTATAAAATTTCATCTCACACGGCATCACTGCAGAGCGCCTAGAACTGTACCCACGGAATATGCGCGATATAAGACTCATTGATTGATTGATTGATTGAATACTTGTATGGCTCAAATCGAATTACAATAATCATTTATCTATTTCTAATCCCTCAGGCAAGTTCATCAGCCACAACATCATCGAGAAGATGGAAGAAAGCGGCGCCATCTTGCCTGTTCTGAGCAACGCCTTCCTGCAGAGCGACTGGTGCCGCTTCGAGCTCTTTCTTGCGTTCAAGCACGGTCTGCAGCGCTCGTCTTGTGCAACTCAGCGTATCACCGTGCTTCCCGTGCTGTTGGAAGAGCTGAGTCGTGAGGGTGTGGACAGTCTGTTGTACGCTGTGTTGACCACCACGACCTACCTGGCCTGGCCCGGCAGGGAGGGGGGTACGGAGGAAAAGGACAGGTTCTGGAACACCCTCTGTCAGGCGTTGGACAGGAACAGGCGTGGGAGAGAGCTAGGGGTGTTTCCTCCTGTTTAGATAAGGTCAAGATTGAAGATGAACAAGTACCGTAAACTATCGTGTAAGCGCCCACCCGCCTTACGCACCAACCTATTTTGATCATGCTAACCACTGTTTATGTATTTACTAGGACTGCCCAAAATAAGCATTGTGCACGTGCTTGAGTTAAAAATCCTAAAAGCAAAAAATAATTAGTAATACCTAATATACTGGACTCGCAACGAAATATACAAACAAATGACAATGAACAACGTTTCGACCTAAAGGACTTCAACAGGTTAAAAAAAATGAAAACAACAATACAAATATGAAAACGACTTATCAGAGAATATGGCGATGATGTCCTCCAAGTGCAAAAGAAGGGGGAAAGGGAGATAAATCAAAAAGAAAAACAAGTCGCGTAAGGCGAAATTACTACATTTAGTCAAGCTGTGGAACTCACAGAATGAAACTGAACGTAGTCCGCCGCTAGTGCAAAAGGCAGTGAAAGTGACGAGCCTGTTTGGCGCGGTAGCGGTAATTGCGATGTGCTTCATAGCACGCTTTACTGCACCTCTCTTCGTTTTAACTTTCTGAGCGTGTTTTTAATCCAAACATATCATATCTATATGTTTTTGGAATCAGGAACCGACAAGGAATAAGATGAAAGTGTTTTTAAATTGATTTTGAAAATTTAATTTTGATCATAATTTTTATATTTTTAATTTTCAGAGCTTGTTTTTAATCCAAATATAACATATTTATATGTTTTTGGAATCAGGAAATGATGAAGAATAAGATGAACGTAAATTTGGATCGTTTTATAAAACAAATATTTTTTTTACAATTTTCAGATTTTTAATGACCAAAGTCATTAATTAATTTTTAAGCCACCATGCTGAAATGCAATACCGAAGTCCGGCCTTTGTCGAAGATTGCTTGGCCAAAATTTCAATCAATTTGATTGAAAAATGAGGGTGTGACAGTGCCGCCTCAACTTTTACAAAAAGCCAGATATGACGTCATCAAAGACATTTATCGAAAAAAAGAAAAAAATTCCGGGGATATCATTCCCAGGAACTCTCATGTAAAATTTCATAAAGATCTGTCCAGTAGTTTAGTCTGAATCGCTCTACACACACACACACACACGCACACACACACACACATACACACACACATACACCACGACCCTCGTCTCGATTCCCCTCTCTATGTTAAAACATTTAGTCAAAACTTGACTAAATGTAATGAGCAACAAGGAACTTAGTCGATAAATATCGACAGGGAGCCGACTAATGGTTTAAATGTGAAATGTGTGTATAATAATGGGTGTGGGTCTGAAATGAAGTTAGGTAGTAGTTAACATTTGTTTTGAATAATTATTGGTATTTTGACAATGTGGGTAGCATGGAAATGTAAGCATTTGAATGTAAGTCTTAGGTACCATTGTACCCAGGAAGAGAGACCAGGTTGCAATAGCTTGTGTGGTCTTTGAGTTTTGTTTTTGGAAAGATATTGTTAAAGGCATACTAACGCACTCCCGTGTTTACAAAGTGTAGTTTGCCCACAATCGATGTCAAACGCACCATAAGACCAAATAATGACGATATGTCACCATGCGCGGACCATAATACATGCATTACAGCTTGTTCTAGCCTCTGAAAAAGTGAGGATGTCAACAAAGCCACGGTGTTAGCTCCCCGCTTGCATCAACGTTACATGTGTTGCCAAATCTATAAATAGGACCATCTAGATCAAAATAAAAATTCAAATATTTAAGGGCTCCTAGACCACAATATTTTGCAGGGAACTTAATTTAGTCTGTCTCCAGCTCTGGGTAAAGCAATTAGCGTGTATATTCATCAGCTTTCTATGCCTTTAAAGAAAAAGAAGACAATTACAGTAATGCAATATTTATTGTGAAAACCAACGATTGTACAAAGAACATGTGAAGCAACATTATGTCTATGATGGTGTGAAGAAAATTAGTTATGATTTATACTATTATTATTTAGACTTCACTTGAGACTGACAGTGTTGTGACGAGCGTTGGCTAATGGTAACGAGTACATATGTGTGTAGTTGTGGTGTGTGTGTGTGTTTGCGCGTTGGTTTGGATTATGGGTGTAATTTGTAAAACAGATGTGACAGTAATAATGGAGTTCACATCAGTGAGGTTAGTTTGAAATGGAACACACGCACGTTTTTGAAAAAATATGAAATTTTGAACCATGAGATCTTTATTAAATAATAAACTGAACATCAGCAAAACATCAAAGCAATTATTAATAAGGTTTGAAAAGCTTGACTTACTATGTTAAATAGTGGATTGAAGGCTGAAAACGTCATTTACAAATTACATCTGAGATAGGATCGAGGGCGGGTGGGGGAAGTGCTGAAAGTGTGAATGAGAATAAACATTAAAAAAAATGCTGAGTGACAACAGGGAGGTTAAAGGCTGCCCTTTTCGTAGCGTTCATTAATTAACTCCTATTGTTTACATGTGCCAATAATGTTATAAAACTGTATCTAAGGGGACATAATAACGATTGGCTGTAGCTTTCGAACACAGAAAAAATTATTTCAGTATTGCAAAGTGGTTTTGATAGTGTCGAATGTAAACAGATCAGTCTCAAAGTGAAAGTGGATGTTTTCCGGAAATTGCGACAGAATACCGACAGAAAAGCGCGCTTTCCTGCTTAGCACAATACGCTACCGCACTAATCTGGCGTGTCAATATGCTTTGACCTGCCGGTGTGCCGAGAGTCAGACGAGAGAGAGAGAAAGCGAGAGCGAGAGATGTACTGCACGGTCATCTGAAGGTAGAGACAGTCACAGCACTGTCACTGACTGACTGAGCTCAGCGCTCGCAATGTTTACTATTTCGACAACACGCATGACAGCAACATAAAATGTTCAAGTTCATGATGTACGTTATCACACATGTACACTTTTCTCTTACCTTTTTGTACTTCGGAAGAAGATTGATTATTCCACCGAAATTTCCACGTAAACAAAATCGTCTGTATTTCTTCTCGCGCAAAAAGTATCCAGTGACCGGATGTTGTGCAAAAGAGTCGCCTATTATGATATAGGGGTGCGTCGGTGTACATCATAACGAACGCATCTGTTAACCAAGCAAACATTGACATGTACAACACTTATGTTGACAATAGTTCTCATAAAAAACACGTTTTGTCACGCTTGAGAGCATTTCTATGCAAGTGGTGACTACTTAAAACGCGCAAACATTATTGTAGACCCCTTGTGCATAAAAATAGATTCTTCCACACAAAGCTTTGTCAGTTGTTGAGGCCTTGCAAGGTTTTGACGGCAACAATAATTATTGTAGTTTTCTAAGACTTTATTTCTGTTTGATTTGTAATATGTTGGGAAGACATATTTATCAATTGATCAACAAAATAAAACATAATAAAAAACGACACAACATTGTTAAAATCATGATTGGCCAACGTTGAACGTTTACGAAGGCCTCAATCTTCACGCGCAAAAACCGTACACCAGATTAATAGGTGCTTGATTTTGGTATTTTGAATTACATAACATTAAACCTTTGTTGGGCTTCATGGTCATGGCAACAGCCATAATAATATTATATGATGTATAATATTATATTTCAGCATATGTGAATTACATGTCATCATACCAAACTCTCATACATTTTTTTTTATTCCTACATTATTCTGATTGATCACAACCAAACCTACTATCATTGGACACATCCAAATGCAAGCGCCTGTTCTTGACAACTTGCCATTGATCTAAAAATATATTTTTAGATCAGTGCAACTTGCTTGGATCTCTTGTTTGGCCTGTAGGTCAAATGTACAATGTATTTTCTGATTTGTGCACAAAAGCTTTTCCTTTTTTTCTTTTTTTTAACATAACAATGTTTGATGTCACTGTATGTTTCAAAGACCATGGTCACATTTGTAAAACAAATGTTAAATTAGAAAATAAATAACAATTTGGTTCATGTTTTTTTCTACACCTGCGCTGAAAATAAGAAATAAAAATGTCGGTATATAAGTCACTCCAATAAAGCAAATAATGAATGGTTTGAGTTTGTTGCGGTTGACCCTGCACAGTTCGTCCTATGATGTTTTTGTTGAACAATGTTGCCGTCACCCCTCCCATAGGGTGACGTATTTCACAACTTCCTGTGTTACACAAACTCAGTGATGACCAATTTTGCCTTCACCCCTCCCATAGGGTGACGGATTTCACAACTTTCTACTGATGAACAATGTTGCCTTCACACCTCCCATAGGGTGACGGATGTCACAACTTCCTGTGTACACAAACTGATGACGTATTTCACAACAAAATGGCGCTGCCCATGGTCAACCTTGAAACTATCCGTATAGAATGAAAAATGAAACCAAAAAGAAACAAATCAGAATAATAACGCCTGAAGTTGAAAGAGAGAGAGAGAGAGAGAGAGAGAGTGTCAACAATACCTACACTAAACAAAAATAATACAAATAGCAAAAAATAAAAAATGTAAATTAAAAAGGGATGAGTTCGCAAATGTGCCGACTTTGGACTTTCACACACACACTCACTCACACACATACATGCATGCATGCAAAACACACACACACACATTTACACAGATATGCACACACACACACACACACACACGCGCGCGCATATATACAAGTCATGATGAAGGGAATCATGGCATGATGTTGATGCCATCGGGACGAAGTGTGCCAAGCCTGCTGGTGAGGTTCGACTCCCGGCGTTTGCGTTCAAAGTCATTGCCTTGCCATAGGCAGAGCGCCTGGACATCAGCGGCAGAGTGACCGTCCGCACAAAAATGTGATGCCACGGGACGGTTAGTGCGGTGGTGCGCTATGTCTGCCAGATGTTCTCCGAGGCGAGTCGCGAATGTGCGGTATGTCTCGCCAATGTACAGCATGGCACAAGCCCCACACCTCAGTGCATAGATCACGTTAGTGTTCTGGCAGGTGAAGGACAGACGCACTGTGAAGGATCCTTTCGGACCCTGCACGTGTGTTGCTGCACTGAGGAAGGGGCAGGCCTTGCAATTGGGTTTAATTATTGTTTATGTCATGATACAAATTGAATAAAGTCTTGTTTAAACCAACCTATTTTGATCAAAAGCAGGGGGTGGGCGTTTACTTGGTACTGTGCCCTGTGCCCTGTGCAGGATCAGTCTGTTTATCGTGAGAAATAGCGGCATTTGATCACTTGGAATAAAAATGTCAATAGGATACGTTTCTGTGCAAAAATGTCTACCCTCTTTCTCTGTGCCTTGTCAG
Source organism: Littorina saxatilis (assembly GCF_037325665.1). Classification (NCBI taxonomy): domain Eukaryota; kingdom Metazoa; phylum Mollusca; class Gastropoda; order Littorinimorpha; family Littorinidae; genus Littorina; species Littorina saxatilis. The sequence continues at coordinate 25,538,976 of NC_090248.1, read as the reverse complement.
AATGGAACCTGGAAACTTACCTCAAAAATCCCTTTCCGTCATAGTTTTTGAACAAAGGCACACATATATCTCAAATGAGAACTGAAAATGATGACGCCGCATCTGCTTGAGTTTAACGTCAAAAATAAAAACATTACAACAAATGTGTACACCGTTGTTCCAAATGTGGGGGTGCTCGTTTGCAAGGTACACAGTTTCTGGCCGAGAGTAGGGGGTCTCTCTCTCTCTCTCTCTCTCTCGCTCTCTCTCTCTCTCTCTTTCTCTCTCTCTCTCTCTCTCTCTCTCTCTCTCTCTCTCTCTCTCTCTCTCTCTCTCTCTCTCTCTCTCTCTCTCTCTCTCTCTCTCTCTGTTTCGTCGTATGCTTTCGTAACGAAATGTTCTTCGTTGTGGTCTAACATGCCAGTGGAATGATTTTAAAGAAACAAGGTGGAAGACTTTCGTGACGTTGCTGCAGAAACCTATTAATTTATAGGTTTTACATTTTACATTTAGTCAAGTTTTGACTAAATGTTTTAACGTAGAGGGGGGAATCGAGACGAGGGTCGTGGTGTGTGTGTGTGTGTGTGTGTGTGTGTGTGTGTGTGTGTGTGTGTGTGTGTGTGTGTGTGTGTGTGTGTGTGTGTGTGTGTAGAGCGATTCAGAGAAAACTACTGGACCGATCTTCATGAAACTTGACATGAGAGATCCTGAGTATGGTATCTCCAGACGTTTTTTTCATTTTTTTAATAAATAGCTTTGATGACGTCATAACCGGCTTTTTGTGAAAGTTGAGGCGGCACTGTCACATTGTTTTCATCAGTTACTGTTCAATATAGCTACACCGCAACACGGTGGCCTAGTGGTAAGGCGTCCGCCCAGTGAGCGGGAGGTCGTGGGTTCGAACCCCGGCCGGGTCATACCTAAGACTTTAAAATTGGCAATCTAGTGGCTGCTCCGCCTGGCGTCTGGCATTATGGGGTTAGTGCTAGGACTGGTTGGTCCGGTGTCAGAATAATGTGACTGGGTGAGACATGAAGCCTGTGCTGCGACTTCTGTCTTGTGTGTGGCGCACGTTAAATGTCAAAGCAGCACCGCCCTGATATCACCCTTCGTGGTGGACTGGGCGTTAAGCAAACAAACAAACAAACAAACAAAATATATAGTTATATATAATATCAGAAGTTGTAAAAGAAACAATTGAAACTTTCTTTTGATATGTGGGTACTATGCATACATATATATATATATATATATATATATATATATATATAATATATGTATATATATATATATGTATATATATATATATATTTATTCCCCCCTCTGCTTCTTTACCTCTGTAAACTTGTAGGGGTAGTTATTTTTCGATAATGACCCAGCAACCAAACAAATAACGACCCAGCAACAGCCTGAATCCTCGATAGTGCAATGGGTTGAGAAGCTGTTCTGTTTCGGTACTACTTTTTGCGACTGAAAAGTTCCGAACGCTCTAATGTACGAAGTATACATCTCTGGAGCAAACAATACAAACATACCGCATTTAAATTAACAACTACAGGCCTGAACACATGAATCTCCATATAAAATCCATGAGTTCGGTTGTTTTCTGAATCTAGATCAGACGTTCATCACAAGCAATTTCCCAAGGCAAGTAACTCATACTTTGTCTAGCGACAAGAGTAGTTCCCCTTCTTTTCACTCAGTTTTTTCGACAACAGACTGCAATCCGACGGTCAGTTTTCAACAATATTTCATTTAATAAACAGATCACACGCAACCAAATGCACACATCTCATCAATTTAAACAACATAAAGCGGTTTCATACACTATTTTCCCCAGAAAACTTAACTTCATACAGTTTTTAACGTTGGAACACGGGTGCAAAAGTTCGTCTGCTAGTCCCATTTGACGAAAGAACATTATCCTAACCGATACCAAAACATATACAGAACACACAATATCTGCCTTTGCCGCCACAGCAGAATAACAGCATATCTGTGTACTTGATTTTAGCCCAAAATAGGAAAACTGACAAGAAATGTTAACAGAATGGAATGATTTGCACGGAACTATACAACCGCGCATTAATCGATCGCCTGCGCAGGTTGACTGGTTGAGAGAATAGGATTCGATCAAACTTTCGCAAAAAAACTCCTCTTTTCTTTGAATAACTGAAGAAAGGAGGAATAAAGAGGTTACACACCTCGTCTCAGTGATTATAAAAAATAATGGTCTCAGTTCGCGGTCATGAAAAAGCTCGCTAAAGCTCGCATTTTTCATGATCCGCTAACTTCGACCATTATTTTTAATAATCACTGAGACTCGGCATGTAACCTCTACTTATATCTATATATATATATATATATATATATATATATATATATATATATATATATATATATATATATATATATATATATATATATAATTATATGCACACATCACGCCCCTTCTCCCCACTCTTCCACCCCTATTCACAAACACACCCACACACACGTACGCACACACACACACACACACACACACACACACACACACACACACACACAAAAGTAATGCCGCCACCATTTCAACAAACCATTTTCGGAGCACAATGTACTCTATGAAACTCTACCGAGACAAGTGAAGGGCATTTCAAATCTACATTGTGATTTCATCCGAAATATTACAGGCTTACACTGGGTGAAAGCAACATGAGAATTTGATCTGAGGTCACCCCAAGGACGTCACTTTAAAATATGCCCACTCGGGTGCTTTGCATATAAACGACGACCTGAGTCAAAACCCGTCGTTAACGCGACCTCCATGGGTTTTATTTTACACTTGGTGATTTTGGCAATTGTCTTGATGAACTTGTGTGGTTATGGCGATGTGGAGGCCTGTACATAAAGGGAAAGTTTGTGTGCGCGCCTGTGTGTGTTTTTAATCTGAGACAAATGTCGCCAATGTTTTTACAGAGTGACGTTAAATAAACGATTTTAAGAAGTAATTTAAGAGGTGGAGGAGGACGGTGGCGTTCAGTGGCGGGAAAGGGGGGGGCTAGAGATGGGGGAGGGGAGGAGAAGGAGTATATGAGGCCTAGCAACCCATGAGACAAAGACTCTTGCGGACAAACACTCAAGTCCTTAATGGCGAAAAACCGTAGGACTTTTAATATCAATTTTACTACTACTACTACGAGACAAAGACTCTTGCGAAAAAGCCAGTTGTTGATTGTAATGAAGGGTGACCCAAAAGAAAATGAAAATAACTTCTACATATGTTGACCGAATCACTTTATATTTGGGGGGGCATAAACTTTAGCCTAGGCACAACTCTTCCACAAAGTGTCTATTTTGTAGATTTAATGGTCTGACTTTTGTGCATTCTCAAAAATAGTTTTCAAATTCGGCG
>NC_090248.1:25525603-25530603 GCF_037325665.1 Littorina saxatilis | reverse complement strand
ATCTACGGGATAGTGGTAACAGCGTGCATGGTACTGCTGTCTCTCTGCATCTGTATTCGGATGAAAGCTGTTGCCGCCGCCAAACCCACTACAAGACGCCCCACCCGTCCTCTTCAAGGTAGGAGGGTTGTTGTTGATGTTGTCGTTGTTGTTGTTGTTGGTTTTGCTTCTGCTGGAAATGCGTTGTTAATTTGATGATGGTGTTTTTGGTGGTGGTGGGAATGATGAAGAAATTGAAGATATTACAAATGACGAGGAACATATTTGTTTTTAAATGTTCTTAATGGCTATGACTTGTTAGTCACGGACTAAGAGATAAACATTAAAAATATACGTTTAAAAAAACAGCACTTCGAACACATACACTGGTTGATGGAGAAAAAAAAATACAACAAAACGCTGTAAGCAGCATTATTGCACTTTTCCTGCATTGGTACCGTAAGACGAAAGTTAAAGAGTAGTGTTTCACGGTGCACTATCATAGATCACTTAGACAGTGTTTTGTTACAAGCACTTTGAAACACTCATCACGTGAAAGTCACCGAGCAAGGACATGACCGCATTGTTGTAACGCCGATACGCCCCGATACCCATGAAAATTGTTTTTAGTTCTGTAACGTCTGTTATAGGAGTTTAGCAAGAGTCTTCGATGGGGAAAGGCGTGGTGGTTGTGCTGGAACTGGTTTGTGTGTGTGTGTGTGTGTGTGTGTGTGTGTGTGTGTGTGTGTGTGTGTGTGTGTGTCTGTTTGTGTCTGTGTATGTCAGTGTGTGCGTGTGCGTGTGGTGAGCGTGTGTGTGTGTGTGTGTGTTTGTGTGTGTGTGTGTATGTGTGTGAGTGTGTGTGTGTGTGTGTGAGTGTGTGTGTGTGTGTGTGTGTGCGTGCGTGTAATTGTGTGCGTTTATTCGTCTGTCTGTCTGTCTGTCTGTCTGTCTGTTCTTCTTTATCTGTCTGTGTCTGTCAATGCATGAAGCAGGTGCTTAAATGCATTTTTTTGTAATTTTTGATGCATGATTAACAGAATTATTTAATTATTTAATTTTGATGACGATGACAACATCCCCTCTGTAGCGGATGTTTAGTGGTTACACGGATCTCTTTGCTTATTAACACGGATGCTATTCTGCATATTTATGACAGCAAGCCCTCCGCTATGAGAGAAAATAACAAGCAATGATTTAACCTTCGCCCGACCTGGTTATCGACTACACACGGAAGACATCGTGGGGCCGTGCGGACACATGCCTCTCAAAGAAGGAAACATGTGCGTACCCTTCCGTATATAGACCCATGCTTTCCAAAGAAGCAAAAACATGCATCCCCTTCCGTAGACGCCGTGGTTAAATTTCCGCGAGAAGTAATTAAATTAAATTATTAATTTAATTATTACTGTGCGGACTAAAGCTTCTCAAAAAAGGAAAAACGTGAATACCCTTCTGTAGACGTCGTGGGGCCGTGTGGACCCACATTGTTATGTATGAATTTCGCTCTACGCGACTTGTTTATTAACTTCAAAATTAAGCAGATCGTAGAAAATTATGTTTAGAGCCAATACCTAAAGGTTTGTGACTTCTCTCCCTAGTTTTTATGTAAGTTCCTTTAGTTTGAGAAACATGGGTCCGCACGGCCCCACGATGTCTTCCGTGTGTAGTCTAAATTTGACCTTTGTTTTTTAATTACTTCTCGCTGAAAGTTAATGATCTTTTAGGACATAAGAGCTGTTTATGTGTCTGAGGCATTCTTAAAAGCTCATTAAAAAATTCCAACTGGTTTAAGAGATATTTGCAATTAAACACCCTTCTGGGTCCACACGGACTCACGACGACCGGCGAAGGTTAAAACAAATGGGACAAGAGAAAACAAGTCGCGTAAGGCGAAATTACTACATTTAGTCAAGCTGTGGAACTCACAGAATGAAACTGAACGTAGTCCGCCGCTAGTGCAAAAGGCAGTGAAAGTGACGAGCCTGTTTGGCGCGGCAGTTGTTGCTCTGTACTTCGATCATAGCACGCTTTACTGTACCTCTCTTCGTTTTAACTTTCTGAGCGTGTTTTTAATCCAAACATATCATATCTTTATGTTTTTGGAATCAGGAACCGACAAGGAATAAGATGAAATAGTTTTTAAATCGATTTCGGAAATTTAATTTTGATCATAATTTTTATATTTTTAATTTTCAGAGATTGTTTTTAATCCAAATATAACATATGTATATGTTTTTGGAATCAGAAAATGACGAAGAATAAGATGAAATTCTTTTGGGATCGTTTAATAAAAAAAATAATTTTAATTACAGGTTTCCGATTTTTAATGACCAAACTCACTCATTAGTTTTTAATCCACCAAGCTGAAATGCAATACCAAACCCCGGCCTTCGTCGAAGATTGCTTTGCCAAAATTTCAATCAATGTAATTGAAAAATGAGGGTGTGACAGTGCCGCCTCAACTTTTACAAAAAGCCGGATATGACGTCATCAAAGGTATTTATCGAAAAAATGAAAAAAAAACTGTCCGGGGATATAATACCCAGGAACTCTCATGTCAAATTTCATAAAGATCGGCCCAGTAGTTTAGTCTGAATCGCTCTACACACACACACAGACAGACACACACACACACACACACACACACACACACACACACACACACACACACACACACACACACACACACACATACACCACGACCCTCGTCTCGATTCCCCCCTCTATGTTAAAACATTTAGTCAAAACTTGACTAAATGTAAAAAGGAGAAAAAAAAAGCTATAAAAAGATAGCTAACCAAAAGATTGTTTTTTTTAAATCATACTTTCTTGTCTGTGCAAGGAGTTCTATATATATACCGCATGTAAAGTTTACAAATAGCATAATGGCGTCGACGACGACGATTAAGATGATGACGATGATGACGATGACGACCACGATGACCACGACTTCTACCTTGACAGATACAAAAAGTCGCGTAAGGCGAAATTACTACATTTAGTCAAGCTGTGGAACTCACAGAATGAAACTGAACGTAGTCCGCCGCTAGTGCAAAAGGCAGTGAAAGTGACGAGCCTGTTTGGCGCGGCAGCGGTTGCGCTGTGCTTCATATAGCACGCTTTACTGTACCTCTCTTCGTTTTAACTTTCTGAGCGTGTTTTTAATCCAAACATATCATATCTATATGTTTTTGGAATCAGGAACCGACAAGGAATAAGATGAAATAGTTTTTAAATCGATTTCGGAAATTTAATTTTGATCATAATTTTTATATTTTTAATTTTCAGAGATTGTTTTTAATCCAAATATAACATATGTATATGTTCTTGGAATCAGAAAATGACGAAGAATAAGATGAAATTCTTTTGGGATCGTTTAATAAAAAATAATTTTAATTACAAGTTTCCGATTTTTAATGACCAAACTCACTCATTAGTTTTTAAGCCACCAAGCTGAAATGCAATACCAAACCCCGGCCTTCGTCGAAGATTGCTTTGCCAAAATTTCAATCAATTTAGTTGAAAAATGAGGGTGTGACAGTGCCGCCTCAACCTTTACAAAAAGCCGGATATGACGTCATCAAAGGTATTTATCGAAAAAATAAAAAAACTGTTCGGGTATATCAGTCCCAGGAACTATCATGTCAAATTTCATAAAGATCGGTCCAGTAGTTTAGTCTGAATCGCTCTACACACACACACACACACACACACAGGGGACACACACACACACACACACACACACACACACACACACACACACACACACACACACACACACACACACACACACATACACCACGACCCTCGACTTGACTAAATGTAAAAACATGAACGACCATGTACCCTTTGTTCTTGATTTGTATCTCTCTTCCTAATCTTTAGATTCAAACCGAGAACCAGAACCTGAAGTGAACGAGGCCTTCGAGGAGGACCCTCCCCCTCCTTACTGGATGTGTGTGGCAGAGGACTCTCCCTCTGACGTCATCACGACGCCATCAATAGTGACGTCATCCGAGCCTGACGACTACGATGCGGCTGAACTCGTTCGAGCCCGGCTTTACACAATCACTGAAGAGGACCTGCGTCTACGGAGCAGGTCGGTGAGGACAACTTCGTCAGCCAACCCAGCGGATCTACCTGACGGAGTTCTTCTCCAGCCATCCTCGTTGAGTGCTTCCATGTTGGCTTCTACCTCTTCCACGTTTCCGTCAGTGCTTCCGTCAGCTTCTGTAACTCCAGACGCCAGCTTCAGTCAAGGCGCTGTCTTCATGTTCCTTCCAGGCGGTCAGATGTCTACAAACGTGCGTCCGACAATTCTACGATCGTCTGATGGCTCTCGTGTTGAAGACAGCTCAAGATCGGCAAAAGCCTCAAGTTCTTCGGTTACTGAGTCCCCGCCTCTAGTATCTGCTGCTGAGGTTCCGATCTCAGACGGTGATTCCCCAGAAACGGCTGCACCTACTAAATCTTCTTCATTAACATTGATGTTGTTAAACAATGTATCACCCCCACCAGCGTCAGTTAACACGCCATCACCTATGACGTCGTCTGATAATGCGTCAGTTAGCACTATGCCGTCGACGAAACCGTGCTCGGATAGTACGTCAGCAGCAACGTCATCAACGGCGACTACGTCACCGGCAGTGACACCATCAGACAAGGTGTCATTCGTGAGTGGCTCTGCCGTGACGGAAATACTCAGGCAGCTGTCCACTACTGGAATGGTGGTCGTCTTCCAGAAGAATGACGATGGGATAGCTGCAGAAGCAGAAAAATGAAATCCAACGAACAAAACATTTGAACTTTGCACTAGACTGTACTTTCTTTCTGGGTTAAGCGAACATGTTCAACTCAACAGATCTGTGCAGGTGTTAACACGGGATAAGAACATCCTTCAACACATGCCATATCTCAACAGCCTGGCTGCTTACTGTGCTAAGTGAGAATGCTTTGGTGCAATTCTGTAACACATGTTACATAGCCACTGGTGAATTAACAGAGAGAAAAATAAAGAA
>NC_090248.1:25490603-25520603 GCF_037325665.1 Littorina saxatilis | reverse complement strand
CGCACACACACACACACACACACACACACTCACACATACAAACACACACACACACACCCACACACACAAATGTTTTATGTTTATGATGTTTGTTTGTTTGTTTTGCCCGTTTGGTTGGCTGGTTGGTAGGATCCTCGCAACTTTGCTTTTTTACATTTAGTCAAGTTTTGACTAAATGTTTTAATATAGAGGGGTAATCGAGACGAGGGTCGTGGTGTATGTGTGTGTGTGTGTGTGTGTGTGTGTGTGTGTGTGTGTGTGTGTGTGTGTGTGTGTGTGTGTGTGTGTGTGTCTGTCTGTCTGTGCGTGTGTGTGTGTAGAGCGATTCAGACCAAACTACTGAACCGATCTTTATGAAATTTTACATGAGAGTTCCTGGGAATGATATCCCCAGACGTTTTTTTCTTTTCTTCGATAAATACCTTTGATGACGTGACGTCATATCCGGCTTTTTGTAAAAGTTGAGGCGGCACTGCCACACCCTCATTTTTCAATCAAATTGATTGAAATTTTGGCCAAGCAATCTTCGACGAAGGCCGGACTGCGGTATTGTATTTCAGCTTTGTGGCTTAAAAAATATAATTAATGACTTTGGTTATTAAAAATCTGAAAATTGTAAAAAAAAATACTTTTTTTCTAAAACGATCCAAATTTACGTTCATCTTATTCTTCATCATTTTCTTATTCAAAAAACATATAAATATGTTATATTTGAATTAAAAAAAAGCTCTGAAAATTAAAAATATAAAAATTATGATCAAAATTAAATTTTCGAAATCAATTTAAAAACACTTTCATCTTATTCCTTGTCGGTTTCTGATTCCAAAAACATATAGATACTGTATGATATGTTTGGATTAAAAACACGCTCAGAAAGTTAAAACGAAGAGAGGTACAGAAAAGCGTGCTATCCTTCTCAGCGCAACTACTACCCCGCTCTTCTTGTCAATTTCACTGCCTTTGCCACGAGCGGTGCACTTACGATGCTACGAGTATACGGTCTTGCTGAAAAATTGCATTGCGTTCAGTTTCATTCTGTGAGTTCGACAGCTTGACTAAATGTTGTATTTTCGCCTTACGCGACTTGTTTTTACATAGAGAGGGAATCGAGACGAGGGTCGTGGTGTATGTGTGTACGTGTGTGTGTGTGTGTGTGTGTGTGTGTGTGTGTGTGTGTGTGTGTGTGTGTGTCTGTCTGTGTGTCTGTGTGTGTCTGTGCGTGTGTGTGTGTAGAGCGATTCAGACTAAACTACTGGAGCTGTTCATTGCTGTGTTAAAACTCATTTTCCGTCCAATTCTTTCAACGTGTGAAATGTTTTCAACGAATCTGTAACGAGGCAATGTTGAAATAGATAGACTTAGAGGTTAAGAAATCACACACGCCCAAATGACACACATACACACTCACACACACATACACACACACACACACGCACGCACACATACACGCACGTGTTGGTTTTCCAATATTGCCATGTTTCTTTTATTTCACCCGAACTTCCAAAATTACAGAAATACATCATTGTTATGTAACGTTGCTATGTTATGTTATGTTCTGCTGTGTTACGTGATGTGTCGTGACGTGACGTGACGAGATGTTTTTTGACGTGACGTGACGTGACGTGACGTTACTTACACATTAACATGGCACATGCTTCCATTTGAAACTTCGAGGTCTTCATTGGGGATTGACGCCCGACCAAAGGTAATTGAAGCCCGACGGAGCGAAGCTTCAACATGTAGCTTCAACGACTAAATGTTGTATTTTCGCCTTACGCGACTTGTTTTTTAATTGCGTAAAGAAACTGTCCAATGCTTTCACAAAATATCCAATCTTGACTTTCAACTGTACATTAATATAAAAAGCAGGAAAAAAGAACAGAAAAAAAGATCAATAAAGACGGATGCTCCCCGATAAAAAAATTTTAAAAAAAGGGTTGAAGCTGCCTGCCAACTGAGATAAAAAAAAAAAAGGAGAAAAAAAGGAGAAAAAAGTTCAACATAATCATTTATTTGTCTCCCTAACATTCAGGTCAACAAAGTCATTGTCATAGCTAGGCAGTCATTCGATTCCAAGACAATCATCACAGGTTTGAACCGACCCTTTCGTTTAACTATTCAAAAAACAACAGCAATACATGTAACGCTGTTAGTACTACAGCGCGCTCAACGTTCGCCCTTTTGAACTCGCGATGAGACTTGTTTCTTCTGGTCGCCAAGCTTACCGTTAACAAACGTACTAGTTGGGATTCCCCCAATTTTCGCGACCTTGACCGAATACTCTCGAAGTCAGCACTACGGCGTTCATGCATAGGGAACAGTTAGAAAGTTAACTTCGGGAGTTCCCACTTTCAAAAGAGGCCTCTACTTCCAGTGTTTCTGACTTCCAGTTCATGCATACGGGCCCCGGCGATAGCCGTGGACCGATGATTATCAGAATGAACAACAACAACATTATTTAGTTTACAACTGTTGCTGTGCAAAGATAAGGTAAATCCCGCACCTTATGTTCCCAAACCCGGTTTTTTGGGCCCATGTACATTCCCAAGCTTGACATTTCTAAAGTAAGAAAGATGGATTAAATCTGTTTGTGTGCATGTTACTAAGAATCCTTTGTTGTAGTTTATGATATGAACAATTTAATTTGCCGCCCCACAATAATATCCCTACATCCATTTTTTTTCATGAATTCTAGAAAAGTCGTTTATGTCGTCATATCCGTTCTTCATAAAAGTGGAGGCTAACCTGCGAATTATATTGTGGGGGGGGGGGGTGTCTGTGTTGTAGGTTCCACTGTAAAGACACAGATCTGCACTCAAACGCATCTGCTTAGTTTGTATGACGCGTAGTATAGATCTCCTACAAACCCTGTTTTCATTTTCCGATCATAACATCTGTTAATTAACAACAGGTACCCATTTTAAGACTCCTGCCTTTTCTTAGACCTGATAATTCCTCTTTTTGTATGGTTTAAAAAAAAACTACGGTGAAACATACTGGGGGGGGGGGGGGGGGCGGGGGGGGGGGGGGGGGAGGGAAGGGGGAGGGGGAGCGTTGATAAACTTTGCGGAAAATGCACCTGCGTATTGCATACTATGTAGCGGCGTACGATACGTATCCATTCCGTTCGCTTACAAAAACATGCAGTTTCCCCCAAAGCTCAAGGAAGCTGTTGCAAGGTACCATACTTCGCAGACAGAGACAACTATGGCAAAGCGATAATTCGACTCATAAAAGTAAAATTCATTCCGTGAACTCCCCCAACGCCCCCGACCCCCTCCGCCCCCCCCCCCCCCCCCCCCCACCACGTTCAATGGCCATACCCATGTGGCATGACGGACTGTTGAAAGAGATAGTTAAATTCTCTAAACACGTATTTGGAGCTCTATGCAGAGAATGTAGACTGAGTACACATCTCTATGTGTCTAGCCTGATATAGGCCATCACCAGCTCTCATCGCCCTGTTATTCTTCAAGTTGACCAGGGATTAACGTAGCTTCAACAATGTTGGCTGAGGGCACCTGGGAAACGTAGTCTTCCGGCATGGTGTACCACGTAACGCTGGAATCTACACTTAGCATGCGCGCCAGACCATTGTTGGAGATACCATACAGGTTTCCGGTCACTATGTCACGTGACGTGATAGCGCCGACCACGGGACTGATGGCTGAAAACGAAACGAATAATATGCAAATCAAGACGGGTAGGCATAAATCTGTTTGATAAACATTTTAATAATGTATACCACTTGTAAGAATAGTTCCAGGCTCTCACTTAGATACGATCGAATACCTACCCGTGCCAATTAATAAACACACACAAAGGGGGGGGGGGGGGGTGTGGGTCAACTCCCGCTCAGATAAAACAAATTAATTATAAAGGAAAAATATGTGGAGCCGGTTGTAGTTAAATTTTGGGAAAATAAATTTGATTTCAGGCCGGGAAAGGAGCAGTGGTTACCTAATGGTAAACAAAGTAACCACTGAAACAAGATTGCGAATATTACAATGGAAAATATTGCACAATATTTACCCCACAACTATTTCATTGTATAAAATAGGTATTTCCTCGAGTAATTGTTGTACTTATTGTGAGAACGAAATTGATTATATTGAACATTATTTTTATTATTGCCCGAAAATTATGTCCATTTGGAAATGCGTTGAGGATAAAGTGAATTGTAAATATAATAATATTATGATTATTAAAATTACCGTAAAAAAAGTTTTTTGGGGCATGTTTGAAAATTCACAAAGTTCCAAGGCAATAATAAGTTATGTGAATTATTTGATTGTGATAGCCAAAATGTGTGTTGCTATTTATAGATATGGTTCCCCTCTGGATATTGTATGCATTTTAGAGAGGGAAAAGTTGTTTAAAATACATGTAGAAATAGTATTGTTAATGATATAGGTATGTTTAAAGTAGAAACATTAATATAAAAAGCAGTAAAAAAAGGAAAAAAAAGATCAATGAAGAAGGATGCTCCCCACCAACAACAAAACAAGTCGCGTAAGGCGAAAATACAATATTTAGTCAAGTAGCTGTCGAACTCACAGAATGAAACTGAACGCAACGCAACGCAGCAAGACCGCATACTCGTAGCATCGTCACTCCACCGCCCGTGGCAAAGGCAGTGCCCGTGGAATTGACAAGAAGAGCGGGGTATTCGTTGCGCTAAGAAGGATAGCACGCTTTTCTGTACCTCTCTTCGTTTTAACTTTCTGAGCGTGTTTTTAATCCAAACATATCATATCTATATATTTTTGGAATCAGGAACCGACAAGGAATAAGATGAAAGTGTTTTTGAATTGATTTCGAAAAAAAAAATTTGATAATAATTTTTATATATTTAATTTTCAGAGCTTGTTTTTAATCCGAATATAACATATTTATATGTTTTTGGAATCAGCAAATGATGGAGAATAAGATAAACGTAAATTTGGATCGTTTTATAAATTTTTTTTTTTTTTTACAATTTTCAGATTTTTAATGACCAAAGTCATTAATCAATTTTTAAGCCACCAAGCTGAAATGCAATACCGAACCCCGGGCTTCGTCGAAGATTACTTGACCAAAATTTCAACCAATTTGGTTGAAAAATGAGGGCGTGACAGTGCCGCCTCAACTTTCACGAAAAGCCGGATATGACGTCATCAAAGACATTTATCAAAAAAATGAAAAAAACGTTCGGGGATTTCATACCCAGGAACTCTCATGTCAAATTTCATAAAGATCGGTCCAGTAGTTTAGTCTGAATCGCTCTACACACACACACACACAGACAGACAGACAGACGCACATACACCACGACCCTCGTTTCGATTCCCCCTCGATGTTAAAATATTTAGTCAAAACTTGACTAAATATAAAAAAGAAAGAGGCATAAAAGAAAGGGTTGAAGCAACCTGCATGCAACTGAGATAAAAAAAAAATTTTAAAAATAAAAAAGGGAAAAAAAATTTTTAAAAATTTAAAAAAAGAAAGAAGAGTCTTTAACCTTTCCTCTCTCTCTACGTCGCAAAAAAAAGACGGCCAAGAATCTGAACACCTTATCTTTATCAATTCAAAATAAGACAAACCAATCTTTTGCGCGTCTTGTGTTTTCTTCAAGTTTATACAAAGAAATACATTGACAAATACAATTATTTTGCGCATTCTCTATCTGATCATAGAAGACAACAATGGATACACCGCTCAGCAGCATCACTGGAAAGCAGAACCAGTGTGACACCAATTCGCATTATTTGAAACGCCCTCGACATTGCCATTTTCCGTTTCAGATTGAAACTTCGATCAAGTGTGATTTAATTGCCTGTAATGTGCCCTTGGCCGGTTTTCTTAAAGGAGGTGTAAACAGTCGCCTTGTGCTTCATGGTATTCATTTGTGAGCGTGAATGAATGCAGTTTTGGAGAGAGAACGAACAAAATATATTTGATGGGTTTGGGTTGTTCTCCGAAAAAAACCTTTCAATTGACCTGGACGCCTTTTGCACTAACAGCAAAAAACTAAATGTGCTTGAGTGTTGGGGGAAAGCGCGCGCGTGTGTGTGTGTGTGTGTGTGTGTGTGTGTGTGTGTGTGTGTGTGTGTGTGTGTGTGTGTGTGTGTGTGTGTGTGAGTGTGTGTGTGTGTGTTTGTGAGTGTGTGTGTGTGTGTGTGTGAGTGTATTTTTGTGTGTGTGTATGTGTGTTTGTGAGTGTGTGTGTGTGTGTGTGTGTTTGTGAGTGTGTGTGTGTGTGTGTGTGTGTGTGTGTGTGTGTGTGTGCATGTGTGTATGTGCGTGCGTGTGTGTGTAGGTTCGCGCGCGGGATTGAGATCCTAAATGTGTCTGAGCGTCTGTTCTTTTGAATCTGCGTGCCTCGGTGTTCCTGTTTGTGCGTTCGTGCTTTCTTGCGTTTGTGCTTGCGTTCGTGCATGCGTGCGTGTCTTCCCTAAAAATAGTATAGGATGCAATCAACGTATCAGTAAAATGTAAAGCTGAGAAAATAAAAGACAGGCAATGTACATGGTAAACCAAAAACAAAACAAAAATCTCGAAGCATGTCGCAATTCCCTTGTTCGATTCTACACTAGCACTGGCTTCCAACAGCTCTCCACCGTCCAAAAATACCAGAAAAAAATCCGTCAAAATGACGAAAAACAAGGAAAAAAACTAGGCGGAAACGTGTCCAAGGGTCACAGTTGTAACGAGATTACAGAAAAATATCTATCCTCCTCAATGTGTCCTCGTTTCGATTACCGTGAAGAAAAACAATTTTGTGATACAGATAGTATTGATTCAGTTCTTACTGTACCTTTCCATGCCAACCTTTTTACATTTTTCATTTAGTTATTTTTTTACTTTGTGTGAAGTTTTGACTAAATTTTGTCAGATATATTTAGTGTGTGTGTATGTGTGAGTGTGTGTGTGTGTGTGTGTGTTTGTGTGTGTGTGTGTGTGTGTGTATGTGTGTGAGTGTGTGTGTATGTGTGTGTGTGTATGCACGTGTGTGTGTGTGTGTGTGTGTGTGTGTGTTTGTCTGTCTGCATGAGTGTGTGTGTGTGTGTGTGTGTGTGTGTGTGTGTGTGTGTGTGTGTGTTTGAAGATTCGAAGAGAACAAAAAAATAAAAAATGTACGCTTTCTGGTTTCTTCAAGTTTCCGCTCAAACTACGTGCTTAATGCGGGGAAGAGAACTAGCTTCGCGCATGAATATTGTGCGGTAGTCTTGGCAAGAGGAAAACAGGCTCCTGAAGGTTCGTGTTCCAAAAACTACTTTTTTTCTTAAAGGCATATGTACGCGCTCCCGTGTTTACAAAGTGTAGTTTGCCCATAATCGATGTCAAACGCACCATAAGACCATGTAATGACGATATGTCGCCATGCGCGGACCATATACATGCATTACAGCTAGGTTTAGAGTCTCAAAATCTTTGGATGTAAACAAAGACGCGAAGTTATTTCCCTTGCGTCAACGCTACCTCTGTTGGCAAATCTATAAATAGGACGATCCAGATCAAAATGAAAATTAACATATCTCAACATTGAAGGGGTCCTAGACCACAATATTTTGCAGGGAACTTAATTTAGCATGTCTCCAGCTGTTGGTAAAGCAATTAGCGTGTATAGTCATCGAGTACATATGGCTTTAACGTAAACGTCGTAAAACAAAATAAATAGGTTACACACCTCGTCCAGAATAGTTGGCATATTTTTTGTCAAATAAGGTATCAAGTATGTCCTCACCAGAGTCTCGGGAATATATCAGAAAATTGACCCACGGGGAAATATTGCAGCTTTACCAGGTTTTGTTTGTTTGTTTGTTTGTTTGTTTGTGTGTTTATCGTTACCTTATAGGCAGCTTTGTAAAGCTCTCAATACTAAAATGAATGTTACTTACGGTACCATGCGTGACTTCCCCCGTTGAAAGTCCTCCTGTAGCACGATACTCCTCCCGACCAAACCCTGCATAAACCATTATTGTTGACATGTGACACCCGTTTTTGTACCCGACTCTTTGTTCCGCCACTGAATATTCATCAACATTGTGTGTTGCACACACACACACACACACACACACACACACACACACACCGTCGCACGTACACACACACACACACACACACACAAGCTCCAAACAACCACCCCCCACACACACAAGCTCCAAACAACCACCCCCCTCCCACCCCACCCCCCACCCCTCCCCGCACACCTGTACACACATCGCTGGTTAGTCAAGAGAAATGAACTAACCTGTATCGATAATAGGCATCACAGATGTAGGTTGTTTTTCCGTCGTCCGCGTCTAACTCGGTGATGGCGTCGAACCCTGTGGTTAAGAGTTCAAGACTGACATGTCAAAGACAAGAACTATAATTATTTAAACGATACAAGACCAACCGCGAAAACTGAAAGTTTACTCAACAGAAATCAGTCTAGACAGGTTTTAAATGTTCAAGGTGATCTTGTCAATGGAGGAAAGATGTGAAATTACTGACGAATGTTGACTTTTGTCGCATGTGTGTGTTGTGTGTGTTTGTGTATGTGCATGCGTGCGTGTGTGTATGTGCGTGCGTGCGTGCGTTCGTGCGTGTGTGTGTGTGTGTGTGTGTGTGCGTGCGTGCGCGCGCGTGTGTGTGTGTGTGTGTGTGTGTGTCTGTGTGTACGTGTGTGTGTGTGTGTGTGTGTGTGTGTGTGTGTGTGTGTGTGTGTGTGTGTGTGTGTGTGTGTGTGTGTGTGTGTGTGTGTGTGGGTGGAGCGATTTCTAGAAAACTGCTAGACCTATCTTCATGAAACTTTCATGATATCCTTTGACGTTTTCTGGTGTGTTTTTTTTTTTTCTCATTTGAATGAACATATGATTTCGTGACGCCGTATCGAGAGTTTTACAAAAGTTGAGGTTGCACTGTCGCCCACCCCCCCCCCCCCCCCCCCCCCCCCTGTTACTTTTTAATCGAATTGATTGACTATGTCAGGAATATGTGATTTCATTTTAGCTTTGAAGCTTAGAAATTAAAGAATGAGTTTGGTCATTGATATTTCTCATTAAGATTTTAACTTGAGATACAAAAATGATTGCATACTATTCTTTATTGTTCTCTGAATCCAAAAATACATAGAATTTCATTTTTACTCTAAAAAATATTCTCAAAATTGAAGAAAATTGGTTTGTGCAATTTAGGTACTATGTTCGCATATGTGAACAGCTTAGATCATGGGTCACTGAAGTGTTGCACAGACGGTCAAAAATAAAGTGCAAGAGAATGCACTCTAAGTGATATAGTACTGTTGCTTAGAGTCTGTAGGATGCAAAACGGCGAAAAACGCAAAAAGAAACAAGCGTTCCAGACTTTGACAGTCTTTCTGTGTTGGTTACCGCAAATTCTTCTGCTCATACAGGTATACCAAACAAGTTAAGGATATGTCTTCAGTGCTATTGATCAGATGTTTAACAGCCGTGTTTGGGTCACAGACTTATGTGTATTCAAAGATATGCATTTCTTCTTCTCAAAACCGTTGTTCCTGGATTTGAGCAATATTGTACTATGACGTCACAGGTCCTTGACCACGCCTACCCTCAAAATAGCGTTTTTGATGGTATGACTCACTTTCAACCGTGGAAACGGTGACTTAAACTGAACGATATTCAGATTTTTTACCCCAGAGAGTTTGTTTGGTATCTGAACTTACAGGGCATACCCATTCCGTGTAAATCCACCGGGCAGTCAGGCTGATTTAGCGTGTAAAAGAGAGTGACCGCCATATTGGATCGTGGTTCTGGATGGTGTTTTTGCCGGGTAGCTGCAGTTGATGTGCAATAAATCTAACACCTTAGGTAGCAGGCTCCCCACATTTTACAGAACAATGACAGAAACCCTCATCTGTATTCGTTTCAGTACTAAGAGCAAAACGAAACAGAAAATGGTCGCTGTAAAGGTTTTCCGTTAATATTTTGTTATATCAAATCTTATCTTATGTACGCGCATAACGTAGACACCAAGACATTCCAATGCATCCACACACATTGAGGCAACACTGTTTCAACATATTTTATGATAATGCATTCAAGTTGGCCGCATATTTTATTGGAATGAACTGACTAGCAGGGGGAAAATTCGGCCTGAATACGGCTGGAAACACAGAATCAGTCTATGTTTCTCGCAATACCTTTACACTCAGTTGACAAAAAAGGAACATAACTAATTCTAACAACCAATACATCAAATTAAAGCTACGACCTTTAACTTTCCAGCAAAATAAGTAACATTATTATTATTATTATTATTATTATGAACATTTGTGCGCCTAATCTAAATATAGCCATAGGCGCTTACAAAATATAAAATACATAGTGAACATTATACGAAACACAAATCGACAAGGACTCATACACTCGCAGACAGGCGCACAGCGAGAACGCGACGCACTCACTCATACCAACTACAGGCACATGCATTCTAGACGGAAAAACAGTCGTAAATAAATAAATAAAGTATTGGATACATAAAGTTAGTTGAGAGAAGAAGAATAGAGCTGGAAAGGGAAGAAGAAGGAGAAGGAAAGAGACAGATCAAGGACCAGCAGGAGAGGGTGATGTGTGGTCATTAACGGACTAGTGAGGGAAGAGGTGTGTTTTGAGTGATGTTTTGAATGATTGCATAGATGTGGAGTGCCTGAGTGAATGCGGGAGTTGGTTCCAGATGGATGGGGCCTGGTAGGAGAAGGTGCGCTGGCCATATGTTTTGGTGCGTGCTGATGGTATCCTAAAAAGGCGGGTGTCTGCGGAGGATCTTAGGGAGCGAGAGGGGGAGTAGACATCAAGAAGGTCAGAAAGATAGCTAGGGGACGATAGATCAAAGTTTCTGAAGCAGAGTGTGGAGATCTTGAACTGAATCCTCTGTTGAACAGGCAGCCAGTGTAGGGTTTGAAGAAGAGGGGTGATGTGGTCATGCTTGGAAGAACGAAAGATGAGGCGGGCGGCATGATTCAGAACACGCTGAAGCTTTTCGATGATGTAGTTGGGAGAGCCAGATAGAATGGAATTGCAATAATCGAGTCGGGATAGGACAAAGGCGCAGAGCAGAGTTTTAGTGGCATCCTCAGTGAGGAGATGACGGATATGTCTTCAGTGCTATTGATCAGATGTTTTACATTACGTAAAAACCGATATTTATTTAATAGGATAGAAAAATAACAGTTCTAGCGAAGGCACTGAAACATCTTCGGTGCAGAAAATAACAAAACTCTCCAAACTGAGATAATCGGCAAACGTTGTATATATATCATGCACATAAAAAGTAGAACTCGAGACAAGCATTCTGATATGCATTACATGGGGGAACATTATACAGTGACTTAGCATGAAACGAAAAACTCTACCAACTGAGCTACCGGGCCCCCATCTGGGAATAGCGCGCGTCCTTTTAAACAATTAACCAATCAGGGTCCAGCATCTAAGACACACTTTCAAGTTTACAATAAACACAGCGATCCTGAAGGCAGAAACAATGGGTCAGGGGGAGATAATTAGATCAGGACTGAAAGAGAAAAACAATTAAATGACCGGACATAACATAACTCTATGAGTGTTGGCAGTTCACCCTGTCACAGTTAGAAAGTATGGGTCGTACAAGACCCACATCTTCTGGACTTTGTAGGGCAAAGAGTGATTCGGTGCAGGTCAATCAAAAAAATGTTTGCCCTTTGAATCTATTCTGCTAATACTGTAGACATTTTCTTGACAATTTCCTCATGGAACACGAAGGTTTTGTCATCCAATCCCAAGAAAACGTAGTGGCTCCTCACACGTTTCATCAACCGGACCTGAACACCTTCCTCTTCCAGCTTGTCGATCTGGAACAAATACAATAAGTACCGACTCATCCCTAAATCCGTTGCAGAGTATTATATGTATTTACTACCATGGAAGTTGATGTTAACCTGTGATTTGTAAAACTGTAAAAACATTTTACAAATTACGTCGAACCTAAAAACCACAAAGTAATACATGCCTTTTCATTTTATAAGTATTATTACTATTAATATTTGTTGTCCAGATCCCAGTCAACCAGGCCAAAATTCCACATGAAAATGGAAGTGTTTGAGTAAATCTGCACATGTTATTATTTTCTATAATTCGATTTCGAAGCGTGATAAGCGCAGATTTGTTTGTCTGTCGGTGTGTCCGTCACAAACATGTGCACGCGAGTTCTCAAAAACATTCTCAACATCGTAATTACCGCCAAGCTGATAGATCCCTGGACTTTCGAGATGACAAGAAAATATCGGGCGCATTTACGTCATTTGTAAAAAAAAAATGTTTTACATATCTCGCGGTGTGCCACGTGATTTGTAAAACAGTGGTTACAAATCACGCGGCGCGCCCCGCGATTTGTAAAATGTTTTACATTTCTACAAATCACGAGTCAACAGTTGAGATCAAATACATGACGTAAAAAGCTCTGTCAACGCACAAGTATGATTTGACAAAAATGTCATCTTTGTGTACACACGGTTTAACAACATAATAAGATGTTGGCGTGTGAAAGCAACTTTCTGTGTTTTGAGTTCATAAAATGTTGAGATAAGTATGCCAGGTTGCACAGTTCTGTAGGTTCCTCTCAGTATTCCACCCCCTTGGTTTTCAGTTGTAAATATCTAAGCTTAGTGATTGAATGTGGAAGCTACGTTGGGTCAAAGGACACATAAGATTTACATCGTGCAAGCAAGGTACGTTGGGTCAAAGGTCACAGAAGATGTGCGTCGTGCAGCGAAGGAAAGAATCGCGATCTTGTTTCCGACTCAGTGCCTCTTTGTTTTTCATTAGACCTGTCATTCTGCTTGCTCGGCTTTGTTAGATGTTTGCATATCTCGTTGCTCTGTTCTTTGCTTTTATTATTATTTCTTATTTGCGCTTCGTTTAGCGATACAGCGTCTTGTGCACGGGTCAAAATGTGTGTGTCAGGGGTCAATTGGTTTGACTTGAACTTGACGTTCCTGTTTCTCTGAACGTCTGTGTATCGAAACACAGATACACGCACTCCATGACCTTGTACGAAGACAAAGCGTATCACTAGGTTTCATTTGTTTGTGATGAATTTATGACCTTTCATGAAGTAGTTTTGTTTTTTGTTTACTTGTGCCAGTTTGCCAGTTCGTTTTTTGGAACTTTGCAAAGTAGTGTCGTCTGTCTAGGTCTGGTGAAACGCCAATGAAAAGAGCCGAAGAATCCCCGAGCGTTTCTATTGGGTTTGCTTTTGATCATCCATGTACAGGGGTCGACACTAACTTATTTGGCCTGGGGCCACACTGGCCCCAGAGATGGAAATTGCTGGGGCGGAAAACAAAAATCTGGGGCCCACTCTCAGTATTCACGAGCGGCAATGCATTGTCACGTTTGTTATTCTTCATTGTACTGAAGCCAGGGAAATTCTTTCAACCATTTGACATTGAAATTACGACAGCGCTTCGCGCTATTGGCTGCATCGGTCTCCTTTTTTCGTTTCTCTCCACCCTGTTCTTCATCTTCATTTCCATGTCTTTTTACACCAGGGATGTGTCGCCACATTTTGCGTTTGGCATTTGAAGGCGATACTTACCTCTCACGCTAAAGAGCGCAATCTGGGAGTTACTTCCCTTGCGGCATTGTCCTTCGACGATTTCAATGTTTTTTTTTCTTGACTGCGGCATTGATCGTAACGCAAACTTCAGTGACGACTTTGACTGGCGATTTTTAGTGATTGGCTCTGGCATTGGAATTTTCGGTTTGTCATTGTCAGTTGGAATTTATCCTGGGGCGGAGTGGGCCCCAAGCTTCGGCAATGTTTGGGGCGGAACACAAAACTCTGGGGCGTTCCGCCCCCCGCCCCCGCTAGTGTCGAACCCTGATGTATAGCCCGCTTCCTGCAACTATGGTAACCGGGGATTTATTGCATCGGGAACATGAGATTTATTTCCCAGGTGTTTGTGAATGAAAACTCGTGAAAATGATGACAGTATCAGTTATTGCGTGCTACACTAAGTAATATGCTATTACAGTACTAGCTATCAATAAATTGAAAAAAGTGATTGCGAAATTATCACACCGTGTAGTGTTGTGCTATGCATTAATGCGCTCAATCAAAACTTACTACTGCAACACAATGCTTTCCCTTGGCTGCAATCCCATTGACAGTCAACAGGTAGGCTCACACGTAGTCTCCAATCTTGAGTTCCCTGTTAAAAAGAAAATCTGTGTCAGAGTGTGTGAACTGACTTTAGTATTTTATTCAAATTTTGAATTCCTCATTCTTTTGTTGAAAAAAGTATTCTTGGTGCATGTGAATGAGAGTGATCAATATAGATTCTGTACGTACGATTTTAAAATAATTATAGTGAAACTAATGTGTGCAATTGCAACCAGTTTTACTTTTAGTCTTATGAAATATTTACATTATTACAATTCATGTTAAAGTCTTTAGGTCTACCTCTTTGCTGGATGGTCTGGCAGCTGTTGAGGCGTCGATGGCTGATCTGGCAGGTGAACGCGCGTAGATGGCTTATCTGGCAGGTGTGCGGGCGTAGCTGGCTGATGTGGCAGGTGTACGGGCGTAGCTGGCTGATCTGGCTGGTGTCCGGGCGTTGTTGGCTGATCTGGCAGGTGTACGGGCGTCGCTGGTTGATCTGGCAGGTGTCCGGGCGTAGCTGGCTGATGTGGCAGATGTCCGGGCTGATGTGGCAGGTGTACGGGCGTCGCTGGTTGATCTGGCAGGTGTCCGGGCGTAGCTGGCTGATTTGGCAGGTGTCCGGGCGTAGCTGACTGATCTGGCAGGTGTACGGGCGCAGCTGGCTGCTGTGGTAGCTGCACAGGCGAAGCGTGTCCGGGGGCCGTTGGCTGGTCTGCCCGTGCTTGTCTCCGTCTTGGAGGTGCAAGTCGCGACACGTTCCAGTCTCCAGCAATTTCAGCATTTTCACAGTCAGCATCTTCTTGGCAGCCCTGGCAAAAACAAGAGCGCTCTCGTGTTGCAACCACGAAAGGTTGGATTCCCTTCACGCAGTGAAGTCTCTGGGTGTTCTTCAGTGGCTATGTCCCTGTCCGCTCTGGCCTGTGCCTGTTCACATCTTCTGCAGGCACATACACAAACCGACGTTTGATGTGGCTGTGCTCATCCGTTCCTGCACGCGGAAGACAATTCATGTGTTGACATCATGACAAATAAACGCAACAGCTTTTAAGCTTAAGAAAAACACCAAAAAGTTAACTAACAGACCCCATTACTTTGACGGCCACGAATTCGGGAATCACAGAACATTACAAATCACGTATTTCCAAGTGCTGAAACGTATTTAATAGAATTCAGTTCCAACCAATGACTTTGGATACAATAGAAGAAACATTTCTTACCTTTGGATTTGTTCCAGCTTCATTGGGACAGCGCAAAAGTCCAAAACAAGAACATCACTGACAAAATCTCACGCCCATAACAGGTTTGATAAGTTTGACGGAACGAACTATGAGGTCACGCTCTCAATTACGTCATATTTTCACACAATATTTGGTGCATCAAAAGTCTATGGGCGCTAATTATGATACAGACAGCAATTTTTCAATACAATTTTCGTCTACTACAGCGTTTGAACACAATCTTCCGCCCATAACGATGTGACACGAAACTCATTTGACTTAACGAGAGTCGTGGTCTGCCGACACTATAATGTTTTTCTTTTTTAAAACACATTATTATGGTAAAGCTTTTCTATTTTTATGCTAAAAATGACTTTTCTTTGTTGTTAATGATATTTTGCAAGAATGCGACCTGCCTCAAGTTTGCCCATAACGTGTGACACCAAAGTTATTAGCGGAAGACAAATCTTCCGAGTGCAATGACGTCTTAAAAGTCAGTTTACTGCAGCATTTTATCCCTCAGGCACATAAAAGAACAATAAGACTGTAGTATGCAGGCCTCCATTGCTTTCTTCTGTCATTGATGAAAGTACTGGCCTGGGTTTAAAAAGTGTACTGTCGCTGTGCAACAAATCAGTCGCCATTTTCTGCCGTGTTTTGTGAATAAAATGTGTTTAAAATCCACACACACAAAACAATGTTGTTGGTTCCTTTCATTTCGTTTTTGTTCATTTCAAACTAAGCAGTGTGGTATGCTTTGTTTCCTTTTAATTCAAATGGATGGCTTTAAAATGAGCATTTTAATCTGGTGGTGTCAATTTCACCCATGATCTGAGCCGTTCACACATATGTGTGTGTTACAATTGCATAAAAACTACCGAACATATATTCATTAATATTCCATGTGACCTCAGTCAGATTTTATCGCCCAGACGTGTGTTTTCCATTATTTACATAACTGTGTATTGGTTACGTCATGTCCGGTTTTCCCATACGGTAAGCCGTACGAAGGCTACATCATATTTCAATGGAATTGGTTGACATTTTGTTCAAGCAATGTTTCACCAGTTTCAGACTATTGGACAGCGTTGCATCTCTAACAAAATAAAACGGTTAGTCAGTTTGTTCAGTTCACTTTTTTTAAATCTAAATTAAAACTGACATTTCAATTAGTTTTTTTTTTTAATGATCGCATTGAAATCTTCATCATTTGTTTTGTATTAGTTTCAGGCCGACAGATTGACTGAATGTGTTGATACCGCTTGACGCGACTTTATGCATGGCTACCTTTCAAGAAGGGCTGACAGAGGTGCAGACGGTCACACGGCAGACACATCTCAGGGTTGACCTGTCCACATTGGCACGCGCCGCTCGCGCAGCACGCACAATCAGTGCGCGTGTTGTTGTGGGAACACACGCAAGAACCGGCCTGTGTCCAGTTCAAACGCTGACCTGTTTGTCATTGAAGAGGAAAAATAGACAAACTTTAAGGCCAGCTTGTGTCATGTTCAAATGATGATCTGTGTGACATGAAGATTAACAATAGCAGGCTTTGGTAGTCAAACTTTAAGGCCAGCTTGTGTCAGGTTCAAATGATGATCTGTTTGACATGAAGAAAAACAATAGCAGGCTTTGGTAGTCAAACTTTAAGGCCAGCTTGTGTCAGGTTCAAATGATGATCTGTTTGACATGAAGAAAAACAATAGCAGGCTTTGGTAGACAAACTTTAAGGCCAGCTTGTGACAGGTTCAAATAATGATCTGTTTGACATGAAGAAAAACAACAGCAGGCTTTGGTAGACAAACTTTAAGGCCAGCTTGTGACAGGTTAAAATAATGATCTCTTTGACATGAAGAAAAACAATAGCAGGCTTTGGTAGACAAACTTCAAGGCCAGCTTGTGTCAAGTTCAAATAATGATCTGTTTGACATGAAGAAAAACAATAGCAGGCTTTGGTAGACAAACTTTAAGGCCAGCTTGTGACAGGTTCAAATAATGATCTCTTTGACATGAAGAAAAACAATAGCAGGCTTTGGTAGTCAAACTTTAAGGCCAGCTTGTGACAGGTTCAAATGATGATCTGTTTGACACGAAGAAAAACAATAGCAGGCTTTGGTAGACAAACTTTAAGGCCAGTTTGTGACAGGTTCAAATGATGATCTGTGTACAATAAGAACAAGAAGGGCAAAGCCATCATGACTCACGTTTGTAAGGTATACACTGATGTTAAAGCCAATTTGAGGGGCCAACGGAATTGTTTTTTTAATTAATAAAAAAAAAATCAAAGCTACTTTTATATAGTGCTTAGGAAGAAACGTTGTTCTGGACGATTAGTACTATCTTCTATTTAAAGGTGGTCGTCTACATTTGTGCTTTTTTCAATAATCCCACGGTTAAATATCCCTAAAAAGTTATGTCAGATAATGAATGAACCATGGGGGAGGGGGGGGTGGGTGGGGGGAGTTATAGGAAAAATTTATTTGTAAAAAACGTTTTTAATTTTGGCAAGTGATACATGGGTCGTTTTAAAAAAATGTCGCGAAAGCTGTCCCCGGACTTTGGCTCTGCACAGTCGTCGCGTCTTAAAACAAACTATAGACAACATTTTGTATCATTGTGTTCGTTGTCCAAGGGTCATTAACTTCCTGTATCAAACATACAACTTTCTGTTAATATGGTTTGTAGAGCGTGAGTTATCTGACCCAAGGGTGCCGAAAAACGAGTGTCTCACGGTCGCCAACCAGTCTTTCAGATCTATTTTTTCTGTTTTTCAGTATCGGATAATCATGAAATTTGGTCACATTATAGTCTTTATTGGTTTCTTTTTGCTAAAGTTAAAATTTTCATTAAAACTTGGCCTTAGGGGTGCATAATACGAAAAAAACATTTGTCCCACAAAAAATGTCCTTGCTGTTACGACTGAAGAAAATTGATAACACTACAAAAATGTGGATCACCAAACTCAGATCTAATTAGATCTAAAGAAAGACAATTCTTTCATCAATTGATTAACTACAGATATACAGTTGCAGACGACATGAAAAACATCAAAATATTGCTGCCTTTCAACTAAGGTGAGATGTCCCTCAAAATGTTGTCCTTGCTGTTACGGTACTTTCAAATTGAAAGAGTTCGATTCAAACTCTGAAAATCTCACAGTTTGTAGAGATTTTGATCCAGATCAAGAATCACACAAGTGTAGTTCAAAGCGACGTCGCTTTGGAAATTGCGACACAAAAAACACCCAAAATGTCCTTGCTGTTACGGTCCTTGCTGTTACGATTCTGGGGCCAGTTTCCACTGTGCGCACTGAACACGTACTTGTGTATAGGTCATGTCTTAAACTGCATATTTCAGTGGCACATCCTTGGATTTTCCAGACTGAATTGGGTTACTTTGTAATTTGAATTCTGACTTGTGTAAACGCCACTTACAGGGAAACCCACAGTGCGCTTGCGGCTACCTGAACGAAACAGCTGACCATTATTTGACACACTGTCCTTTGTACGTAGATGCTCGCCTGTCTACGATAAACGCACTTCCTGTAAATTACAGACATGTTGAAATATTGTTAAATGGTAGCGAAAACCTTTCTCTCTGCACCAACAAGCTTATTTTTGAAAGTGTGCAATCGTTTATCCATGAATCTGGTCGTTTTTGTTGATTTGACTCAGTACCCATTTTCATGCCAACAACCCTTATTTTATATGCATTTTTCAAATATATATCTAGCGAGCTACTGCTTATTTGCCACAGGATTATGGTTTGTAATATACTATGTATATTCTTTTTTGTATGCGCTAACCACCTTCATCTTTTATATGTACCTACCGTTCTTTCCTCCCACATCCACCCTCCCCCCTCTTCCTCCCGCTAGCTTATTCTTATTCTTTCTGATTTGCTTTAACTATATGCTTTTCATCTAGATAGTTCCACAATTTTTTAGTAATGCTTGTCCGACATCATATTTGTGTTATTTTACTACTACGTAGGGCGCGTAATATAAGCGTTCGCTTGAGTTCGTGTCCCTATTGTTTATCGTTGTATTATTGTATCATGTTTGATTTAATAAAACATTGTTTAAACCAATTGGGTTACACAGTGGGTACTTTTTACATTTAGTCAAGTTTTGACTAAATGTTTTAACATAGAGGGGGAATCGAGACGAGGGTCGTGGTGTGTGTGTGTGTGTGTGTGTGTGTGTGTGTGTGTGTGTGTGTGTGTGTGTGTGTGTGTGTGTGTTTGTGTGTGTGTGTGTGTGTGTGTGTGTGTGTGTGTGTGTGTGTGTGTGTGTGTGTGTGTGTGTGTGTGTGTGTGTGTGTGTATCTGACTGACTGACTATTAGGGTTTAGCTTGCGTAAACCACACACCAGATTTCGTGCGTTATTTGATTTCAGCCACTGAGCCATCGTGGACCCGTGTCACACTCTTTCCCTTTTTTCACAATTTCGTCGTCAGTTTGTGATTTTAATGCGACTTGTATCTGAAATAGCACGTTATTGTGTACCTTTGAATCTAAAATGCAACAAACGACTGCGAGTCACACGAACTTATTGGCGGCGGTTTGCTTCAAAGAAGCACGCGCTATGCAGATAATTTGTCTGCTTGGAAAACACTACCTTGCGTGAGCTGTTTCCGGGCTCCATTTTTTTCAAACTTTCAAAACTTCGAATTGTTCTGATCTTGTCTTGATGAAAAGAGAATTATGATTTAAGAATGTTTGTGTAACAAGTTGTCAATTTATTTTTTAGATTTCAAAAGTTAGTTCTAGCGCCAAAACGAGGCGTCCGATTTGTCTCATTGTAAATCCGTTCTGACTGCACGAGATAAATTCTTTGAAAACGCTTGCTCTTTACGGAGGGCACCTAGGATGTTCTCAAACGGTGAGTGTTTAACGAAAGGGTGTTTGTACTGTGTGTAAAAGCCTGACAGTGTCTGTGACCAGAAACTGATGGTATACGTGAAGCTGAATGTGCCTTTAAACAAAATTAACAAATATTTAATTTCAACAACAAAATCAGAATATCAAAGTTGCCTCTCGCCGGTATTCGCTTTTTGGAGTGTTTTCTATATCCAGGACAGACCAACGGCAATATTCGACTCGAATCAGCAAACTAATTTAGAGCCATCGTGTACAGTAGTTACGCAAAGCACACTTACTGCATCTGGTGTGCAGTTGTAGGGACACGAAGTCGATAGCGGTGAACATTCCAGTGGTGTTCCCCCAACGGTCAGCGAAGATGGCGTCAGCAGTAATGACGTGGTACTTGGCAAACCGTGTCCTTGGGTCTGAGAGGTCAATGTCAAGAGAAAGGGTCACGGTCGTTGGGTCGCTGAAGGTCATCCGTTCAATCTGTCCAAACAGAACTAGTACAGTGTGTCAATCCAGTTCCAATTAAGTAGATGTGCAACGCCAAGGCACTGCATACCCCAG
The DNA here is from genome assembly GCF_037325665.1 of Littorina saxatilis. Taxonomy (NCBI): domain Eukaryota; kingdom Metazoa; phylum Mollusca; class Gastropoda; order Littorinimorpha; family Littorinidae; genus Littorina; species Littorina saxatilis. The sequence goes on along the minus strand of NC_090248.1, from coordinate 25,499,807 downwards.
CGAAAGACAAACCTCTCTCTCTCTTTCTCTGTCTCTCTCTGTCTGTCTGTCTGTCTGTCTCTCTCTCTCAAACACACACACACACACACGAACACACACACACTCACACACATACCCCAAGTTACACACGTACACACATACACACTCACTCACACGCACTCGCTCACACACACTTCATACACACAAAACACACCACCATACGCACATATAGACAGACGGACATATACACACCTTTACAAACACACACCCACCCACCCACTCTCTCTCTCTCTCTCTCTTTCTCTCTTATACAAACAGACACCCCCCCACACATACACACACACACACACACATGTACATACGCACGCATGTACGCACGCACACACCCACAGACACACACACACACACACACCGTGCACACACACACACACACATTGACTCACACAAATCTTATACACACAAAACACACACTTATACGCACATAGACCGGCACGGTTGGCCTTGTGGTAAGGCGTCCGCCCCGTGATCGGGAGGTCGTGGGTTCGAACCCCGGCCGGGTCATACCTAAGACTTTAAAATTGGCAATCTAGTGGCTGCTCCGCCTGGCGTCTGGCATTATGGGGTTAGTGGACTGGTTGGTCCGGTGTCAGAATAATGTGACTGGGTGAGACATGAAGCCTGTGCTGCGACTTCTGTCTTGTGTGTGGCGCACGTTATATGTCAAAGCAGCACCGCCCTGATATGGCCCTTCGTGGTCGGCTGGGCGTTAAGCAAACAATCAAACACATACGCACATAGACAGTCGGACACACACACACCTTTACAAACAAACACATATACACACTCATACACACACAAACTCATGCACACACACATTCAAACACACACACACACACACTCTCTCTCTCTCTCAAACACACACACACACACCCACGCACACAAGTCACACACAGTGACACACACATACTCACACTCACTCATGATCACACGCACTCACTCACTCTCTCACAAAAAACTTCATACACACACCCATACGAACATAATTATGGACAGACGGACATACCCACCTTTACAAACAAACACACATACACGCACACACATACACTTATGCCCACACACACACTTACACACACACGAGTACAGACTCATGCACGCGTGCGCACACACACACACACACACTACACACACACACACACCACACACATACGAGTACAGACTCATGCACGCGTGCGCGCACACACACACACACACACACACACACAAATACACACACACACACAAACACACACACACACAAACAGTAACACTAACACATGTGCACAAAATGAACACAAACACACACACTGCGCGAGAGAGAAAGACTACAGGGAGGCATGACGTCATGATGCATTAATTGACGTCAAAGACTTTCGACCGTGACGTATTCTTCTTACGCGAGCTTTATCCATAGACTTGGAAACTACGGGATTTCTACCCGTCCAAAACGGCCTTGGGTGGCGTTTGCTGAAAAAATGGGGGCGACTATTGCACCCACCGTATTTTTGTTAGTATGGTCCCAATTTTTGGTGAACTTCCATCTCCAACTGTAGCACGTAGCCGGGCACAAAGAATCCTTCTTTATCATGTATTATTCGGTGTGCACATTAATTTTCTCAAATCGATTACAGTATAGCGTTCACGGGATACCTCCAGCTTCGCTGGGATAATGGCACAGTTTTCCCCCTTTTTCTGCATCCTTTCTTGCTCTTCTTCTTCCTTTTCTTCCTCCTTTTCTTCCTCTTCTTCTTCTTCTTCTTCTTCTTCTTCTTCTTCTTCTTCTTCTTCTTCTTCTTCTTCTTCTTCTTCTTCTTCTTCTTCTTCTTCTTCTTCTTCTTCTTCGTCTAAATAAACATCTGTTGTCGCTAGAATGGTTGTTAAAACCTTCTTCTTCTTCTTCTTCTTCTTCTTCTTCTTCTTCTTCTTCTTCTTCCTCTTCTTCCTCTTCTTCGTCTAAATAAACATCTGTTGTCGCTAGAATGGTTGTTAAAACCAACAACCGGTGCTTTTTAACAATGTATTACTATTTTTATATACACTGATTTTTTCGAATGTAGTGTATGTCAATGGGCATGGCATTCACAGCTTTGTTGCGTCAGTGCAATCAACTCTATAATTCTTAACTCATGTCAAATGAACTTACATTTTTCATTTAAGCAATGTATTGTATGTAAATTGATGTTCTTACTTTCATTTTATTATAATCATGTAGCAGTAGTTTTCTTTACTTGCTTATTCTTTAGCAATTTTAGACTAGTCCCTCTTCAGGGCGAGGGCCAGATGTAAAAAAGCAGATCACTGCTTACTCTATTACCCTCGTTAAATAAAGAATTGTTCTTGTTCTTGTTCTTGTTCTTGTTCTTGTTCTTGTTCTTCTTCTTCTTCTTTCTTCTCCTTCTTCTTCTCAGTTCTTCTTCTTCTTCTGCAATTAAGGACTAAACGAAAGATAAAGACTCTTACTTCGATATATACGACGTTGGCCGTTTGGGCAACAGAGAGCGAGTTCTGACGCAATTCGCTGCTGGTGTGACGCAACAGTGTCGTTGCCTCAGTGAGGTAGACACGGGCGGTAACATTGTAAGCAGTAGCGGTTGACGTCGTGTCGTGAAACAGTTCGACATCTATAATGGCCCGAGTTCTGAAAAAAAAATAAATAAGTGATTTGTTTCTTTCTTTTTTGTTTAAGTTAAAGGATATTCTTATTTCCATTTAAAGCGTGAAACAGACATAATGTGGTAGTGAATATTGAACTCGCTCACAAGAAGCTAGGAATGTGCAAATAAGTAAGCCAAGCATTCGTCATGGACTCACTCTCCGTCGTAGGCGCAAGAGGCTTTCTGGCTGAGGGTGAGGTTCAGCTCGGGTCTCTTCAGCTCCAGGGGCGGGGCTTGCAAGGTGGCGGCCACCGAGCTCACCCAGATCAAACTAGCCCCGCCCCTTCCACTGACGTCATCGCCCTGTCCTAACGTCATCGCCACGCTGACGTTGACGACGTCACCGTCACTCAGCTGGCTGTAGTCCTCAGCTCTGACGGAGAACTTCATGCCCAGGTCGCCATTACTGAAGTTGACGGCGTTCAGTTGCAGCGGAGCCAGGCTGATCTGGCTGATGTCGTTCTGGAAAGACCTGTGGAAAGTGGATTTTTTTGTTTGTTAACAAGATGTGTAGAGAAAGGGTCGGGCTTATCTGTTGTAGCCAAGTGGCGTACCCAGTCTTTTTGTGTAATTATCTCCTGCCCGACCCAGTTGCCTCCCCTGTCTATTATCTTCCCCTGACCCAAGTTGTGTCTCCCGCTAGGATTATTGTGTGTTTACTATCGTAGGGTAGACTCTTGACCGGATTCCTTTCTAACCTCTTATCTCAGATTTAGGTGGTCGTTATGTAATGTGCCGCCAGCCTGTCTGGGTATCGTTGGACTCGGTGTTTTGTCAAGTGGGTGTCATTTCTTTTGACAGGGTACATCATAGAAGATGCCAGGTGGCTTGGAGGTTTTAGTCTCTTACCCCCCCCCCCCTTCTTTGTAACTGGTTGTAATCTAATGAGCCTTATCCGGTGTGCGTAATATTTCCGGTGCGTGACACCGACACGGCTCTCTGCCTCTTTAACGATCCCTTTCATTTGGCAGGCAATCTTAAGACGACACCCCCCGTTGTCTGACACCGGGTAGCCTTCCTATTGGCTTATCGCCACAGGGAATCGGAAGTGACCAGCCTTTAAAAGACTGAGCATTTAGGCTAGAGGGGAGAACGCGATTTGTGACACTGCGAGCTGTGTGTTGCTCCGATTGTGTCGGTTGACGTGAACGGTCGAAGTGCTGACCAAATTTGTCGCGAAGTTGTAATCGGTTGACTTGTGGTTGTAACTGAATTCCGAAACCTGTGCTCTTGTGTTTCGCGACTATCGTCAGCAGCAGGTTTTGTGTTCCTTTTACGTGTGCTCACTGAGGAGAATCTACACTGCTTTCTGGTGTCTACTTTCTGGTGTCTACTTTCTGGTGTACGTTAATTAAAAGTCACGTTATCGCAACCTCTGTCTTGGCGTCTCATTTATGCTTCCTGGCCTTTTCCCCCTTCCACTCCACCCTATCACACTGTCAATCTACGAATTTGAGTTTTCTCTTTCCCCCAGCGAACACGGAAAGGGTTGAGGACGGGAATACAGCCATTCGGAGGCGTAAGGCTGATCTGGCCGATGTCGTTTTGGAAAGACCTGTGGAAAGTGTTTTTTGTTTTTTTGTCAACAAGATGTGTAGAGAAAGGTTCGGGCTTCTCTGTCAATCTACGAATTTGTGTGTTTTCTCTTTCCCCCATAGAACAGGGAAAGGGTTGAGGACGGGACAACAGCCAGTCGGAGGCGTAAGGCTTAAATGGCCGATGTCGTTCTGGATAGACCTGTGGAAAGTGGGAGTGTTTTGTCAACAAGATGTGCAGAGAAAGGTTCGGGCTTCTCTGTCAATCTACGAATTTGTGCTTTCTCTTTCCCCCAGCGAACACGGAAAGGGTTGAGGACGGGAATACAGCCATTCGGAGGCGTAAGGCTTAACTGGCCGATGTCGTACTGGAAAGGCCTGTTGAAAATAGGTGTATTTTTATCAATGAGATATGTAGATAGATCCCGCAGTGGGGCACTGCGGTTATGAAATTAAAAGCCCCTCCTGTTTTTGGAACCGCAGGAGCTTTCTAGTTTGCTGTTAGGTAGATTTTTGGTTCCTCTTTCCTGTCATGCTCTCTTTTTCTTCATGAATTCTTTTCTTTTTTCTGCCTTCTTGCTCATTCACCTGTATTTTTTCCAAAAATCTCTTCTCTTGCCGCTTGTCTCGCGATTCATGTATAGTTTAATCTGTTAGTGTTCTGATGTAAGTCCAGCAGTAGATAGGTTAAGCCTATTTTAACATACTGGAAACTGGTAATCTTCCAGTAGGTATTAATTTAGTTTTACTAAAGCCTGCTGGGACACAAGTAATGGGTTAGTGCATTTGTAAACAGGAATCGCTTGACAAGTGGCCCCCTTCATCCCCCCCTTCCTCGTCCTGATATGGCTCTGCGTAATCGGCTGGACGTTAAGCAACAAATAAACAAACAAACAAACAAACAAAATGTAGATAGAGGTTCTTTTGAATGCGTATCTGTCGTTCTACGAGTTTGTATGTTTGTATCTTTCCCCAATAGAACAGGGAAAGGGTAGAGGATGGGAATACAGCCAGTCGGAGTCGTAAGGCTGAACTGGCCGGTGTCGTTCTGGAAAGACCTGTGGAAAGTGGGGGTTGTTGTTGTTTTTTGTGAATAAGAGTTGTAGCGAGAGAGGGGTTCTTCTTTATGCTTCTCTGTTGTTCTACGATTTTGTGTGTTTTCCCTTTCCCCTGGGAATAGGATTGAGGGCGCGAATACAGCCATTCGGAGCGATGTCTTTCTGGAAAGACCTGTGAAAAGTGTGGGGTTTTGTTGTCAATAAGATGTGAAGATAGAGGTTCTTCTGTCGTCCTACGCGTCTGTGTGTCTGCCCATTGTCCGCGTGAACTGGGGAAAGGTTCACGATGGCTATACAGTCAAACCTTCCACAGCGTCCAACTCTTACAAACGACCACTTGCCCATTACGACCACCCATAAGGTTCCCGACTAAGATCTTTCCTGTAAGTTTTACATTTTCCGGAACGACCATTCGTCAGTAAAAACCACTTTTTGTTGGTCCCTACGGGGATAATCAAAGATAGGTTCGGCTCTATGTCCCTTCGGAGATGTCAGTGCACATATATTATATTCATTCGGTTCACAATTTTGCCGCTGGGGACGCTGTTGGTATCTAGTAAAACACTTGCCTTCTTTGACGACTGGCCTTTGTTTGAAAACGTACAATCATACTACAGGCAGAGGACAGTGATGTCGGAAAAAGGAACCGGCATACTGTTATCTCAAAAGCTGAGTCTCCAAAAGTGTGTACGTGAAATCCGTTTTATTCGCAAATATAACTGATTTCTTTCTTTCTCGCAAAACCGCCCGAGGGCTCAAAAGGAAAGACCGAAAACAAGAAATTGATCTGAAAAACTTACCCAAATGTGGACATTTTGTACAGCGATGCGTCCTTCGCCTTATTCGTAGACGCGTCCGTGAAGCCATTCACGTGATCTATAGATAAACTCTGAATCGTCAGAATCACCTCACGTGACGACTCCTCTGATGGTGTCCGTACCTTGAGAAAATCAGACGTTTATGGTAAATGTACTCTTTACGAGTTCCCTCTGATATGCTGACTGTTAGCAAAGAATAACAAACATGTGAAGAAAATGGATATCAAGAAAAGCCGGCAGGTCGTATTATTTTCGAGACGATTTTATTAACGGTTAATTTCGACTAAAAATGATATCCACAGCTATTCAGAGAGTACAGTGCAGCCGTTTTGGCTTTGCTTGTTTCAAAGAATCTGCTTTTCCGTACTTCTAATACGATAAAAGTGTATTGTTAAAGAACAATTAAGTGTTCTTCCTCAGGAGAATTCACCTCAATACTTTTAATTCAAAATTGTATTTTGTCTGGGATTTACCAGACCGCTCCCTGCCTGACCGCTATAATATTAAGCAAGTCGCCTAGCAAAACCCCAGGGCAGTCATAGTTGCTATTTGGCGAGTAGTATGGAGAAAAAAAACATGTCTGGAATACAGTTGAGGCAACTCTGGATCTGGATTTGGATTTGGTGAGTATAATGGGGGAAAAAAACATGTCAGGAATACAGTTGAGGCAACTCTGGATCTGGATTTGGATTTGGCTAGTATAATGGAGAAAAAAACATGTCAGGAATACAGTTGAAGCAACCCTGGGTCTGGATTTGGATTTGGCTAGTATAATGGAGAAAAAAACATGTCAGGAATACAGTTGAAGCAACTCTGGGTCTGGATTTGGATTTGGCTAGTATAATGGAGAAAAAAAACATGTCAGGAATACAGTTGAAGCAACCCTGGATATGGATTTGGATTTGGCGAGTATAATGGAGAGAAAAAACATGTCAGGAATACAGTTGAAGCAACCCTGGATCTGGATTTGGATTTGGCGAGTATAATGGAGAGAAAAAACATGTCAGGAATACAGTTGAAGCAACCCTGGATCTGGATTTGGATTTGGCGAGTATAATGGAGAAAAAACCATGTCAGGAATACAGTTAAGGCAACTCTGGATCTGGATTTGGATTTGGCGAGTATGATGGGGAAAAAAGCATGTCGGGAATACGGGGACAGTTAAGGCAACTCTAGATCTGGATTTGGATGCAGATCCAGAGTTGCCTCAATTGTATTCCTAACATGTTATTTCCATTATACTCGCTAAAAAGCAACTCTCTGCTCAAGGGTCAACAAATACTCCAAAAAATGCAAAACATCCAAACAAAATACTGACCTCTATGGCCGAAGCTCCCAATGAGTCCGGATTGGTGATCAAGACGTTGACCACGCCCTGAAACTGCTGCATCATGGGAACGGGGAGAGGCGTTTCGCTGGTGACCCAGATTTTGGGCGGCGGGAGGTAAAAGTAAGGGCTGTTGATGGACGTGAAGCACGTGCTGTTGTCTGATTGGGTCACGGTGACCTCTAGCATACTCTGTACAAGATCTCCAGCATCCGCGTTGTCTGAAAGAGAATGACACTCACTTTGTTGTTTAACTCTAAAAGAAGATTCTTCAAAGCCTTAATAATATACAATACCGATACATTCACAGCCTGGTGGTGACCTTAAAAGTAACGTTCCCCTCCTAATATTATGACTAAGCGCCGAGACAAACTTCATTCTCGAAACACTTTATCGTGATTTCGTTTGGAGACGAATACGTCAGAGATGACAAAAAGTAACCGCGACGTCCTTATTCGCCTTGTGACGTCTCCTTGAACTTTCTCCCTGTTGACGTCAGAGATTAAAAGAAGAGAGACGTTTTGGTTTGTTTGGTCCGTGTCGTTTACAGTGTTCTAGATGATCGAACGTGTAGCAAAGACATGTACGCGTACGTGTAGATATTGCGTCACCCGTGACTCACTTTTTTCTCCAATGTTCCAAATGCATACGTTGTTTCGCTACCACCAAGACTGCAGATCTTGGCAAACGCGTGACGTAAAAACAAGATTTGATGACGTTACCCGTACACGTTCCCGTACACGCCCTCAAAAGGGCAACATCTACATATGAACAGCTCAGATCATGGGTCAATGAAGTGTTGCACAGACGTCAAAAACAAAGTACAAGATATTGCACTGTAAGTGGTACCACACTGTTGCTTAGTGTCTGTAGGAAGCTACACGGTGAAAATAGAAAAAAGAAAAACACGATTCTTGACTTTGATGGGCTTTTTCTGCTCGTAAACACACATTCTTCTGCTCATCACAGCATGCCCCATTATTGAGTTTAAAACACCAATTAAATTTGTTTTGAATAAAACTCACAATTTTACAATAAGAATTTAGAGACCTGAATCAATTAGGTATATCATACTTAGTTTGACTTTTGCAAAACTAAGTAATTACACATTTAATTGAATCAGTCAGACAGACGGAGACATAGAGAGACAGACAGAGGGCAAACAGAAATCTGAGAAAGAAACCCCTTTAAAAATGTTACCATGTTTGAAATGAAACATCGCAAGGTGAAGCCATAATTCATCACCTTTCAGTATGACGTCATGAGCGTGTTCCACACTTGAAATGACGTGTTTTTATCATGTTGTCAGCTGCACGGAGCTTGGAAGTATAATTTCCATTCAACGATCCGAGTTTGTTAAGTTTTAGCCTATTTTCAACGTCAAACACCATGAAACTATATATATTTGGAATCAGAAAATGGTAAGGAATAGATAGAAGTTGTTTTTAAGTGTCTTTTTTCATAAATAAAGATAGTGGTTATTTATCGGTTTTCTTCATTTTTAAGCATAATTATCAATACAAAACAACAAAACTATATAGTTTTAGATACAGGACGCAATAGGGAATACACCAATATACATTTTTTGTTTCAAATATTAGTTTTTAAAAATTTGAAAAAATGACATATTTCGAACAAACATTTCAATAACAAAACTTTAAGTGACCAAACTGAAATGCAATCCCATAATCCGGCCTAGATCTGAGATTGTGTGGTAAGAAATTCGATCAAATTGATGAAAAACTGTAACTGTGAAAGTGCTGCCTCGACCTTTTGGCAAACGGTAAAATATGACGT
>NC_090248.1:25438103-25478103 GCF_037325665.1 Littorina saxatilis | reverse complement strand
AGCCGATTGCACGAGGCTTTAGAAGAGATCGAGGTTCCAAAACAAGCGTCTTCAATTTAGCTGCCTCGTCTGCAAGACATTTTCAGTAAAATACACGTAAGTACAGTATGTAGGATAAACAGAATACTACATGGCTTGCTCAGCTGTGTCGTACCAGATTTACACTCGTTGCTTTTTCAAATAGTGAACAGCTCGCTTTCGCTCGCAGTTCAATATTTAAAAAAATAACTCGTGTAAATCTGGTACGACACACTGCAAGCCATGTAGTATTCTATATATATATACTAGCAGTTAAGCCCGGCTTCGCCCGGGAGTAAGCGGAGCCCTGTAGCAATTTAAGACGCTCGCTATCCCATTATCATTAGCTTTACCTCCTTTGTTTGGATACAAAAAAAAGTTATCTCCCTTACCTTCTAGAAATTTCCGGAACTGTCCAGTTAATTTTTCTTTCTTCATTTCTTCCCCTCATAGGAGCAATAGCGAGTCTCTAATATCACTGGCATGATGTGCTTGCTACAGGTGAACAGTAGGCACTGAACTGGTCTTGCACCATATAGGCTGTATTCAATAAATGGGAGGTCCATAATCTGAGAAAGGAAACAATGAATCAAGAAACTAAAACCCAGGTGCACATCTGCGGCACCTAGGGAGTGTACGTGCACACTATCTTGTTCCTGCCTCTTGCCATCTCAGAGGTATGGCGACCACAGACAGACACACACACAGACAGACACTCTCTTTTATTTATATGTATAGATAGATACGACTTGTGTCTGTCTGTCTGTCTGTGTGTGTGTGTGTGTGTGTGTGTGCGCGCGATGCAAGGCCAAAGTTCTCGATGGATCTGCTTCAAATTTGGTGGGCATATTCAGGTACACCCGGGACAGGACACAACCTGGTCGATATTTCAACACGTGCTCTCAGCGCGCAGCGCTGAACCGATTTTGGTTCCACCTCAGCTACCCGGGCCCCCATACCGACACACCAAAGCCGCTAGACCACATCACAACGCCAAAGTTCTCGGTGGATCTTTTTCAAATTTGGACACCGTATTCAGCTACACCCCGGACACAATATCATCGATGAGATATTTCAACACGTGCTCTCAGCGCGCAGCGCTGAACCGATTTTGGTTTTTCTGTTCATTTCACCATTCCCAGTAACTCTTCCTTATCTTCTCCAGTGTTTTGCGTTTATCTCCCTTTCTTCGTGTGGCTTCAATCCATACAGTTCCCGTTTCAGTCTACGTTACTATTTTTAGAATGTCACTGCGCTGTCCAGAACGCTTCCCTTGCACCCGTAAGTTGTTCTTACTGTCAAAGTGAAAAGGTCGAATCAATTTATAGCCACGCGAAAAATACACTGTCACCTATCTCTATCTATTTATGAGGCATTGCACATCGCTCAGACCGCACAAAACATACAGTCCTGGGCCCGCTACACAGCAGCTCACAGTATACGTTTTGTACGTTCAGCGTATACTTTCTGGTGGTATCAGCGGAAAATCCTTATCGGAACTACCAGCTGAACGTATACGGTCTCTTTAGATATATATATTGACGTGACGTCACACGGTATACTGACGAATCGTCGCGTTTGGAGTTGAAAATGGCCGACGTCCGCTTCGGGTACCGAATCGGCATTTTCAGGCAATTTTACATGTTTGCAACACTCCTACCGTTTGGTAAACAGTAGTATTAGCTTTATACTTTATATTTTATACAATAGAAGTGTCTTAATAACCTCATTCTATCAAAACAACCTTTTACAGAGCTAAAAAGGGGAGGTAATTTTTGCAAAGCCTCACGGAGTAGCCTGCCCCTGCCCCCCCCCCCCCCCCCCCCCCCCATCTCCGATTGAAATTTGATATTTTTAAACCTATTTCGTTTATTTAACTCAAAACATAAACACAGGGTAAGTTGACACAGCTGTCAGACTTTTTAACTATCTTCTACGTAGAAATCGAATCGCAATCTGAAATGTGAAAAGCAGGGTGCCTTATTATTCTTTTTCGAAAGAGTCCTGTGTGGTAGACCAAAGGGAGATCACTCCATATGCCCGTTTCAAGGCGCGAGTTTTCCACAAGAAACGTCTCGACGGATTCACACTCACAGTAAGTTTGTTTAAATCTTTGCAATTCGATTGATTGATGTGTCAGAGTTTAATTCTGTATGTAGCTATTGTTTTTACAAGGGCCGGTTTAGTTGCTGCGTCGAGGTAATGAAAACCCGTGTATGTTCTAATCTTCTATTCCGATCTTGACTGGTAAAACTAATACTAGTCTAGTATGAGTATGATGAGTCTTGAGTCTGACATGCTTTTCTACATCAGTCCAGGGTTCCACATCACGTAGAATTAAGGGTATAATACCCTTTGACCCTCCAAATCACGTACGAGATGCTCTCTGAAGAGGTATAAATACGTAACTGTTTTCTCTGTGAGCGCCTAGCCACAAGCATGTCATGCCTTAATTTGACTTTTTTTTAAAGAAACACTGGTCTAGAAATGTACCTACAGGATATCAACCCACTTTTGTTTGACATAGACCCTTTCTTTCCCACTTAACAGGAACCACACTGGGGGAGTGCATAAAAAAAAGTCTTCAACTCCAATCTTCAATAACGTTTATCCTGGACTATGAGTGTGATTGATAGACTCATAGTGATACACTCACTTTGCTGAAATATCTCTTGCCGTAACCGGCACGGTTGGCCTAGTGGTAAGGCGTCCGCCCCGTGATCGGGAGCTCGTGGGTTCGAACCCCGGCCGGGTCATACCTAAGACTTTAAAATTGGCAATCTAGTGGCTGCTCCGCCTGGCGTCTGGCATTATGGGGTTAGTGCCAGGACTGGTTGGTCCGGTGTCAGAATAATGTGACTGGGTGAGACATGAAGCCTGTGCTGCGACTTCTGTCTTGTGTGTGGCGCACGTTAAATGTCAAAGCAGCACCGCCCTGATATGGCCCTTCGACGTTAAGCAAACAAACAAACAAACAAATCTCTTGCCGTTGTTGACGTAAAAGTTCTTCAGTATAAATATATGATATATAGAGAATACTACATGGCTTGCTGTGTCGTACCAGATTTACATGAGTTGTTTTTTTAAATATTGAACTGCGAGCGAAAGCGAGCTGTTCACTATTTGAAAAAGCAACGAGTGTAAATCTGGTACGGAACAGCATGCCATGTAGTATTCTGTTTATCCTACATACTGTACTTACGTGTATTTTACTGAAAATGTCCTGCATTCGAGGCAGCTAAATTGAAGACGCTTGTTTTAGAACCTCGATCTCTTCTAAAGCCTCGTGCAATCTATTACGTCAAAGCAAAGAAACGTCACTCTGAAAGTGTGGCGTGACGTGTTAGTTCTAAAGATTCATCGAGGGTAATAAGCGAGCGCAATTTGTGTTTCTATAATAATGTTTGTCTCGGTGACTTTGGCATCATAAGCAGTGGAAAAACAGGTCCCTGCCAGACTTGCTTGACATGACCTCATTTACATGATATACACACGTGTGATTTGAACGATTATTATCTCACGGGTGTCTCTCTCACGTATGTAGGATAAAAATTGATAAGTATACATTGTGTGTCACTTTGTGTTTCAGATTACCTGCAGATAAAAAAAGCTGTCAAGATGCCCCATCATGCATTCCATGTGTTTATGTCTAGTCAATTAAAGAACGGTATGAATTTTTTTATTTCTTTATTTTTTTGTGGATAAAAATGAAGTTTATAAGCAATCAGCTTGTCAACCGAAGCTGCTATAAATCATCAGGTGTCTAAAACCAAAAGGCGCTGACGTTTTAAAAAAAAATTTTTACGTGTCCAGGGATGTTCACATCCTCGGCTGGCCAATGACAATTCTAGTCAAATCAACCCTTTTGGTTGTAGTATTCAGTTTTAAAGACATTTAAACACTGCAGATCAACTGTGGTACGTACCGGGCCAGCAAAATTTCCGCCGGGCTATTGACTTTAAACCACAAAAAGAACATAATTGAACCGATACTTTACTGGGTGGTCTCCCTTTTATTGAATTGCATAAATATTTTCTTCACAAAAACCATGTGCATGGCGCCATGATGTTCTTTTTTCAAGTTTCCTTTTTGGGAGAGGCACCCCCGGAATCTGCGTAGCGGTATTGTGAACCGTTCACGGAGCTGTCTCACCCTGAAATACCGATCCTGAGCCGGTGTGGTAACTCTAGGTCGGCCTGACCTTGGTCTGTCCTGTACACTTTAAGTGGCATTTAAAAGAGCTCCATTCATGCACATACAGTTTGTTGGGACACACCAACATGCCTTGCAACATCTTCATTAGTTGTACCTGCTTGCAACCGGACAATAGCATTATGGCACTGGGCTTTAGTCAGTCGTGGCATTTTCCGCACCTTAATTGCAGGCGCGGGGTCACAGAATTGCGGTTGATATGGCTTTCTCATCTCTGCCACTTGAGGCTTAGACAGAGGCAAAAACATCACGGCGCCATGCACATAATTTTTGTGCAGAGAAGATTTTTGCAATTCAATAAAAGGGCGACCACCCAGTAAAGTATCGGTTTTATTATATTCTTTTTGTGGTTTAATGGTTTGCAACAATGCAACTGACAAATTTCAAACTGAATTTTGGTGCTTTCCTCTAACATAATTATTTGACAAAAATCAATGTTTACCTGTGTCAAGTTTCTTTTTTGGGAGAGAATATATATATATGTACGTAGATAAAGTAGAATTCCGTGTTAAAACAATGACAAGTATGAGTGAACTGCAGTTATATTACAGACACAACATAGATAGATAACAACGTTGATATTGTCAAGAACCATTGATTCATTGTTCAACACTATGTTTTAGCTCAAGGCTCCCGCGCTGAAACCTTCAAAGAGGGTGGATCAAGGTGGAAGAATGCTTCCCCTGAGGAAAAAGAAGCGTGCAGGGTGAAGGCTGCTGCAATGAACGCGTCAAGCAAGGCAGACCACAACAAGCTGAGAGACAAGCTTCGGAGTGTGGTAAAGTATTTTTACGTTTCAGATGTGGATTGCACGAAACAGATTGCTAACAAATTTCAGTAAGTGCAACTTCCATGGAGACCATTGCAAACGCCTACAGGGCTAACACCTTTCCCGTTCTCAATGGAAATCCATTTTTTGAAAACTTATAAAACCAGAGAATCCGGTTTCTAAAAAAAGAAAAAAAAAGGTATTATTTTCATGCATTTTGGTACCAGGAAAGGCTGTTCCTTAAGAAAAGAAACAATATTTAAAAAAAAAAAAGGGGGGGGGGGATTTGATCATCCCTGTACTGTAACTGTAAAGTGGAAGCTTCCTTTACCTCTGTGATTATGTGGAAAAGCAGGGTATCCAAGTTGTCAGCGCCTATGAGTGATTGTAGTTTTCCTGTCATGTTGACCATGCATAAATACCAGTGTTGGATAAAACAGAAAAAAACTCAACCTGAAAAGAAGAGAATGCTGTGAAAACTTGTGATGCTCAATTTTTGATACAATTGACCATGTATGTGTCTGCATGTGTAAGAAACAAAGAACAGGGACGTGCTGAATACACAGTGTTATTGATGTCTTCATACGTGATTATTTCTTTCTTTTCCCCAGTTAGTTGACTTCAAGAACGCTGGATTGGACACTTGCGTCTTCCTGTATGACAGGGAGAAGGCCAATCCAGCGTGCGAAATGTATGGTGACGGGGCCATTTTCAAAGTCCTCAAGGATTCCAGAATTCTCAGCAGAGAAATAGCCTCAGCCTGTAAGAATATAATTATCAGCATTTCACTGTGTTTGTGTTTATGTTAAAGGCACAGTAAGCCTCCCGTAAACCATCACAGATATGGTCAGGCTCTTACACACAGTACAAACACCCTTTCATTTAAACACTCACCGATTGAGAACATCCTAGGTGCCCTCCGTAAAGAGCGAACAATTTTCAAAGAATTTATTTTTGCGTGGTTTATCTTACCCCTGAGCCATCGTGAACCCGTGTGATCCAGTTTCCCTTTTTCACAATGTAGTCGTCAGTTAGTCATTTGAATGCGACTCGATGTGAGCTTATCTACAATAGCACGTTTTTATGCACGAAACAAACGGCTGTGGTTCACAAGAACTCTAGCGATGGCTTTTGACTGTTGAGAGGAACGGCGATATGTACTGATAAACCGTCGTCTGCTACGACCCTTGCGTGACCCTGCTTCCGGGCTTTTCTGAATGAGACGCGAAGGGAAGTAACTCATTTTTGACAATCTGCAAAATTAATTATTTAAAAATTGCTCGCTCTTTACGTAGGGCACCTAGGATGTTCCCGTTTGGTGAGCGTTCAAATGGAAGGGTGTTTGTACTGTGTGTACTATAAAAGCCTGACAGTAGTTTACGGGAGGCTTACTGTCCGGGCGTGATTTCCGGTATTGAATATTCATAACAGCCAGCACCAAAACGAGGCGCCATTATTGGTAAAAGCTAAGTCCACGAAAATAAATTCTTTGAAAATTTCTCACGCTCGACAGAAAGCAGCCAGGATGTTCCCGTTCGGTGAGCGTTCAAATGGAAGTATGCTTGTACTGTATGTAGACGCTCGGGGAGCTCTGTGATGGTTTACGGGAGGCTTACTGTGCCTTTAATCAACTTCAAATTATTATGAGAAAAAAAAAGATGGTGCTTGATGTGCCTTTTATCATTTGTTTTAATTGTTGGGTCAAATTGTTACTTTCTTTATGAAGCAAACTGTGTGATAGTGTTGATATATTTAGGTAGTTCATCAAGACAGCTACATTGCTCACAGAACTGGCATCATTCATTACAATTTATCCCTCTGGGGGATAAAAATCTTATATGTTTTCCAGCTGTATACCTGGTTCCAAGTTAATATATATTCTGTTAAATTAAACTGATGCAGCTGTCCAGCAGGTTAGCAATGCTGTTTATGTTCCAACACCTGCTGAGAAAATAATTAGAATTGCTGTGTATTTTGGGGGTAAATCCCAAACTCATTCTGGTGTGTGCACCAGTTGTAAATGTTCATGTTATTTTTCTTTCACGTTGCAGATACATGCAAGGTGACAACAGCTCTGCCACCTAGCCTCATGAGGGAAAAGGTTCGAGCACATTTGAACCTTGCCACAAGTAAGACTTTTTCTTATACCCCGACCCACTCACCACCAACACGCGAGTTCATCGTAGTTCACAATTTCTTGCGGAAATTATTACTGGCTCTTAATGATCACTCAAGATTACGTGGGTTTAGCTTTAGGTCATGGGAGTTTAGGAAAACACACGTGTGAACACTTCCACTGATCAGCAAGCCATTGGTGGCAATTTGTGGCTCTGATGTTTATATTATTGAAAGAAAACGATTAAGCGCATGCTGCATAACATACACATCAGAGTAAGTTGTAATCTGGATCACAATAAAGCTGACATGTTGACATGAGAGCAACAAACACAAAATAATCTTGAAGAGTGTATATATTTATCTTTCAGCTGTTTGGATTGATGTACTTTATGTTGTTTCAGGGGCCTGTCCTGGAATGGGGAGCTGTTTCCCTTACAAGGAAGTCCACAAGAAGGAGGTCAAAGCGCATGGCTGGCCTGAAGGCGTAAATGTGCGCGACCCCAGCTCCATGGGGAAAAAAGATCTACTGGCCTTGCTAAATGCAACCATTACTTTGGAGAAATGGTATGTGATGCATTGTCTTCCATTTTCAGTTTGGTACATACCTGAAAATGTCTTGGAGTACAATGCACTTAAGAGTGGTACTGTGTTTGTTTGTCAGAAGGTATAAAAGGCATATTGTGTAGCCCCTTTAGCCATTACTTTGAAGAAGGAAAACCACTAGAAGCATTTAGGTAGCGGAACACAAGGAAAGCACTTTGTATTTGACTGTTAGATTTATACTTTTTCTTGTGGAATGTATTAATTTAAGCGTCAATGTTTGAAGAATTAAGGTATTCCTACATACTGTGTCTTTTCCTGTAAATGTAACGTATTATCGGTAAACTGAAAATGGCTAAATTTCTGCTACAGTGCTGTTGACTCCGTTGAGCCTGCTGTGCCTGGAGTCAGCGGGTTGCTACGTATATATGGACAAGAAAAAGGTATGGAAGGTTTAGTGTTCTTTGTGCAAGTGACAAGTACCTTTTTTGTGTGGAAAAGTTTAACTCTTTTGCTGCCTGTAGGATGTCAGCTGACGGCCTGGGTAACTTGCTTTAACGAGCAAAACTTTTCTTTACTTTAAGGCACAGTAAGCCTCCCGTAACCATCACAGATACTGTCAGGCTTTTACACACAGTACAAACACCCTTTCATTTAAACACTCACCGCTTTAAAACATCTTAGGTGCCCTCCGTAAAGAGCGAGCTAATTTCAAAGAATTTATTTTTGTGTGGTTTATCTTACCCCATAGGCATTGTGAACCCGTGTGATCCAGTTTGCCTTTTTTCACAATGTAGTCGTCAGTTTGTGATTTCCAATGCGACTCGCTGTAAGCTTATCTGCAATAGCACGTTATTATGTACCTCTAAATCCAAACACAACAGAGGGCTGCAATTCACAAGAACTCTAGCGATGGCTTACGACTGTTCAAAGGAACTGGTACTATGCAGAACCGTCGTCTGCTTCGAGAAAGATGTTTTGTGTTACACGTTTCCGGGCTTTTCTTTTTTCAAACTTTCAAAACTTTTAATTGTACTAATCTTGTCTTGATGAAAAATTCTTTTATGATTTGAGAATGTTTGTGTAACAAGCTGTCAATTTGTTATTTAGATTTTAAGTTAGGTCTAGCGCCAAAACGCACCGTTCGATTTTGTTAACAGACAATCAGCAAAAATCTTTTAAAATTGCTCGCTTTTTACGTAGGGCACCTCGGATGTTCAAAAGCAGTGAGTGTGTAAATGAAAGGGTATTTGTACTGTGTGTAAAAGCCTGACAGTATCTGTGATGGTTTACGGGAGACGTACTGTGCCTTCAACAACAGCAGAAGAAGAACAAAAACAAACAATGTGTATGTGGAGTATTCATTTTTACATCATGGTCACACTGTTGTCAATTAAGTTAATATTTTTCTCAGTTGTGTCTTTATGATTACTCCAGAGGCAGGGAAATAGCTCAATCGGTAGCTGCGCTTGTTTCTAAACCAGTTATCTCTATCGGCGTGCATCTAATACCCATGTTTGAGGAAGGATTTATATGACATTATGAGTCTACTCCATGCAGACTCTCGTCGTGTCCATATAATCTTGTGTGCACATATGCGCATCATAAAGGAGCTAAATTTACAGCGAAAGTATCAGGGCTTGGAAATATAAAAACATGCATGTAAGAAAAATAAATGTACTTAAAGGCAACTTGCTTTTCCATGTGAAAACAGTTCAGATTTCCATGAGGGTAACCTCACAGGATTATAAGAAATCTTATCCTAATCTTATGCTTTTCATTTTTACATTTAGTCAAGTGTTGACTAAATGTTTTAACATAGAGGGTGAATCGAGACGAGGGTCGTGGTGTATGTGCATGTGTCTGTGCGTGTGTGTGTGTGTGTAGACCAAACTACTGGACCGATCTTTATGAAATTTGACATGAGAGTTCCTGGGAATGATATCCCCGGACACTTTTTTCGTTTTTTCGATAAATACTTTTCATGACGTCATATCCGTCTTTTGGTAAAAGTTGAGGCGGCACTGTCACACACTCATTTTTCAATCAAATTGATTGACATTTTTGTAAAGCAATCTTCGACGAAGGCCGGACTTCAGTATTGCATTTCAGCTTGTTGGCTTAAAAACTAATTAATGACTTTGGTCATTAAAAATCTGAAAATTGTAATAATTTTTTTTTTATATAAACCGATCCAAATTTACGTTTATCTTATTCTACATCATTTCCTGATTCCAAAAACATATAAATATTTGGATTAAAAACAAGCTCTGAAAATTAAAAATATAAAAATTATGATCAAAATTAAATTTCCAAAATCGATTTAAAAACAATTTCATCTTATTCCTTGTCGGTTCCTGATTCCAAAAACATATAGATATGATATGTTTGGAATAAAAACACGCTCAGAAAGTTAAAACGAAGAGAGGTACAGAAAAGCGTGATATGCAGCACAGCAAAACCACTAACGCGCTGAACAGGCTCGTCAGTTTCACTCCGTTATGCACAAGCGGCGGACTACGGTCATTGTGAAAAAATGCAGTGCGTTCAGTTTCATTCTGTGGGTTCCACAGCTTGACTAAATGTAGTAATTTCACCTTACGCGACTTGTTCCTTGTTTCTTCTTTTTAATTAACAGAATGTCAATACTGACAGTTCTAATTTTTGTATTGGTTGAAGAAACTGTGGACATCATTATTCATGATTTCAGAATGAAGATTACTACAAAACGTTGACACACATCCTTTTCCTGTGTTTAGTCAGGACGGCATACCAATTAGTTCTTGGTACATGGAGTTATTGTGTGGATATGTGCACCGAAAGAGATGTAACATGTATATTGTGTATTATTTTCAGAAGAAGCAAATGCTGCTGCCAACATAACAACACTTCAGGAAGAAGCGTTCATAACAGGAGGTAGGTGTTTGTATGTGTGATGAGTTAGGTGGCAAAGAAGAGTTGGTTACTGTAAGTTTGAAAATGTATGCAGAAAAGATAATGCAAACAGCATAATTATATATCAGATTTGGTGTATAAACTCTTGAGCCTTAGATAAGTTATGTTAAAAGTGTACCCTTAGCAAACAATTGTACAAGGATTTGCACACAATGCAACTACCAATTATGGCCAACAGTCAATGAAAGAGTAGACTTTTCTGCAGAATACAGTCGGGCCCGCTTATAAGGAGCGCTCTGGGACGAATTTTTTACTCCTTATAACCGAGGTTCCTTATTACAGAGCTCTCAGATGTAAGGAGTAACCCAAGCCCAACTACCTTATAAGCGGGCTTCTGCATTTTCAGTGTCAGTATTAGCAATTCTTCTTCTTCTCTCTCTCTCTCTCTCTCTCTCTCTCTCTCTCTCTCTCTCTCTCTCTCTCTCTCTCTCTCTCTCTCTCTCTCTCTCTCTCTCTCTCTCTCTTAATAAATATTTATTTATTTAGAGAGAGAGAGAGAGAGAGGAGGGGGGGAGTTTTGTACTGAGGAACCGGTAGAACAAAACTATAGAATCGAACCTTACCTTGAATCTGAAAACCATTTAGGCAGATTTTCATCTGCAGTTTAGCAGTGCGTGACCAATTCCGCGATAAAGAAATAACAGTCTGGAATAGTAAGACCTTTTTACCTTGCACAAGCTTTTTACAACATCTGGAGCATGTTCCACGCCTCTGATCGCCTTTACTTCTGCAATCTGGACAAACATTAAATCTGATGTGTATGCTAATTGCTATGCAGGAATCATGAAATACAATACCATTTATAAAAAAAAATTATAAAAAACTATAGGAGCCACGAACTGCGCCGGATGGCTTGCTGATCACTTGAAGTTTTCATACGGCACTTGTGTTTGTACAGAATTCTGTTTTTTTCATAAATATTGTCATGGAATTGATAGGATTCCTAATTATGTACACGTAGTGCAAGCTGTCTTGAAGCAGTCAAGCTATACACATGCTTTGTAGTGCAATATGTATTTATCCAGCTGGCATTCTGTGACTTCATTAAGACAAACTTGTCTGATTCCTTATAGTAAAACATGTTTCCTTGATGTTACTTTGCAGATGAAGCAACTACTGATGCAGCTGAGATAAGTCATGCAATGCTGACTGAGGCTACAGGTAGGGAGATTGTGTTGCATGAAAATCTAAATACATGTACAACAGATATTGTAGAAGGCATATACTTGCACTGTAAAGCCTACATCTAATTCTTGAAAATGCCCCCAAAAAATGGGTAGAAAAAAGGAGGGCTTTTCATTGGGAATTAAAGGATATAATTTTGTCACAGGCAATGCAACTGCTTGGCAGTTCACTCTTTCCTATTTGCTGCTAGAAACACAACAGGTTTTTTTGTTTTTTTAACTTTCGCTCAGGTGGTGTCATTTTCATCTGTATTCTATTAGTTCTTGTACTACATAGAAGTTATCACAACGTCTTGAACTGGTTTTTTTCCTTTTGTATCGCACAATTATGCTTAGGAAGAAGGCTAATTCTGTAGATGTGGCAGTGACCTAAAACAGTAAATTAATTGGTATTGATCTTTTCAATGCAACATAATTATTAGATGGCTTGGATCATCAGTGGTTTGCTGTAGGTGTAATTGTGGGATTTTTTCAGATATTGGGGAACTTCTTCACACTTTGCAGAGCCGATCGCAGGAATCCGACAACAGAGGTTTGTGTTTTGTTGCTTCTTCTTTTGTATAGTTATATTGGTGTGTCTGTAAGGAGTATGTTCCCTGGTGTACATATTATTATATTTAGTCAAGTTTTGACTAAATATTTTAACATCGAGGGGGAATCGAAACGAGGGTCGTGGTGTATGTGCGTGTGTCTGTGTGTCTGTGTGTGTGTGTGTGTGTGTGTGTAGAGCGATTCAGACTAAACTACTGGACCGATCTTTATGAAATTTGACATGAGAGTTCCTGGGTATGAAATCCCCGAACGTTTTTTTTCATTTTTTTGATAAATGTCTTTGATGACGTCATATCCGGCTTTTCGTGAAAGTTGGGGCGGCACTGTCACGCCCTCATTTTTCAACCAAATTGGTTGAAATTTTGGTCTAGTAATTTTCGACGAAGCCCGGACTTCGGTATTGCATTTCAGCTTGGTGGCTTAAAAATTAATTAATGACTTTGGTCATTAAAAATCTGAAAATTGTAAATAAAAAAATAAAAAATTATAAAACGATCCAAATTTACGTTTATCTTATTCTCCATCATTTGCTGATTCCAAAAACATATAAATATGTTATATTCGGATTAAAAACAAGCTCTGAAAATTAAATATATAAAAATTATTATCAAAATTAAATTGTCCAAATCAATTTAAAAACACTTTCATCTTATTCCTTGTCGGTTCCTGATTCCAAAAACATATAGATATGATATGTTTGGATTAAAAACACGCTCAGAAAGTTAAAATAAAGAGAGGTACAGAAAAGCGTGCTATCCTTCTTAGCGCAACTACTACCCCGCTCTTCTTGTCAATTTCACTGCCTTTGCCATGAGCGGTGGACTGACGATGCTACGAGTATACGGTCTTTGCTGAAAAATGGCATTGCGTTCAGTTTCATTCTGTGAGTTCGACAGCTACTTGACTAAATATTGTATTTTCGCCTTACGCGACTTGTTTATTTCTCATTGTGAACTACACTTAATCTGTTGTGTACATGTTGAAGTTATTTTAATAGCTAGTTAGTAGAAAGTGAGGAAAATAGAAAATTGTCACTAATTTATAAAACCATCTGTTTTGTTGGAGTCGTGGTTAGTCTCCAAATAGATGTTTTCCAGAAATAACAGTCTGGAATAGTAAGACCTTTTTACTTTGCACAAGCTTTTTACAACATCTGGAGCATGTTCCACGCCTCTGATCGCCTTTACTTCTGCATGCAATCTGGAAAAACATTAAATCTGATGTGTATGCTAATTGCTATGCAGGAATCATGAAATACAATACCATTTATAAAAAAAAATTATAAAAAACTATAGGAGCCACGAACTGCGCCGGATGGCTTGCTGATCACTTGAAGTTTTCAATCGGCACTTGTGTTTGTACAGAATTCTGTTTCTTTCATAAATATTGTCATGGAATTGATAGGATTCCTAATTATGTACACGTAGTGCAAGCTGTCTTGAAGCAGTCAAGCTATACACATGCTTTGTAGTGCAATATGTATTTATCCAGCTGGCATTCTGTGACTTCGTTAAGACAAACTTGTCTGATTCCTTATAGTAAAACATGTTTCCTTGATGTTACTTTGCAGATGAAGCAACTACTGATGCAGCTGAGGTAGATCATGCACTGCTGACTGAGGCTACAGGTAGGGAGATTGTGTTGCATGAAAATCTAAATACATGTACAGTGGATATTGTAGAAGGCATATACTTGTACTGTAAAGCCTCCAACTATTTCTTGAAAATGCCCCCAAAAATTGGTAGAAAAAAGGAGGGCTTTTCATTGGGAATTTAATAATACAATTTTGTCACAGGCAATGCAACTGCTTGGCAGTTCACTCTTTCCGATTTGCTGCCAGAAACACTAACATTTTCTTTTGAAACTTTTGCTCGGGTGGTGCCATTTTCCTCTGTATTCTATTAGTTCTTGTTTACCCGTGATTTGTAAAAATGTAAAAATATTTTACAAATCACGTCGAACCTAAAACCGCGATTTGTAAAAATGTAAAAATGAAAAAATATCGCATTCCACAAAGTAATGCATGCCTTTTATTATTATTATTTTTCTTGTTTAGAGCCTCTACGCTGAGTGGTGGGGGTGGTTTTAGTTCCACATCCCATTTTGGTGCAATCCCATTTTGCCGCCGTCCCATTTTTTGCCCCATCCCATTTTCGCGACATTTCACAAGCCAAACGTCATTTTACTAACATGTCATAACAATAGCGCGACATCCCATTTTGACACCATATCCCATTTGGCCGCCATGCCGTTTCACCGCATTCCATTTCGCCCCCATCCCATTGTCGCGACATTTCACAAGCCAAGCGTCATTTTACTACCGTGTCATAACAATTGCGCAACATCCCATTTTGACACCATCCCATTTGGCCGCCATCTTTTTTTTTTATTTATTCTTCTTGCCAAGCCTCACTATACTACTATACTGCGTTATTCAACTAGGAAGACATTCCGTTTTCGCCAAATCCCAATTTTGCCACAATCCAAAATGTCGCGAAATAGGGATGGCGGCGAAATGGGATGACGGCAAAACGGCATGGCGACAACATGGAATGTGGCGCTAGTGGTATGACACGGTGGTAAAATGACACTTGGCCTGTGAAATGTCGCGAAAATGGGATGGGGGCAAAATGGGATAACGGCGAAATGGGATTGCGCCAAAATGGGATGTGGAGCTAATGGTACATGACATGGTGGTAACATGACACTTGGCCTGTAAAATGTCGCAAAAATGGGATGGGGGCGAAATGGGCTCACGGCGAAACGGGATTGCGCCAAAATGGGATGTGGAGTTAATGGTACATGATATGGTGGTAAAATGACACTTGGCCTGAGAAATGTCGCCAAAATGGGATGGGGGCGAATTGGGATAACGGCGAAACGGGACTAATAGATCCCTTGCCTTTGGGGTAGTGCGACGCTGTGACTGCTAGCTTTCCACTGGGAGGAAGCGACCGGAATTTCCCAACGATGGGACATCCTATATAATGGGGGAAAAAAAATCTTAAAATTAACAGTCACGCTACCCCAAAAGTCAAGGGATTTCGTTTTTGTCCCTTGACTTTGGAGATGACAAGAAAATATCGGGCGCAAAAACGTGATTTGTAAAAATTGTTACAAATCGCGAGGCGCGCCCCGTGATTTGTAACAATTTTTACATTTTTACAAATCACGGGTTAACAGTTCTTCTTCTGCATTGAAGTTATCACAACATCTTGAACTGTTATTTTTTCCTTTTGTATCGCACAATTATGCTTAGGAAAAAGGCTAATTCTGTAAATGTGGAAGTGACCAAAAACAGTAAATTAGTTGGTATTGATCTTTTCAATGCAACATATTAGATGACTTGGATCATTAGTGGTTTGCTGTCAGTGTAATTGTGGGATTTTTTTTCAGATATTGGGGAACTTCTTCACCCTTTGGGATTGCAGAGCCGATCACAGGAATCCGACAACAGAACTTCAGATTCTACGACTGCAGGGGAAAGTGGGTCTCGAAAAAGATCATACTACCAATGGGAAGCTGTGGACACAAAAAAGGTTGAGTCATATTTCAAAAGTGACATACAGAAGACTGGGAGAGGTGTGACAGGATCATTGCCTGGCATCAAAGAAATTCAAGCTTTCTTGACAGTGCACGATGTTTTTTGTGGTATTCCACTTGAAAAAAAACAAAAAGTCAGCTTGGTAAGGAGCAAAATATTTAACGAGAGAAAGAAGTTCAGGAGCAAAGTCGCTTTTGACACTGTGTAAATTTCATCTAATTTCATGACTCCCTAAACTCTCAGAGTTCTGATAGAGTTCCAATTTCCCAAAGATTAGGACTATCAGTGTCAGTGGTTATGAAGTGAAAATGATGCAACAACCACTTTTCATTCTCTTTTTCATCCTTTCCTCATCGTGCAGTGTCAAGAAAGCTCTAATTCCTATTAACTCGATGTTCTTTAACTATATTTATACATAAATGCATATTGTAAAGCAGTATGCATTGTTAGATGATCTTCCAGTTGCAGTGTTTAAATGTCGAAGCTGCTTTTCCCAGTTTTACCTAAGAGACCGACTGTATATTGTGTTTTTGTAGTATTGGTAGTATGATCTTCGTGTACACTACATTGCGGTATGCACGTTAAAGATCCCACGATTGACAAAAGGGTCTTTCCTGGCAAAATTGTATAGGCGTAGATAAAAATGTCCACCAAAATACCCGTGTGACTTGGAATAATAGGCCGTGAAAGGTGGATGCAGCGCCTATAGGCTGTTGATCTACTGGCCGATGTGAATGCGTGATATATTTATCACACAGATATGAGGTTCACAAAGATGCAGCAGACTCCCAGGACGAGGATTGAATTTTGAACATTTATGACAGAAAAAGAATGTCCTCTTTGACACCATTATGTTTGTGCATATATTTCACTTTTTGCTTTGTCACCTTCATTTCATCAAGTAGCATGGATGATATTACTATTAAATGTGTGTAAAATGAGCGTGAAGATAGTTTGTGTCAGTGAGGAACCCACAATACTGAGAGAGAAATTGGATTCTCTTCTGCTCATAGGTTGTGTAATAATTAATATGTATTATATATTGATATGCATTTTCTTTATACTGATACATTGGATTCAAATAAGCAAAAATCACTCCAGGGATCTTGATAACACTATTTCAAGCCACCTCACTCGGGTTTACCATGTGTCTACGGCGCGGTTTATCTCCTGAGCATGCGCAGAGGATCAGTATCGGCGCACAACGGCTTGAAAGTGGGGTACACTGTGGTGGCTTGAAATAAAGGTTATCAAAATATCAGGATCCCTGTCGCGATACATGTGGCAGTGGTGTCATCACTGCTAACACTAGTACTATGAGTGAGAGTGGTGAGGAATGTGATTGAAGGATCATGAACATGCTCCTACTGGTGATGTGATGTAGTGATGATGTGTGGGTACCTTAATTCGAATTTTTTGTATTGACAAACTATGCAAACAATTATGTACATGTTATCATACATTTCATTGCATTGTTTGCAGTGTAGGTATTCCTTACTGATTTTGTTCTTTTCTCAGAACATTGTTTACTGTAGATACCTTAAAACGAAGTGAGTTAATTTTCATTTTTCCATGATCAAGGCTTTTATGAAAAACCTGGTGCTGATATGTGTCAGCCAAGATCTACAATGTTTTGGTTCATACTCATAGATTTTTGATGGTCCACTTATGTCTTTTGTATAAATGGAAATGAAATAATCCCATGATCGGTGAGTCATTGGCGCTGCCACGTGTATTATCTACTAAAGTGTGGCGTTCGTGAAGATGTGCATGTGCCTGTGTGTGTTGTACTAGTATAACGTATGCGTACATAGAATGACATTGCGGGTTACCTGAACATTGACAATGACGAAAGAAAGATTGTATGTGTGTGTGTGCGCGCGCGTGTGTGTGCGTGTGTGTGTGCGTGTGTGTGTGCGTGTGTGTGTGCGTGCGTGTGTGTGACCATGTTTGAATTTATTCGGATTTAGTTCTCTTTCCTTGTTTGTATTATGATTATGTAAGTGTAGAGCGCTCTGGGTTTGTCACCACGAGGTTTACGCGCTATATACAGGCATGGGAATTGTCCGCCAAACGGCGGAATTCCGCCGAATTTTTTTTTGTTCCGCCGAAAATGCAAAAGTGTCCGCCGAAAAAATAAAGGGGGGAGGCACACAAAAAAGGCACCGGTTACTTTGGCCTTTGCGCAAAAGCCCGCGAAAACTTTCCGTACTTTGTTCACGCACTGCTACCGCCCGCCTCAGTTATTGAACTTTTATGTTTGAAAGTAAACCAGATTGCACAGATTGTGTTACAAGTTACATTTTCCTGTTTGTCTCAACAGATCAATTTTTTTTTTACAAATTTAAACCATATAATACATGTATATATTTTTGTTCTTCAAAAAAGCAAAAATTGGTACATTTTTGTACTAAAAACTCTGATTCTAAAAACAGAATTTGATGGCAAACTTGGAGCTCAGATGACACCAGATTGCACCATCTGGGTTCTTTGGAGAAAAATTTGTCCGGGGGAGCATGCCCCCGGACCCCCCTAGTAAGACTAGGCGCTTCGCGCCGTCGACTTGACGCTTCGCGTCTTCAGTTATAAATTTTCCGCCTTTTTTACAATTTTCAATTCCCATGCCTGTATATAAGTAATTGTTATTATTATTATTATTAATTAATATCCCATATATTTTGGTATTGCCGGCTTGGTCAAACATTTCGGATTGAATTTGAAGATTTGTTAAATAGAAGTTTTATATACAGTCCAAATGTTCTTTTTACATTTGACTTTGCAGACCTTATCGATATCAATTTGCCCAGATTTTTTTGTTGTTGATTTTTTTTGAAAGTCACCATGTGACTCTTCAATACAAAATGTCTTACCACATGTTTGATTTGCCTCAAATCTGTGTGTGTGGGTGCGTGTGTATGTTTGTGTGTATGTTCATAAAAACTGTGGAATCGGACATGAACCTACGACAGATGATTAATGATTACACTCAAAGTACAACACTTCATACATTTACATTAACCCTGCAACCAAAGAACAATAAAGACAGTGTTTCAGAGCAGGTAGTTGACATGACATTTTTAGTGTTTTAGTATTGCAAGGAAAGTTTAGAATTCTAGGAGGCGATGTCAAGGTATATTACCACTATCACTTTCACCTGGCATTCACATTGAGTGATCTCACCAGGTTATTAGGATTCACGTTCATTCTAAAACGTCTCGCACAAGATCCATCATCTCTGCAAACATGTCGTAACTGGTCAAAGAATTAAGTTCTAATCAAGGAGAAACAAACTTAAGAACGCCCAAATGTACATTTCCTGAGGGACGCATACACAGGCGATAAAACCAGTCGCTGAATGGAGAGAAAAAAAAACTGAACTCGCCTTGAAGTGGCCTTATAATGCTACCACATAATTCAGGGCTTCCCTCGGACGCCCATCTTCAATGTTAAGAGGGTCTATGGGCGGCCTTAGAGGAGTTTTAGAGAGTTCCAATCAACAAGGCGAGCGCCCCAAACGCCCGATACACTTAATACACATTGTGATCGCGAATAGTGTGAAATGAAGTGACTGTATTCATCAGAATATTCTAATAGAATACATCAACTATAGGGGAAGGGCTCCTAATATGAACCACTTTTTGTTTCATGCTAATAACTAGCTTGTTTTCTTGCGAAGAAGTTTCATTTTGTGTTTGGTAGTCCTTCTCTCTTAAGTGAACCGTTAGGCCTAGTTAGAGTGAAATAGCTTTGATAGACATTTAGCAAAAATTAAATACAGAAAAAATCACAAATGGTCCATATTAGGCGCCCAGGCTCCTAATATGGACCAGTGAAGCGGCCTTCACAAATCACTGTCAAAAGCCCCCTATACTTCAAAATAACATGATACAACTTATTGTGCATGTCAGACTAATTCAAATATGCTTTAGATTTATCTGTTTCGGGTTGATGAGAGCATTATTTGAAGCACACCAGGAAACTAAAGAAGCATATCAAAAACAGAGTGAAAATAAGTGAAATTATCAACTTCCACAAAAAGAAGACAATTTGATATATTTTTTTGAAAGCTCGAGGGCTATGTTATTTTCAGCAAGCTTCTTAATGAATTAATGAAAATAGCCTTTAGCTTTTATTTTCTTCGATTTGTTGAAGGTGGTCCATATTAGGGGACTCACACATACTTTGAAATTTTGCTATTAGTTTTTGTTTGCAGTAGAAACTCGGGGTCAAAACTGCTAAAAATGTAACAAATACGGTCTCAGCTGTCATATAATTATAGCAATTTTTGTGTGATAAAAGCTTTGGCTGTGGACAGAAACGAGTCCGTTTTAGGCGTCAAATTTAGAGTGAACGCTGCCAAAAGTGAAAAAAGAGAAAAAGCCTAACGGTTTTGAGGTTTGTGTTTCTGCAACTGTTTTGACATGTGCAACTTATTCAGAGAGGGTAAATACAGCGAATGAAATTGTTTTTAGCGCTCTAGCGCCGTTAGTTTGTCAGATCAAGAGGTGGTCCATATTAGGAGCCGGTCCATATTAGGAGCCCTTCCCCTACCTTCTTAGATGGAACACACGCACACAGTAATACACTCACACACACCCACACACACTTTCAACTTGACTTCCTGTTCTTTCTATTTTAATGTTGCCAACATGTCAGATTCCAAATGCATGATGCATACTTACAGAGACATAAGTGTGTCCATGTGCTTGCACTGGCAAGACTAATTGACGACGAGCGACAGTACCTGTGGTTGGCAGGATAACGGAAATGTAATGTGTCCCTGGACCCGTTCTTTAAAGGTATAATGCGTCCCGGGGCCCCCTCCAAGACATTCTAGTATGGTGATATTGGCTCCTGGTGCGTATATGACGCAGGGACCGCACTTCAGTTCGGGAGCCCTGTAATTGTACCACGGACACGAATAGAGACCCCACCTCCACCCCATTACTACCCTCACCTTCTTAACCCAATCCAATGTAATTTGTTTGTGAAATAATATGATCCCATATATTTTGGTATTGCTGGCTTGGTCGAACATTTCGGACTGAATTGGAAGATTTGTTAAATAGAAGTTTTATCCCCGAGTAAGCAGTACTAGGGTCCAACAGACTTTAATTGTGTGTGTGTCTGTCTATCTATCTGTCTGTCTGTCTCGACTTAACAGCTTATTGCTGTGAAACTACTGGGCGCAGTTCGTTCAAAAGTTGATACACTAACTTGATAATAGGTCCGATTGATCGTATTAAAACTTCATAATGTTACCTGGGACCTAAATGCGAAATAAACCACAAAAAAACGACTTGGCGGTGGGAGGAATTCGCGGTGCAACAGCCAGCCAGGCAGTCTGATAGAACGGTGCAAGGTCTCAGCCAACCAGACTATGGCATACTCGTAGCAAAGCCGCCGAATGGTACCGTAAACCAAGAATAGTGACGTAATTACGTCACGGTCGAAAGTCTTTGACGTCAATGCCTCCCTGTAGTCTTTTTCTCTCGCGCGGTGTGTGTGTGTGTGTGTGTGGTGTGTGTGTGTGTGTGTGTGTGTGTGTGTGTGTTCATTTGTGTACATGTGTCAGTGTTACTGTTTGTGTGCGTGTGCGCGTGCATGAGTCTGTACTCGTGTGTGTGTGTGAATGTCTGAAGAGTACTCGGGTCCAGCGCGAGCGTTTTTTATTTACAGTCCAAATGTTCTTTTTACATTTGACTTTGCAGACCTTATCAGTTTGCCCAGATTTTGTTGTTGATTTTCAGTTTTGAAAGTCACCATGTGACTCTTCAATACAAAATGTCTTTCCACATGTTTGATTTGCCTCATATCTGTATGTGTGGGTGCGTGTGTATGTGTGTGTGTATGTTCATAAAAACTGTGGAATCGGACATGAACCTACGACAGATGATTAATGATTACACTCAAAGTACAACACTTCATACATTTACATTAACCCTGCAACCAAAGAACAATAAAGACAGTGTTTCAGAGCAGGTAGTTGACATGACATTTTTAGTGTTTTAGTGTTGCAAGGAAAGTTTAGAATTCCAGGAGGCGATGTCAAGGTAGCCTATAATACCACTATCAAATGTCGTTGCCTTGAATACTGTGATACAGTGGCATTATAATGACAGGACAAAGGTCACAATTATTGGTCTTTTTCTTCTTCAGTGCCATGAACCGTTTCAAAGCTTCAATGAAGAAGAAAAGATTACACACTAGAAACGGTTGTATACCATGTGAATCACTGAATTACTCGGAGTGCGTATCAGTAGCGTTTGCCAGCATTCCGCACAGCGATAAGCCGCTGAAGTATATATATATATATATATATCTATATATAAACAAAAGATCGAATGAATTTGCGTTATTTTGCGTGTTTCTCGTCTTCCTTAGTTTTATCAGATGGCATACACATATCTCATTTTGTCATAATATGACATTTGGGCTATTTTCCCATGCCGTCACTGATGCCGGTTCCCGCGTGTTTTCACAACTATTCTATCCGTTAGAACTATGTTTAATATACTCCAAAAGTGTTCTACAAGCACAGCATTACACATATTTTACCACAAGAAAAGCATATCGACAGTGAAGCACATTTATTGTAGGCCTAAATCCCGCATCTTGTTTGTTGAATTTAAAGAAACCCGATACTATAGTCCAGACTGCCAGGCTCTTCGCATTCAAAAGCGTGATATCTGCTAAAGAAAAAAAGATGGAATGAATCTGTTTTGTGCATGCTTCTTATCTTCCTTAGTTCTATTAGATGGCACAAAGAACTCATTTTATAAAAAAAAAAATTTAAATGACAATTTGGCTCTTTTCCCATTCCGCCATTGCATTCAGTTTAATTTATTCGTTACTTCACCCCGCGTGTTTTCACGTAACTATTCAGGCTATCCGTTAGAACTATGTTTAATTTACCCCAAAAGTGTTATACAAACACAGCATTGCACATATTTTACAACAAAAGCGGCATATATCAGTGAACTCGGCACTATTAGTGTACATCAGGGTTCCCTATGCCATAGCGCGCGTCCCTGCGTCCTATACGCACTAGAAGCCAAAAACACGTAGGCCCTACTAGAAATATATGCGGGAGGGGGTCCCTGGACGCACTAGATATTAAAAGAGCTTAATTTCCTTTATCGTGCGTACCGTCCGTATATATCATTTTCAGACTGCAATCAACACTTCGCAGTTCAACTGAGTCACTACACGTGACCACAATGTTTTTATAAGTACACTGACGGACTGTTCGGCGTTTGGACCCTTGTGACCCTCTAAAATACTGCAGTGGGGGTCCATGGAACCTCTAAAATTTAAAAGTGGGAGTCCCGGGACGCGCGCACTAGGAGGTATACATTCCGTTTCTTGTGAGTTGAATTTGGCAAGTATTGCCATCGTCCCATCCTGGGACGCACCACATTCGAAGGCACTGTGTCTCAACTATGCATAGGTTCTAGATCCTGGTTTGTTAGTGTTAAATGTATCCAGAGGATCTTTTCAAATAGTGGGTTTGACTTGCAGATCCCCGGCCTCCTTTTGTCGTAAAATATGTGCCTAACCCTAGGGTTAGGGTTAGGGTTAGGGTTAGGCCGGGACGGTTAGGTTGTTCACGACCTGATTAATCTCCCATGTTAGCGCATGCGCATTGACCGCAATGAGAAGAATTGTTCAGGCAGAGTTTTCAGTTCGTGACACCGGCTCATTTGGATATAATTTCCTCGACATGTCTGGTATCATTTCCTAACAGTCAGCATATTATTAGAAATACCTAATACTAGTGTCATACTTAGCAGGCATGGGGCAAAACACTTCATCCGTGACAAACCATTGATCCTGTCAGTGTGTCTAAACTATGATATTTCTGGGCAAAACTGATGATAAGGTCGGTCTGCAAAGTCAAGGGTGATTCTAGACCACTCGTCTAGGATACGTTCTTCCAATGAGTAAATTTAAGTCACGCCGGCAAACATAATAATCAGCCAGGTCTTGAAATGGGATTGGGCTAGTTCTTACCATAGACCTATACCCGTAAAATCCTTAGCAAACGCCCCACACAACCCCCCCCCCCCCCCCCTCTGCACATATTTCGGGTAAAAGTAGGAGGTGGGCGTTTGCTAGGTATACACCCCTTAGCAAGATAACGTACGTCTCATCACATTTTCACAAGAAACAAAAATGTATACAACCATGTCAGATGTTGAGGCTGTCTCACATTTCAAATCACTGTTGGTTTCTTTTGGGACTGTATATATTTTGTAAATAAAGAAAATACCCACTATTACAATAGAATCAGGTACCTTTTTCTGTTAAAAACAACACACACACAAAACAAAAAAACGGGGTGGGCGTTTGCTAGGTAGTGACCCCTCTGCACAAATTTTGACCAAACGTGGGGGGTGGGGGGGGGGGGGGGGCGTTTCTAGATGATACTGGGCGTTTGCTAGGGATTTTACGGTATTAGAAATACAAGGTCCCAAGAAGAAGGCACACCGCTTTTTTCATCTTTGCTAACCGTCTTCTCAACTCTGAAGCTAGTGGATTGTTTGAACACTATGATTACATGGACATGTACAATTTGGTCCAACGGCGCACTGTCATCTTCGGGGCGTAATGACGAAATGCGCAGACAGTACTGGCGTACGGGGCACGTTACAGGCTCCCCATTGGAACTCGCGGTTGTGCGGGTTCAGAATTGTGCTGATAGAGGTGTGCTTCGTAAGCACATAACACATCGCGCCACACCTCTTCTCATAAAGCTCAATTGGCTCCCCCCCCCCCCCCCCCCCCCATACCTATCCTCAGTACTGAAATTTACGAACCCTCTCGCTCTCCCAGGTCCAGCTTTGAAAAGCTCCTCGAAGTACCAAACTTTTAACTGTAAACGTACGGAAAGAAATCATGTAATTATCAAGCCCCTGCTGTTTGGAATTCCGCACTGCCCGCTAAACTCCGCAGTTGCTCTTCCCTGTCACAGATCAAACAAGTCGCGTAAGGCGAAAATACAATATTTAGTCAAGTAGCTGTCGAACTCACAGAATGAAACTGAACGCAATGCCATTTTTCAGCAAGACCGTATACTCGTAGCATCGTCAGTCCACCGCTCATGGCAAAGGCAGTGAAATTGACAAGAAGAGCGGGGTAGTAGTTGCGCTAAGAAGGATAGCACGCTTTTCTGTACCTCTCTTTGTTTTAACTTTCTGAGCGTGTTTTTAATCCAAACATATCATATCTATATGTTTTTGGAATCAGGAACCGACAAGGAATAAGATGAAAGTGTTTTTAAATTGATTTGGACAATTTAATTTTGATAATAATTTTTATATATTTAATTTTCAGAGCTTGTTTTTAATCCGAATATAACATATTTATATGTTTTTGGAATCAGCAAATGATGGAGAATAAGATAAACGTAAATTTGGATCGTTTTATAAATTTTTTTTTTTTTTTACAATTTTCAGATTTTTAATGACCAAAGTCATTAATTAATTTTTAAGCCACCAAGCTGAAATGCAATACCGAAGTCCGGGCTTCGTCGAAGATTACTTGACCAAAATTTGAACCAATTTGGTTGAAAAATGAGGGCGTGACAGTGCCGCCTCAACTTTCACGAAAAGCCGGATATGACGTCATCAAAGACATTTATCAAAAAAATGAAAAAAACGTTCGGGGATTTCATACCCAGGAACTCTCATGTCAAATTTCATAAAGATCGGTCCAGTAGTTTAGTCTGAATCGCTCTACACACACACACAGACACACACACACACGCACATACACCACGACCCTCGTTTCGATTCCCCCTCGATGTTAAAATATTTAGTCAAAACTTGACTAAATATAACAAAACCACCTTTTCCACAAACCATAAAATACACTTTCAAGTCAGGTCCGTTCCTGATGCTCAATTTTGACTCAATGAACTGTACATAGTTCTTCACTGCGTGAGTGCCGCGAATGTTTTTGATTGTGCAATGTGTATTTTATAGTGCGTGTACATGATGTGTTTCCGTGCGTGTGATGTTTTATAGTGCTGTATTGTGTTATTCATTGATATGTCGTGTGACTGCACTGTAAATAATGTTATGTTGTATTTTTCCAATGACTGTA
This sequence comes from Littorina saxatilis, assembly GCF_037325665.1. NCBI lineage: Eukaryota > Metazoa > Mollusca > Gastropoda > Littorinimorpha > Littorinidae > Littorina > Littorina saxatilis. Next base: position 25,452,104 of record NC_090248.1, on the reverse strand, counting down.
CAGCGCTTTGAGTAGGATTAAACCCTGGACACATGCACTTTATACATATCATGCATTATTATTATTTAAATGACAAAAACGTCCTCAAAATTTTGTCGAATCACAAATTACATTGGATGGGGTTAAGGAGGCGAGGGTAGAGTAATGGGGAGGAGGTGGGGTCTCTATTCGTGTCCGTGGTACAATTACAGGGCTCCCAAACTGAAGTGCGGTCCCTGAGTCCTATACGCACTAGGAGCCAACTGAATGCAAGGTGAATCGCCTCCTGGAATTCTAAACTTTCCTTGCAACACTAAAACACTAAAAATGTCATGTCAACTACCTGCTCTGAAACACTGTCTTTTTTGTTCTTTGGTTGCAGGGTTAATGTAAATGTATGAAGTGTTGTACTTTGAGTGTAATCATTAATCATCTGTCTAGGTTCATGTCCGATTCCAGTTTTTAATGAACATACACACACACATACACACGCACCCACACACACAGATATGAGGCAAATCAAACATGTGGTAAGACATTTTGTATTGAAGAGTCACATGGTGACTTTCAAAAAAAATCAACAACAACAAAATCTGGGCAAATTGATAAGGTCTGCAAAGTCAAATGTAAAAAGAACATTTGGACTGTATATAAAACTTTTATTTAACAAATCTTCCAATTCAGTCCGAAATGTTTGACCAAGCCGGCAATACCAAAATATATGGGATATTATTTCATTTCCATTTATACAAAAGACATAAGTGGACCGTCAAAAATCTTTTGAACAAATAACCGGCTGGCAACATCAAGAATGCCACGAAGCAATCTGGTCTTGAACCATTTTTACTGTGTGTCCTAAGTTGTTTTAAAACACATATCATGAATCTGTTTCCAGTTCATGTTGCAAAAAATATATGTTTCATCTAGTCATGCCAGCAGGGTTATTATCAAATTTTATTTTCAAAAAAACTCCTTTAATGGTCTGTTTGCCTCTACAAATAATCTGCCAAGGTTTATTATCCCAAATCTGAAAACCTTTTAACGAATCAATTTTCACTTTTCTCTCATATTTTCTTAAGGACTGAAGCACACTTCCATAAAATAAAATAAAAATTTTGACTTCAAAAGTAACAAATCTCCATTGAAATGTAACAACTGATGAACAAACAGTGCATCATTTTCAATCAATGCCTTATTTACAATAGTCCCTGATCTCGTGTGATGTTCACATTGTAATGTATACATTCGGAAACACAATCATTGGTATCAATTACCTTAAATAAGGAACAGCATTTATTATAATGCTTCAGTAACACATTTCCATACCCAGCACCAACTTTAAATATCTTTCAATCCAGGTGTCATATAAAAATTAAACTACTTTTTACATGAAATTCCAACATCTTGAACCTGCGAATCCAATTTATCTTTACTCATGCCACAGAAGTATAAATGTCATACATATTTAAACCATCATGGCAATAAGGTCTGCAGACGACATTTCCCCGAATCTTTGCACATTTACCATTCCACAGGAAGGAACAAAAGGCTGCATTAACTTCTCGTAAAAAAGCTTCGGATAGGTCTGGCAATGGTACAGTTAATAAATAATCCAATTTGGACAAGACCATGGTTTTCAAAATTATAATTTTAACGAATGGAGTTAACTGTCTTCGGCATCAATCATTCAAAACTATTTTAATCTCTTTTTATTGTAATTAATTTCCAAAATGTTGTTGGTGTTTGTTGAAAAATCGACTCCCAATACTTTAACAATCCCAGTTCACGTCCCTCATATATCTTTCTTATGAATTTTACTTTCTTCCGATCCAGACAATTTGAGTTTTTTCATTATTTATCTTTAATCCAGAGAATTCAAAAAGATCTCTAGTAAGTTTTAACACATTCAACAAACGATTCCTTACTCCCATCCAAATTAAGAGTTGTATTGTCCGCAAACTTACAAATATTTATGCAACTTAGTGGTTCACTAGAACAAACATTGGACCTCCAAGAATTTGATTTGGTAGACTGTGAGGAGGAGGAGGATTCCAGTGAGTATGTCAATATGTAAATAACATCAATACCACCCACACAACAAAAACAAAAAATATGCATGCCCCAAAGATTAACTCAATTAACAGAAGAAAGTCTAGTTCAAAGCATAAACTTTGTAGTCACAAATGCACTGTAAATTACCCCCTAAGAATAGTTCTGATTACCGTGTACAGTATGTGCAGATTATACTCCTTGCAAAAACAGCATATCAAGGACCTTGTAAGCACCCACCAAGGTTATGAATCCATTTACTCAGAAGTAGCAATTAGCGTTTAATGGTAATGTACCCTTTGCATGTTCAGTTCATCATGAGAAATAGCGCTATTGAAATGACAATGGCAAACAATGTCTGCTTCTACCCAACTATAAAGATGAACACTGCATAACACTATGACCTATTGACATTTCAAGTTAGCCAACACTGTTGTCAGTTGCCTGGTCTTTCTTCACATGTCATCATCACTGGAATCCTCCACCTCGTCACATTCTACCAAATCACATTCTTGGAGGTCAAATGTTGGTTCTAGTGAACTTGCTGAAAGCGTCTCAAGCAGATGGCTTTTGGAATAAACCCAACTGTTAATGGCAATGTGCTTGGCAAAGTCCGTTGCACAAGTTTCATGGAGTTGCTCGAGTGCAATTCTCCGAGCACACAAAATGTGAAGTTCCCCGTACTGGTCGGAACTTAACGGAACGTCACAGATGAGCATGTCCAGCTTCTTTTCCTTTTTCGCTAAACATGTTAAAAAAAGGCCCATATCCTTTTTGGTTGCTTCCTCCCCCTCACATGCACGTTCAAAGTCAGCATAGGCCAGGGCTGCCTTCTGTTGCAGGTGGTTGAGTCCTGATGCCTGGAGCTGGACATACACAGGGTGGTCCAGGTCCTTCAGGTCCTTGCTGCTCACCTCACAGCCATAACTCGCCAAGTTGTCCGAAGCTTTGGCCAAGTTTTGGCTGTTGATCTTCAGCTGCTTGCCAATCCTGGAGGCCACCGACTGTCCATCTGTTAGATCACACACACAAACGTAACAAAGAGTGCTAGCTGTGAGATAAAGCTTGTCTACGAGTTGTATAAAATAAATAACTGCGGACACTGGAGCAAACTTCTAAAAAAAAAACCTACTTTTTTTTTTATTACAAAGAAAATATATTTGCATCAGACCAGAGCAAATATTTGAACTTATATATCTTTTGAAAATTATTTATGCCATCATGGGAACAATTTTGCTCTCAAATTAAATTAAGAGGAAAAAACGCATAACAAAGATAAATTAAACTTAAAAGCGTCATTGCCATTTGAGATCCAATTTGATCTTTACAGGCACATAACTTCAATCGTTAATCTTGCTAATCAATTTGTTTTCATTAGTGCAGAAATGTGTTAACACTCATCAAATCTTTTAGATAGGCCTTCAAGTGATTTTGCTACGTGAATAACAATGGGAACACAAGAGATACTTTAATCTCACAGTCTCAAAAAGTACAGTTTTGCCTGAGTGCTGCTACCAGTACCAGCAACCCCTAGTTTGCCAAACAAAAGTTTATCTTATATAAAATAAATATAGTCTGCATTATCCAGGGATCGCGTTTACGCACGATTTTTGCGTATTTGACGCATTTTAAAAGTCGCTGACGCGTTTTTTTCGCCGCGCCGCGTAAGCCATACGCAAAAATATTGTAACTTTTTCTTGTCTTCACGCAGCGCTTTTGCTCTGACTTAATAATCACCCGATCCTGAAACTGACTATAGGGCTCGAGAAGTGACGACACACATGAAATCTGCGCGTCAAAACTAAAGTCCGTTTCTTTTTGCATCGAAGTATCGCAAACGAACGTAACGAGGGTATTTCCAGATAATGTCTTGTCGGATAATGAAACAGACATTAGCTGCTCTCCCATCTCGCGCTTCCAAAAGGCGGAAAGTGTGTCTAGTCGTATTAGAGCGGGAAACAAACTCGCAAGGCCCGAAGGTTGGAGACAGCAGGGGTGTTATTCGACAGGCGTGCGCGGAGTTCGACAGGAAAACTCGCCGTATTTAGGTAAGGAGTGTCTTTAAGTCTTTCGTGCGTGTTTTGTTTGTGTCTGTACGTGTTTTCGTAGTACGCAAAAATATTGGTCCGTGACGCGTTTTTTTCGTTTCGTTGCGTATGACTTACGCGTTTTTTAAAAAGCTAGCGCGATCCCTGATTATCTGTTAGACACAGTCAACTGTCTTTTTCCCCCAGACAAGACATTTACAAATCACCTGCATATTTTGCACGGAGGTGGTTCAAGAACTGCCTCTCTTTTGACAAAGTCAGTGCAGTGGAAAGGCTGGTGCGCACAAATTTTGCCTTGGCTTCCACTGCTGCATTCTTAGTGCTGGCATCTTTTGCATCCAGTGGTCTGTCCAGTCTGCAGCGTCTCTGAAGCTTATGTGCCTGAATGAGAAGCCTGAAACAAAATTAGGCACAAATTAAGTGAGCCACACAACAGGCTAAAAAGAAAATGTGATGTGCTTATGAAAGAAAAGCAGCTACGAAGCCAGAATGTAATGGGTTGTCCCCGCTCCTAGATGTCTTCTTTTATGCCCTCACAGTGAATTCATTAGGGCATGTCTCCTTTTCCAAGCAAGCTGCTCTAATGAACCACCAATATGACAAAAAGGCACACTCTAACACAAACATCAATAAATATACATTCAACAAGAGGCGAAGCCTTCAAGGCTCACGTAAGAAATAGACAAACAGTAACACAAACTCAATCAGTCCGTCACACATACACACCCACACACACAGTAAGCTTAGGTGACACTGTGCAAGAAAGAGAGACACTTGATCTAGATCTGTCTGTGTCTGCATGTAGCCTACTTACAGGGACACGACTGCCAAATAGTCTCGGCCCGCTCAAAATAACAATGACCGAGACCACACACACCACGCGAGAGAGAAAGACTACAGGGAGGCATGCCGTCATGATGCATTAATTGACGTCAAACACTTTTGACCGTGACGTAATCTTATGCGAGCTTTATCCATAGTCTTGGATAACCACTCACACATAGACTCGGAAATGTTAAAGTTTCTACCACAGACATACACACACACACACACACACACGCACGCACGCACAAACGCACAGACAGACAAAGTTACGATCGCATAGGCTACACTTCGTGAGCCAAAAATCTCTTATTCACAAATCACCGTAATCACAAAATGAACCTACAAATTTTGATTTTGTTTCAAGTTTGAAAGAAGGGGTTGGGTGGTTGGTTGGGTATATTAGTTACAATAAAAGATTCTTCTTCTTCTGAATTCATGTGCTGAAACACTTGGTTTTTTTTTTTTGCATGCGTGGGCCTTTCCCTGTATGCCATTTAGGCAGCCATACGCCTCTTTCAGGGGATGCATGCTGGAAGTTTCACGTTTCTATAATCCACACAACTCCGACATAGGTTATATGATCTTTTCAATGCGCCCTTGGTGTTGTGCTTGTGTGTACACACGAAGGGGTATAAGGCACTAGCAGGTCTGTACATACTTTGTCGAACCCAAGACCTTCTACTTGGGGGGTAGACATCTTATCCACTAGCCCACTGTCCGTGTCAATACAAGTTCTAAAAATGCCTTGAACCCTAAAAAAAAATTGTTAAAAAAGGTTTGCAACACATTCGACCCACCTTTCAATGTCTGCAGAAAGTTTCTCTTTTGTGTTCTCTGATTCACTTGTTTGCAGTTCAGCTCTGCAACAAAGAACAAATTAACAAGTAGATTTATCTTTGTGTTCTTAAATGTATTTAATTACATTACTATGTTATTATCACAGAAATAAAGGACTAGCTTAAACAAAAATGTGTGTCAATCACTGGTGTTCAGTAAAACTGACACACAAGGGCTTTTAACCAGACGATTTTTTCAGTTTTAATCTTTTTCTTCAAAACTTATTTGTACTTTTCCTTCACCGTCTCTACATACTTACCGTTTTTCTGCAACTTGCACAATGGTGTATGCATACTCCTCCCTCAATGTCAGCTTTGCATCACCTACAAATGACAACATATACATTTTTTAAATATTTTTTTTATCCTACATTCCTGAGAGAGACACCCGTGAGATAATAATCGTTCAAATCACACGTGTGTATATCATGAAAATGAGGTCATGTCAAGCAAGTCTGGCAGGGACCTGTATTTCGACTGCTTATGATTTCAAAGTCACCGAGACAAACGTCATTATAGAACTAAAGAATTCGCGCTCGCTAATTACCCTCGATGAATTTTTAGAACACATCACGCCACACTTTCACAGTGACGTTTCTTTGCTTTGACGTAATAGACTGCACGAGGCTTTAGAAGAGATCAAGGTTGCAAAACAAGCATCTTCAATTTAGCTGCCTCGACTGCAGGATATTTTCAGTCAAATACACGTAAGTACAGTATGCAAGATAAACAGAATACTAGATGGCTGGCCGTTTCGTACCAGATTTACACTCGTTGCTTTTTCAAATAGTGAACAGCTCGCTTTCACTCGCAGTTCAATATTTAAAAAAAACAACTCGTGTAAATCTGGTACGACACAGCAAGCTATGTAGTATTCTCTATTTATATATCAACTAAAATGGACAAAGAATGCAAAGATATTGATAAACTTTCACAAATTCTTCTGTGACAAATTTCCCTTTTATCATTAACACAACATCTTTTCTGAAAAAGGCACTTTAATTACACACAAACATGCTTCCATTTGAAACTTCGAGGTCGTCATATTGACGCCTGACCAAAGCTAATTGAAGCCCGATGGATGAAGATGAAGACTGAGAAGTTTCAAATGGAAGCATGTTAATGTTATTGTAATTCAATCTGACGACGATCTCTTTCCTGCTTTCATGCGATGGTAAACAGACAGAATTGGTTCCGTTCTGTTCACACACTACTTTCAGTCCACCTACCTGCCAGGGTCAAGTCCCAAGAAATATGTCTCTGTATTCCTATCGTATCACTCTGCTCCTGTTTTGTTTTCTTTCACATACATTTTCCCTTCTTTTTTGACAGGTTTTTTGACAGCAAACTCAAAACACATTCTTTTCATCACAAAAGCGATCTTTGGAATTGACTGACGTAATCCGGAAGAATTCATGCATCAACTTACGTCACGTATTCGACGTCATCACTTCGCATATAAATGGTCTCGGTATTTCGCTGGCCTTCATATTTCCTTGTAAAATGACCCTCAAAGCTAACCGAGACTAGTTGAGGCTGTATCAATGCGCCTCGCCAGCAGGTTGTTAATGGATTTTTTAGCGAGTGGTTATCGACAATTAATGACCGGTAATTTTTCATGAGTTTGGGCATTTTGACCAATCACAAAATCTGTTTCATTAAAACGCAAACTTGATTGAATTACAATAAAACATAAAGTTCTTTGCAGTAATGCCTTTTAAATTTTAATTCACAATGTTTCTAAAAATCATCCAGAAAGACCACAACAGTTCTTGAACCATTCACTTATTTATGGTTTCTTACATGCTCACCTCTGACGCTGGGTTGTGAGGTACAATCCTTTTGCAAAGCTGTCAACCAGTCCTTTGAAGTACCAGCTGAAAGCAACAACAACAAAATAAATAAAATAAAAAAATTATTGTCAAACTACTTTGCAATTATCTTGGAATCAAAATGACAAGTCAAATTACAAGAGAACAACACGCTTCTCAATACTGAGTCAATTATCAACAAGTTTGCAGATGAAAAAAGCCCATATCAAGCCAGAACACCCTAACAGAACTGAACATATTTTTATAACCATCAAGACCAAATAACGACCTTACTTTTGAATGAAAGCATTGGAGCTGACAGCACCTACCTATGTCTGAGTGGCCCTTCAGTTCCTGCTCAATGCCCTGGAAGTCAGACTGTGACCTTTGCTTCATTCTGGCTGCAGTTTCCATCTGCCTCAACAGCTTTTTTCCTAAGCAATTAGAACAAAGCAAACAAAAGTAATAAGCAAACATTGAAGTGTAAAGTAAACAAAACAAAAATAACAACACTAAAACGGCAAGAGAACCAAAAATAAGATGGAAACAAACACACCAAGACATTTTGTTCATGCAATCAGACAATATATCCCCTACATGCTTTGTAATCCTGCCATGAGGGCTGCTGCAATCAAAAGTATTGGTGCAAGCTTCTCAAGTGTTCCTCAACCCCTGAACATTTGCTCTAAACTTTGGATCTGTAATGCCGACATTGGTTACTCAATGTGTGCCAGACACAGAGGCCTAGTGGATAAGACCCTGACCTCTCACGCAGAAGCTTCAAATCCCTACTGCGCCTAATTGGTTGAAGGTTGTTATTTTTCAGATCTCCCAAGTCAAATATTAAGCAGACCTTTGAATGCATACTCCTTTTATGTGTACACATAAGCACAAGACCAAGTACACACAGAAAAGATCTTGAAATCCATGTCAGAGTTTGGTGCGTTATAGAAATAGAAAATAACAAGAATGTATCCGCTGAAATCAGCCTATGGCTGCTTGAATAGCAGGGTAAAAATCAGTCATATATGTAAAAATCCACTCATGCACAAAATATGAGTTTATGTGTGAGTTTCAGCCCATGAAAGTAAAACTAGAAGGATCCTTGTGCATGCATTTGCACACACAGGTGGTACAATTTGAAATGCCTAGTGCCTGTACTGAATGATGACTGGGAAATACAGAAATCCCCGCGCAATTGGTTTGAAAGTGAAACCAGCCTGATAACAAAAAACTAATAACAAAGCCAGGGCGCTATGAATTGCTTGAGTCAAATAGCCTTTTTTGTAGAGAATGGTATTTAATGTGACACATGCCTTGATACCATTCCCAATGATAAAGAGACATTGTCACTTTGACCATTAAAAAATTCCACTTGGAAATTAGTTACATTTGTGATGGTATCTGCAGTTACTGTTCTTAACTGTACAAATAATTTCTTCCAGTTTAATGGTGCTTTTGTATCAAAAACCACCACCAACAACAACAAAAAAAGCAGAGGAAACAAATAAAAACACAAATACTAATACCATGAACATTAACTATTAAGAGTTACACAAACCTAGCCTTGAAAAGCTTTTTCTAGAGTATGCAAAAAGAGCGTCATTCAGCAGATCTTCTCTGCTGCCCATGGCCATCTGTTTGGAAGCTGGTGCAAATTTTCGCAAGTAGCTCCAAACACGCTCCATTCCCTCACCATCACAGAGACCAGCTCCAACAGTGCACCTCTGACCATAGGTAAGCTGAAACAGGAATAACAATTACAAGACATTAAATACCCAATGTTTGTCACGAGAAACTTGACTAAATGAGAAGGAGGATCAGTGTACCTGATAGAGCTAATGACTGAGCGTCTCAAGCATTCAGGATACAGTTTCAGGCTCCATCTCCATCTTGTCAATCTAACTTTCATCTTGCAGAAACAAATGGGTTCTAACAATGTAAAGTTGAACTGCTTCAAACATCTCTGCCACTGAACTTGTAATTTTTATCGCAAAGATTTTAGAGCAGAATTATGTATTATCAGGATCATTACAGATATACAGTGGTACCTCCCTTTACCACCCCTCTCTTTTACAGCTAGGGCCTTCAATATTACGACCGACTTTTCTCTGACGAATTTGTTCTCCTTCTTCGTCTTAGTATTTCTCACCTCCATATTACGTCCCCCCTCTCTAATACGACATAGGGCCGTCCATACGTGGACTACAACTTTTCCCAAAATTATCACGGGTTTGATTTACTCTAACTTATATCTCCAGTCGAGCGAGTAAGCGTTACGGACACAAACACGTGCTGAAATCCTGCGGCACCTTAACGGCTGAAGCCATGGTTTTTCATTTCTATTTCAGGTCATTACTTTATTTTGAATAGATAAAGGTCATTCACCAGATGTCTGCTTCATTTTGCAAAGAACTGTGCAGGAACTACTACCTTTTAAACACGCAAAGTTACAGAAACGTTATGAAAGCAATCCGAACATCGAACCAAAATCGAAAGTACTGGTGATGTCATGAAATTTTGCGATGTAGGTATGCAAAGCGTGTGTAAACATTTTTGGTCTAGCTAACAATGGCGGCCGACGAATATGGGTTTTGAAATCTGGAACTGTTCTTGGTTTTTCCCGATCCATGACCGAATGACGCGACATACAATAGATTATCCTCAGAATCCCGTCAGTGAAGTTTGAAGGTGAGTAGTGGAGTGTCCTAAATTACTCAACTCTGTGGACACACAGTAGTGCAGTTGTCCCTTGAATGAGTGAGTCAAGTTTCATCGTGAAAACTGACGCTTTTGGCTACAATTTTACATCAGTTTCAACACACTGCCGCGGTTCTTATTCGCTTTGTTCCTTGCCTTTGGGACACTTTTCTTTGTTTTTAACGAAATCGTTGCTGGGTATCGTGTGTGGTATCGACATTGATGTGCATGCTAGGACCGCATGCTTTCGTTCAACCTCAGTTTGTCTATTTCAAACCTTTAACCCATGAGTAGTTACGGGGCTTCATTAAACAAGCAAGAAAACTGTGTTGGTAATTAATTGAATAGAAAACAGGTTACCATAATCGTTTAAGGAAAGAATAACATTACTTTGTGGGCGGCATCAATCAAAACACCAATGTCATTCCGGATCATTGACAGACCCGGACATAACAAAACAATCCTCTATGTTACGTTCCCTCCATATAACCGAATTTCGGTTACATTTTCAAAGACGTTAGATAGACATACCACTGTACATCAAAAACATTTAAATCTGTTATAGTTTTGAACAAACCTAAACAAAATTCATAATGTACCAAAGATATCATTTTAAAACATAATTCTAGCATCTTATCTTCATGTCCGTGACACATTAAAAAGGAAAAGTATGTGAGAGTACACTCACACACACACAATAGGGAAATGCGCAGAGCAGGCAAAGTGTGCAGAGCAGAGAAATGTGCAGAGCAGGGACAATCAATTAATTATTAACACCAGCATCACAGAACAGTTCTGTAACTCTCAAGGCTTTTTTTCTCACCAAAGAGTTTTAAATTCATTCAGAAGATTCATGAGGCATAAAATGAAATACATATATCATATATCATTTGCTTACCTGGCAAGGCATGTTGTGTGCAAAACGATGGAAGGCAGGCACTGAGAATCGGAACTGCTCCACCAAGTTGCTCATGCGGTTTTTCAAATGCTTGTGCAGCTTGCACCCAACATCATACATTATCAGTTGCTGTTTCTCCCTCAAGTCGCTGGTTCTTTGTGGCAACTTTGAAAGCAGCAGAGATGGATATGCCATGCTACAAATAAGAGAAAAAAGAAACATATTGCTCAAAATTAAAAAAAAATTAAAAAATTTTAAGATAATGTTGTCTTCTTCTTCTTGTTGTAAGCTTACTGTTCTTAGGTGATTTGTGAATAAGAGATTTTTGAGTGTATATTTATTGATGTTTGTGTTAGTGTGTGCCTACTTGTCATATTGGTGGTTCACTAAAGCAGCTTGCTTGGAAAAGGAGACATGCCCTAATGAATTCAATGTGAGGGCATAAAAGAAGACATCTAGGAGCGGGAACACTCCCATTACATTCCGGCTTCGTAGCTGCTTTTTTCTTCATAAGCACATCACACTTTCTTTTTTGCAAAAAACTCACATTTCCCCTTGTTTCATGTTGAGCATCAAGCCTGGGAATTCATGTTGGCACACAGAACCAAATACACCAGTGACATCCAGCTTTTTGGTTTTGTTTTTGGATCGGATAGCATCACCAGCCTGGAACTGTGAGCAATCCTGAAAACATAGGTATTATACTTGATAAATAGAACCTAATAGTACAAAACCAAAGAAGATTATTAACAGCTGTCCTGCGTTCAGTGTTTGCTTCTTAATGTACTTTCCATGACGATACATAGTACATGTAGCGTTTAGTCATATCTCAAAAAGGAACGGCATCCGCAACTCATTTCACATAAGCGGGACACCCCTTTCTAGCAAATCATGCGCAGTTAAATTCACGGTATGCAGCTGAGCGCAGTAGATTTTGTCACTATGCACAGCTGTGTGCAGCTGCACACAACATATATTTAGCACTCTCAGTCTCATATTACTTAATAATAATATATATATATATATACACGTTCATTATGGAGTATCTTAAACGGCATTTCAGACCTGAAAGTCCCAAAACTAGTGCAATAGCCTTTAGCTAGTGATTCTGGAAATTGACTAGCCAGAGAGCAAACTTTACTAGCCAAACCAACAATTTCTTTCAGCAACTTTACTTGCATTTGGTGAGTAGATGAACATTTCTATTCGCCAGTTACATGTTTCTACTCGCCACTTTCAGGGCTGCACTTTCCAGTGTCGGCATCACCTACCCTGACCTATATTTACATTGTGATACATAATGAGAAGCTGAAATGAGTACCAGGACTCCCAACAAACAGGGACACTATGCATGTAATTGTTTTCTGGCTTTCAAGAAGTAAAGCAAGCTACGCTGAAAGAGTTGGCAGTTCTGATAGCAGCAGTGTACAGAAAATTAATGTATCCATGTGTTAATTTTAAAGTCAAACTGCTCAAAATGCTTGTAAAACTTGTTACTATGTACTTGATCCAGTTTCTCAATTATAAGACTTCTAGAGAGGTAGACTGGAAACATACCGAACAATCCTTGGATGATGCGTTGGCTGTCCACTGCTTGACAAACTCACTGACTTCATCATCCTTAACAAAGAAGCCGTCCTTGTGACGTGGTGTCTGGTAATTACCGCTGCGTTGTTTGTGGACCAAGGCAAAGTTACCATCCAAAGACAGCACGGAGCGACTTCTGTCCTGTTACAAATTAAAACAAGCCAGGTATTTAATCTCTAAACATGCTAATGATGGGTTGAAACAGTTCAATTTGCATGAAATCAGTTTATAACTTTAAGTAGCTATAGCCTATACATAGCTAAACATCTACAGGGGTGTACCTTAACCCTTACACTGGTGCAATTCTGTAACACATGTTACATAGCCACTAGTGAATTAACAGAGAAAAATAAAGAACAAGAAGGGCAAAGCCCATACGACTCACATGCTTTACACATTTTTCCTACCAAAATACATGTGACCTTGACCCAAGGTCAAGGTCATCCAAGGTCATGCAACACAAAGCTGTTAATTCAAGACATAGGAAGTACAATGGTGCTTATTGGCTCTTTCTACCATGAGATATGGTCACTTTTAGTGGTTCACTACCTTATTTTGGTCACATTTCATAAGGGTCAAAGTGACCTTGACCTTGATCATATGTGACCAAATGTGTCTCATGATGAAAGCATAACATGTGCCCCACATAATTTAAAGTTTGAAACAGTTATCTTCCATAGTTCAGGGTCAAGGTCACTTCAAAATATGTATACAATCCAACTTTGAAGAGCTCCTGTGACCTTGACCTTGAAGCAAGGTAAACCAAACTGGTATCAAAAGATGGGGCTCACTTTGCCCTATATATCATATATAGGTGAGGTATTGAATCTCAAAAACTTCAGAGAAAATGGGAAAAATGTGAAAAATAGCTGTTTTTTAGGCAACATTTATGGCCCCTGCGACCTTGACCTTGAAGCAAGGTCAAGATGCTATGTATGTTTTTTGGGGCCTTATCATCATACACCATCTTGCCAAATTTGGTACTGATAGACTGAATAGTGTCCAAGAAATATCCAACGTTAAAGTTTTCCGGACGGCCGGACGGCCGGCCGGACGGACGGACGGACGGACGACTCGGGTGAGTACATAGACTCACTTTTGCTTCGCATGTGAGTCAAAAACGGTCATATAGGTTTTCACATCCAATGGAGGTAATCGGAACCGACCAAACAGACTGAGCCAGTAGCGCAACATATGTCGTGACAACCACATGACAGTATACCTAAAGTAGCGCGACATATGTTGCAACTATCAGCCTAAGGGTAACC
>NC_090248.1:25314439-25437903 GCF_037325665.1 Littorina saxatilis | reverse complement strand
AAGAAACACAAGAAGGGCAAAGCCCATACGACTCACATGCTTTACACATTTTTCCTACCAAAATACATGTGACCTTGACCAAGGTCAAGGTCATCCAAGGTCATGCAACACAAAGCTGTTAATTCAAGACATAGGAAGTACAATGGTGCTTATTGGCTCTTTCTACCATGAGATATGGTCACTTTTAGTGGTTCACTACCTTATTTTGGTCACATTTCATAAGGGTCAAAGTGACCTTGACCTTGATCATATGTGACCAAATGTGTCTCATGATGAAAGCATAACATGTGCCCCACATAATTTAAAGTTTGAAACAGTTATCTTCCATAGTTCAGGGTCAAGGTCACTTCAAAATATGTATACAATCCAACTTTGAAGAGCTCCTGTGACCTTGACCTTGAAGCAAGGTAAACCAAACTGGTATCAAAAGATGGGGCTCACTTTGCCCTATATATCATATATAGGTGAGGTATTGAATCTCAAAAACTTCAGAGAAAATGGGAAAAATGTGAAAAATAGCTGTTTTTTAGGCAACATTTATGGCCCCTGCGACCTTGACCTTGAAGCAAGGTCAAGATGCTATGTATGTTTTTTGGGGCCTTATCATCATACACCATCTTGCCAAATTTGGTACTGATAGACTGAATAGTGTCCAAGAAATATCCAACGTTAAAGTTTTCCGGACGGCCGGACGGCCGGCCGGACGGACGGACGGACGGACGACTCGGGTGAGTACATAGACTCACTTTTGCTTCGCATGTGAGTCAAAAACGGTCATATAGGTTTTCACATCCAATGGAGGTAATCGGAACCGACCAAACAGACTGAGCCAGTAGCGCAACATATGTCGTGACAACCACATGACAGTATACCTAAAGTAGCGCGACATATGTTGCAACTATCAGCCTAAGGGTTAACCTATTTTGGATGCTAACCAGAATAGCGGGGGCCAAAATACTGAACTAACAAGAGCAGTAACTAAGAAAGTTACCACACAATCACACATACCCCCTTGTCACCCAGTCACACATGAAATCGCACTCAGAAAACAAAAACTAACCATTAACACTAACAAAAACACTGAACAGCATGAAAACCTGTTCAACAGATTTTTCTGAGCAGCATTATCTTAGACAATGTAGCGTGGAGAACAGACCATTCGTGGTCCTGGATGTTTTTAACCTTGAATCTGTTTGATCCTACCACAAACGCTGATTTTCGCTGCCTCTCGAGATCTCCTGTTTGCGTGTGTTCAATACCATAACAGCAGTGGAGTGAACACTTCAAGAATCAAGAAATCTCTACATTGTTACTGAAACGTGTGGTTAAGTGCAAGTTCGAAGCTTGGACACGAGTGAGAGGTAAGAGACAGCATCACGCTAGCAAACGCATTGAACGAAGATGGTGTCTTGTAGCACACCGAATGCGAGAGCTCTTTGCTCTTCCATTTGACTGTGTTGCATTTACACCTTTGTCGTGCCAGACAGGCAGTGAAGAGGAATTTTAAATTCGCACAGAGCAATTTGAAACCACCCCCGGCGGGCAAGTGCTAAGGTACAACCCTGCATCTATATATCCCAAACACAAAATAAATTACCCCTCTTGGTGATAAATCAATTACCAAAGCTAAAACAAGTCCTCTAGATAAAAAAAAAAAAGTTATAAATATTACCTCCTCGCAAACTCCACAGGAATGGACATCAACATCAGCCAGTCTGCCTTCTCTTGTCACCTGTGTGCGATGATACCGATACTCATTGATTGCACCAATGAGATTGCGGTACAAATCCGGCTTGGTCTTGGCCGCTGTTTTTATGCCCATGAGGAGGTCCAGCTCCTGGATGGAGTTTGCAAATGCTTGCACAGACAAAGATCCATGCAGCTGCATACAAACACAGAGTTCCAGCAGTTGCAAGCTGAATGCCGTCCTTGGGTTACAAGGGGTTGCTGGCCACAAACCATACTGGAGCATCGTCACAGCAACACCTTCATCGGGACAAATGTCCATCCGGACATCTTGTGATACACCTGGATGGATATAAACAGAACGTCAATGCTTCACTAAATGTAAACAAATGAAAAACTGTAAGTTCATTATCCATTGGTTCATAAATGAATAAAAGACGGGCGCTGTGGCGGGGTGGTAAGACGTCAGCCTCTTAATCGGAAGGTCGAGGGTTCGAATCCTGGTGGGTTAAGTGTGGAGATTTTTCCGATCTCCCAGGTCAACTTATGTGCAGACCTGCTAGTGGCTTATCCCCCTTCGTGTAAACACAAGACCAAGTGCGCACGAAAAAGATCCTGTAATCCATGTCAGAGTTCGGTGGGTTATAGAAACACGAAAATACCCAGCATGCTTCCTCCGAAAGCAGCATATGGCTGCCTTAATGGCGGGGTAAAAACGGTCATACACGTAAATTTCCACTCGTGCAAAGACACGAGTGTACGTGGGAGTTTTAGCCCACGAACGCAGAAGAAGAAAAAGATAAATAAATAAGAAAGATTATCACACAACCATCAGAGAAAGGGAACAATATGAAACACTTTTGTACTTACCATGTGCATCAAAAACAACTATGTCAATGGTGCTGACATTGTCACAAATGTGTCTGGGCAGCTGTTTCAGGTGAGGTACCTCCTGGACTGGCCAATACATCTTGTCCTCCTGAATTATACAAAGTGTGTCAAAGACCAAATTGCTTTATTGTAAAAACATATGGTCTCATGTAATATAATGAACTAATCAATTATACCAAAAACAGATAACATGACGTACTGTTAAAAAAAAAACAGATTGCCAACGTTCTAAACCAAACCTCTGTGAAAACAATAAGTGGGAAATATATGAAGTAAAATCTTACTGAAAATCAAACGTGTTTATGAAACATATCTAACTCACAGTCACAATGGAAATTAACAAAAATTACATAATTAATTTTGTTAGTCTGACCAGAGACATAGATAGAAGAGATGCAAAGCGCTGTCTTCCCGCTCGCGTTATCTTTGCCTACGGCAGGGGCAAGTAATCCTCTGTCTAGCACCGGCCGGCTGCGAACTGAGCTATCATTTACCAAACTTTGCACTCCAAAATAAAATATAAATAATAAATTGACAATAAAAGTGACATAATGTATGGGAAGAATGCATAATTGTGCAAGTGTCTACTTTACCAAAAAAAAACATGGACAGTTGAATAAAACGTTTTTGCATCCATAATTTAGAGAAAAACAACCATTTAAAGGTAAACGTTGATAATTGTTGTGTTTTTAAAGAATTATAACTGTTTCATAGAAAATCATAGATAATAAAACATGCAAACTGTTCATTATTTGCACTCAAGAGAAACAGAAAATCTCAAGAAGAAAATTATTGCATCATTTGGTGATTAGAAGATGAATGATAAAGAAAGCAATTTCGCTCATTTCTCCTTTATGAACTTGTAACTTTGTATCCACACGCCAGTGTGAGTGCGAGAACCACTTTTGAGTGAGACATAAAAGCATCAAATTTAATTACAGTGCGTCAAAAATTATACAAACAGATTAATGTACACACCAGTAATGCATTTGCTAGTTAAGGGAAAGTAAAGTTGCGCACAAAAGATAATAATAGCTCCCAAACATTGCCTCCGCGCACAATGTAAGGCAAGGAACAACAGCGTAGTACGGGATGAGTGGCTGACAATCGCGCGAGGTCACGCAGACCGAACGCGGTACCCCAAGAGTTACACGCCTCCCGGCCTCGCTTCGCATCTCTTCAATGTATGTCTCTGGTCTGACTTAAAAATCACGTTATCATTTTCTCTGTGTCTGTGATTACGTTTGTTTTTCTCTCGAAGAGCTAGATCCACATGGTAAAAGCAGCATACGTGACTCCGGATGAAGAAAAATACACTCTCCCTTATTAGATTACTTGCCTATGAAAAGCGAAACACTCAAAATCAATATCAAACCAAGGAGTGGGGAAAATAAATATTTAAGAGATAGCAAAATACATAGATGATATTAATATATTAACTCTAACTAAGTGTAAGTGTTTCTAACCTTCCAAATATATGGTTTGTGGAACATAACTGTCCGGTGGATATTAGAGGAGCAGTTATGACACAAGAAGACCATAGGCCCACAGTCCCAGCAGCGTATTATATCCGTCTGCCTTTTCTGACAATGGCTACATATTTGCACGGGGCACAGAGATTCAAGCCTGGTCTGCAACAAGGATCCTCGGAGTTCGCACCACCTGTCTTCCTCAACTGCTTTTCTCTGGCTATGGGCTGATAAGGTGACCTCTTTGCTGTCAATCTCCATAAAACCCTGGATCCCTGAAAATGAAAATGCAATTTCTAAAGTTAAACTTATGTCAGGAAACTCAAAAACGCATACCCTTAGCTTATCAAGTGAGGATTAAGAGTTATAAGCGACACAAGTTAAATTTGTCATGTCAAATTTCACACTGGCACCACAATACTTTAAAGGCCGTGGCTAGAGGTCCGTCGAGCCTGAAGGCTCAAAGAGATGCGGTTTATTCGCAGTTGTCAGAGAGGGGGGAACAAGTTTAAAATTAAACAGATGATCATTTTGAAATAAAAAATAAAAATGGACCGACAATGGCAAGACTTGAACCGGTGACCTCATATTCTCCAGCCCATTTCACTAACGACTGAGCGAAGAAGGCAAGGTGACTGATGGGTGAAAAATGAAAGTCTATTTAAATATATTGTGAGATACTGGTGACTGCGGGTTCCCTAGACTGGAGGCTCCAAAACCACTCCCTATTTTAAACAATAACAAGATCATGCGTTAAAATAAGTAAAGAATGCCAATGGATTCTCAGCTGTGAATTTAATGAACACACTAAAGTTCAAGATTACCAAAAGTTCCTTACACCGTAAACAGTAGATCTACTTACAGTATTAGTAAGCTTAATTTGATTCAAAAAGCAAAATTCATCTCACTCCCCGAGTCACTCCGGCTATGGCCCGTTATGGTATGGCTGAAGTGCTCAAAGTTTCCATTAAATTTCCCTCTTTACCCCTTTTGCTATTGACAAATGTAATCAGCGCTGCTTCAGAAACAAGAAATTAATTAAAGAACAGCAGAGTGTCTACCTGATTCATCGGATTGAAGAGATGACCCTGGCGTTGGTTCTGTGCCGACTGAGAGTGTGGGGATGGCATCTTTAAAACTCTCTGTTTGTTCGGGAAAATCAAGGTCATCCAGTGTAGGCCTCCCCGGTTTCCATGGCAAAGACATTTTTTGGGGTTTCCCCTTTTTTGAACAGTCAAGCATTTCAAAATCGGTGTTGATGGGTTGCCAAGTTCGCCGACCCCTTTTCTGTCGATACGCCATGTTGAAACAATAGGCACGCTATTAAAAAAAAAAGTCAAGAACGGAAACTGGCAGTAAAAGAAAAAAGTCGCATATTTCAAAAACAAATTTCGTCGCGAAAGTAGCAACCAGATTATTCATCAGTATAAGTATACATGTCTTTAAAAAAAACAATACATGAACTACAGTAATTTATCTGTTTCCGATAACAGTTTTATACTGACTGTCACTCCTCATCGGAGACATCGCTTCGAACCACACTACCGTATACGCTGACAGTACACACAGTATACGTTCCCCTAGTAGCAACCAGATTATTCATCAGTATAAGTATACATGTCTTTAAAAAAAACAATACATGAACTACAGTAATTTATCTGTTTCCGATAACAGTTTTATACTGACTGTCACTCCTCATCGGAGACATCGCTTCGAACCACACTACCGTATACGCTGACAGTACACACAGTATACGTTCCCCTACTGTTCAGCGAGAACACATACATACGTTATGTCTGCTTATACCGAGGTGCAATGGGTGATATTTATAGATATACAACCTTGTAGATATACATATATATATATATATATACGGCTTCTCTATCTAAATGTATCTCGTAGTCTTGGTGATGACTGGTTTGTGGTGTTGATCTTTTAGTTTGATACCGATTGACTCAGTAGTAAATGTTTTTATATCGCTTCACGCGATTTGTTTTTTGTTTTCGTTTTGTTTTGTTATTATACTTGTCAAACAAGTTGATACGCAATGGCCTCAAATTCAAGGTACTATACATGTACCAGGAATCAGTTTGCCGTTTGGTGGTGGCGATCTTTGGTTTCCAACTGTGGTTTTTAAAATTTTTGTTATCGTTGCCATGAAAGCCGCAGGAAGGTGTATAACTTTCTTTTGTGAACGAAACCCATCTGCAATGAGTGATGTCCCTTTTAAACAGAGTGCTGGTATCTCTCTCTCTCTCTCTCTCTCTCTCTCTCTCTCTCTCTCTCTCTCTCTCTCTCTCTCTCTCTCTCTCTCTCTCTCTCTCTCTCTCTCTCTCTCTCTCTCTCTTTCCCGACAATGTCGAGACTTCTTTTTCTTCTGTTCATTCGTTCATTGCGTTTTCGTACGTGTGTCTTTGTGTTTTTGCCAGTTCGTGGATGGAAGGGGGTGGGCTTCTGTTTTCACTCCAGGGGAGCCAACTCCAAACCATTCGGTAGATCAGGGAAGTTTAATCATGAATGGTGATGTTGGGCGCAAAGTACACTGTGTAACACTGACGTCTCTCAGTGACACTTCTTCTTCCATATTGTGACCACGGTCATTTTGGCTGACCATTATGTCACATTGTGGAGGGTTGCAGATTCCAAAGAGCTAGTTGCTGCTGTCTCGATTTATTTTGAACACAATGATTTTTTTTCCGTCTCAGAGTAGAGTGTTATAGTTTGTTACAACAGTCTGAAATCATCTTTAATTTGAATCAACATGTTGCAACAATCAATCACATAAATATAGCGCACAGACTTGCACATTACATTTCAAGAGCCTAGATTTATACCATGCAGTGACAAGAGCGGCCTACTCAGTAAAGGGACTTATTCCCCCCTCTGCTTCTTTACCTCTGTAAACTTGTAGGGGTAGTTATTTTTCGATAATGACCCAGCAACCAAACAAATAACGACCCAGCAACAGCCTGAATCCTCGATAGTGCAATGGGTTGAGAGGTTGTTCTGTTTCGGTACTACTTTTTGCGACTGAAAAGTTCAGAACGCTCTAATGTACGAAGTATACATCTCTGGAGCAAACAATACAAACATACCGCATTTAAATTAACAACTACAGGCCTGAACACATGAATCTCCATATAAAATCCATGAGTTCGGTTGTTTTCTGAATCTCATCTGCCGTGGCTCAAGCCGTTCATCACAAGCAATTTCCCAAGGCAAGTAACTCATACTTTGTCTAGCGACAAGAGTAGTTCCCCTTCTTTTCACTCAGTTCCTTCGACAACAGACTGCAATCCGACGGTCAGTTTTCAACAATATTTCATTTAATAAACAGATCACACGCAACCAAATGCACACATCTCATCAATTTAAACAACATAAAGGGGTTTCATACACTATTTTCCCCGGAAAACTGAACTTCATACAGTTTTTAACGTTGGAACACGGGTGCAAAAGTTCGTCTGCTAGTCCCATTTGACGAAAAAAACATTACCCTAAGCGATACCAAAACATATACAGAACACACAATATCTGCCTTTGCCGCCACAGCAGAATAACAGCATATCTGTGTACTTGATTTTAGCCTAAAATAGGAAAACTGACAAGAAGTGTTAACAGAATGGAATGATTTGCACGGAACTATACAACCGCGCATTAATCGATCGCCTGCGCAGGTTGACTGGTTGAGAGAATAGGATTCGATCAAACTTTCGCAAAAAAACTCCTCTTTTCTTTGAATAACTGAAGAAAGGAGGAATAAAGAGGTTACACACCTCGTCTCAGTGATTATCAAAAATAATGGTCTCAGTTCGCGGTCATAAAAAAGCTCGCTAAAGCTCGCATTTTTCATGATCCGCTAACTTCGACCATTATTTTTGATAATCACTGAGACTCGGCGTGTAACCTCTACGTAATGCTGTCTCTGCAGCCCAGAGAGACTGTGTGAGTTTAATATACAATCGATAGTTACCAGTGAAAAGTTATATCGAAACACTCTTGTTGTGTTTTTGTTGTTGTAAAATGTAAGATCTGAAACGTTAAAAATTACGTAAAATTGGTGCGTCAGTTTTGGTTGAGTGGGATGGGTCGTTGAACATCCCATCAAGTGCCGAAATAATCACTACTGTTGATTGTGGGCAGTAATGGAAAGACAAGACAAGACTGTGTTGTAACAGCCCGCCGAAATTATCAAAAGTGTTTTTGCTTTTCGTTGTAATTCGGTTGGCCGTTTGGTGTGTTATATAGACATCCGTTTTTCAAGACTAAGCATTGATCACTTTAAAACACAAAGTCAAAGATCATCATGGGCCATCATGACTTGTATCATTTTACCGTTTTACATCGCATTCTAAGAAAGAGCAGAATTCTCACTATGCGCGCGGTACATTTCTAGAATCGCGTAGCGCAAAGTTGGAATTCCTACAATGGCGGCCATTGTTGGAATTCCAACAAAGAGCAGGTCATTTCCGGAAAAGCGCCGAAGACGAGATGGGTCGCAACAGTCCTTCGGGGCTTCGGGGATTCCCAAGTTTCCTGGAAGGCAGGAGCTTCGCACAAGAAGTGTATGGCGGAAGTTCGACTCACCGTGCGGTTGAACTAGTCTATCGGGATTTTGTCTTATGTTCTGGATAAATTGTACCTTTCAAGTCACCCAAATCTTCAAAAGATGGCGTAAGTATTTGGGGTAATATGTTGAACTTTGGAGTATTTTATTTTGTCAAAACATTCAGATGTTTACTTTCGGTTTTGGAATAAGAAACAATTTTACGTAAATCGGTTCAAAACGCTGAATCAGTAGCAAACTATAGAGCCATAGGTCTACATGGGAACGTCCCACTAGTCCGAGGGTTCACTAGTCCGAGGGTTCACTAGTCCGAGGGTTTACTATAGACGCTCTCTTTTCCAGTTCGTCCCACTAGTCCGAGGGTTCACTAGTCCGAGGGTTTACTATAGACGCTTGATTTTCCAGTTATTATACCGCCCCTTAAAAGGCGGTATATAGGTTTCACTGTGTCTGTGTGTGTGTGTATGTATGTGTGTGTGTGTGTGTGTGTGTTTGTGTGTGTGTGTGTGTGTGTGTGTGTCCGCAAATAGATATCCGATGTTTGAGAACCGATTTCAATGAAATTATGTGTGAGGCTGTAGTACAACCCAGGCTCGATCCTCTCCATAATTCTGGTCGGTGGGATAACTAATTGACCCTCACGGGCAAAAGGAAACCCGAGGTGCTATATAACCCTACCTGCCTAGTCTAGATTGTAAAATAGCCCGCCACGCATGCTACAGTCTAATAATAGGACCTATGTAAAGGCTACACAGCCTACCACATAGTAAAGTTCAAGTTCAAGTATAATATGACTAAAAACTGTAGGCAGTTCGATCACGTAATTGTCCAGTCCTGCTAAATTTAATATCCTTTCTTCAGTCAAAATATAAATAACTAAGTTTCTTGGGGGAAATAGTCTGAGATTTCTTCAGTCAAAATATAAAACACCATATTATCTTTTTGAATGAAAACAACTCAGTGTTTTTATGAGAATATTCTTCGATTTGGTTCCCAAAGCAGTGAAAAACACACGCACGCACGCAAACGCACATCCACGCACACATACACACACAAAATAAAAACAAATCAAATTGAATATCCTTTGTTCAAGCGTCTATAGTGAACCCTCGGACTAGTGAACCCTCGGACTAGTGGACCCTCAGACTAGTGAACCCTCGGACTAGTGAACCCTCGGACTAGTGGACCCTCGGACTAGTGAACCCTCGGACTAGTGGACCCTCGGACTAGTGAACCCTCGGACTAGTGAACCCCTCTCGGTATACATACAGGTAAATTAGTTCCATGAAACTCGGCTAGCCCCGGCTGTATCATGCTCAGTCTACCGGTTGTGGACTTTTCAAGAGAATGCGAAAGTGTTTCAGAGGTGCTGGAAACCAGACCTTTCCTTTGCACTTAAACTTAGGGTAAGGGTTGAAGTTTGAAGGAACTTCATTTCTGGACAAAGAGTTAGACCCAGCAAAATCCATGATTCTGCCAGAAGTTTTGCTTGTCTGCCAGTACCAAGACAGTCCAAAGGACTCCAAAACGAAATTAGTTCCGCATAGCTTATTTTTGTCCTCTGTTTGATTGTTCTAAACAGCTATTATTAAGTATAACATCAGAGAGAATTTGTCTTAAGCCTGATCAATATCATTACCTCGCAAATCTGCATGAACTTGATGAATAAGCTTTGGTATTGAGTTTTTGGTAAAAAGACAAAGCGAAGTCTTCAGACTCGATCCAGGGTTTCATTTACTAGTGCGCCCTGCGCCATTGGCGCATTAAATCTGAAAATGTCCCATCACAATTCCCTTCAATGCGTCAAAGGGCGCATTGAGATTACGTACCACTGCGCCACCAAATGTACACTTTACATCGGATTACACACACACACTCACAACACAACACACACACACACACACACACACACACACACACACACACACACACACACACACACACACACACACTCATCATTATCATATTGCACTATTTTACATCTTTGGTCAAAACGGGTACAGGCCTCTTTGGCGCTTCTTGCCTTCGACTATGTCCCATCGGAATTTGGTTGAGGGGGACAAATGTCCCATTGCTTTTTTCTCCCAGGCTAAACCCTGCGATCAATTGACGATGTTCAGAAGGATCGATGGCCGAATCGTCCGCCTGGTCGCCAGGGGCGAGTAAAATATCCGCCGGGCTAGTATAGAAACCGCCCGGCTGGCCAATGAAAATTCTGGTCAAATGCGAACAATTTTCAAAGAATTAATTTTGCGGATTGTCTCAGAGACAATCGGACCGTGGTGCGTTTTTGCGCTAAACCTAACTTTTAAAATTTAAATAATAAATTGACAGCTAATGTTACACAAACATTCTTAAATCAAAAAAGAATTCTTTTTTCATCAAGACAAGATCAGTACAATTCGAAGTTTTGAAAGTTTGAAAAAAGAAAAGCCTGGAAGCAGAGCTTGGGTCACGCAAGGTCGTGGTTCTCGTAGCAGACGACGGTTTATGCCTATCGCCAGTTCCTCTAAACAGTCAAAAGCTATCTCTAGAGTTCTTGTGAATCACAGCTGTTTGTTTTGTTTAGATTCAGAGGTACATAATAACGTGCTTACAGCCAGTCGCATTCAAAGTACTAACTGACTACAACATTGTGAAAAAAGGAAACTGGATCACAAGGGTTCACAATGGCTCAGAGGTAAGATAAACCACGCAAAAATAAATTCTTTGAAAATTGCTCGCTCTTTTATGGAGGGCACCTAGGATGTTCTCAAGCGGTGAGTGTTTAAATGAAAGGGTGTTTGTACTGTGTGTAAAAGCCTGACAGTATTTGTGATGGTTTACGGGAGGCTTACTGTGCCTTTAATCCGAAAAAAAATGTATGATTCATATTATGTTGTGTTTGGGTTGAATACAAGCTAAGATATTAAAAACATCCGTTATTTGCAAATTAAGTTGATTTGATTTGTGTTACCAAGACAATGTGTCAGCACTGTGAGTGTGAGGTTTTGACCAGCCTATGATTTACTAGTCTTCGTGAAAACAAAATGCAGTGCATTCAGTTTCATTCATTAAGAATAATTAAGACCCACAGATCTTATAAATCAGTGTTGATTTTGCTTTACACAACTTGTTTTCTGTTTCAGAACTGGAGGTCATGAAATGGATTTTAACAAAGAGACAAACCCACAGATCTTATAAATCAGTGTTGATTTTGCTTTACACAACTTGTTTTCTGTTTCAGAACTGGAGGTCATGAAATGGATTTTAACAAAGAGACAGAGTACAATGCAACGCTTTACAAGACAATTCTGAATCCTTTCCTTCAGTGTATGCCGCCTGTTCAACTTTCAGAGA
The DNA here is from genome assembly GCF_037325665.1 of Littorina saxatilis. Taxonomy (NCBI): domain Eukaryota; kingdom Metazoa; phylum Mollusca; class Gastropoda; order Littorinimorpha; family Littorinidae; genus Littorina; species Littorina saxatilis. Next base: position 25,425,951 of record NC_090248.1, on the reverse strand, counting down.
GTAATTTCATCAGCAGATTACTCTCTGTGGAGGAAATGGTATTAGGCCTCTACATTACGTATATATATTTGTGTTTATCTGTGTGTGCACATGTGCATGTATGTGTGTGTGTGTGTGTGTGCATCTGCATGTGTGTGTGTGTGTGTGTGTGTGTGTGTGTGTGTGTGAAAGAGTGGAAAGTTTTGTATAACGCATCCTTTGAATACTTCCATGCCAAGTGCATAGTGCTTTTAGTTATGCGCTATAGAAATCTCCTTTATAAATAAATAAGTGACCAAAACTTTGTTATTCTAGCAAAGGAACCGCTCCTGCAAAGGTAATTAGTACCTAGTAAACACCCACCCACAACTTTTGGGAAAAATTGGTGCATGGGGGGGGGGGGGGGGCATATATAAAGTTTACAGTACTAGCATTGTGGCCCAAAAGGAAAGTTGAACACATTTAATAAAACAATGTTGAAATGAAAAGGAATATTGGTAAAGCTGAGCTGACATGATCTCATTGGTTTTGAAAATCATTCAGGTGACACGTACTCCTGTGTCTAATTATGAGTTGAACAAAATTACCTTTATAGTTTTAATCTTAATTTAACAGTAAACCTGAGTCTGACAAACTGCCTTGGGAATTATGTTCCACTAGCTTAATATGCTGTGTTGTTCTTTTTTCAGGAGCGAGTGAAGAAAAAATATGATACAGAAGCTGCAAAATGCATTGATCAAAATTGTCCTTTATAGTGTTAACCTTCACTTAACAGTAAATACCTCTGACTAAATGCCTTGGGAACTGTGTTCCACTAGCTTAATATGCTGTGTTGTTCTTTTTCAGGAGCGAGTGAGGAGAAAATATGAAACAGAAGGGCAAAATGCATCTGCCCGATTACTTCTTGACTTTTTGAAAATGAAACACAAATGGTTCCCTGCTTTTATGAAGGCACTTGAAGAACCACATCTGAAACTTCAAGAGCACAAACAAAAGTTTCTGATACTAAAACGTAAGTTTTGTGCGGGACCGAAATACCTATGCTCTGAGTCCAAGCAATGTCAATTAACTTTTGGAAGGGGGGAATGTTACGAAACATAATTTTGTATTGTACATTAAATTGCATGTATTAAGTATTGTACAGCAGGGTTCTGCATAGTTGCTGTTATTGTGTAATCTATTATAAACACTCTTGATGTGTTCGACTATTATATTGTAGTGGACTATTATATTGTAGTGGACTATTATTATTGTTGTGAAATTGTGTGTATCTGTGTCCATGTTGGTGTGTCCTAGCTAGTTTGTCTGTGGGTTGATTTGTGATTCTGTGTCTGTTAGTGAATGTCCGTGTTTCTATATATTTCTGTATGGATTTGCTCCGTATAATTACTCTTAGAGCAGGCTTCCATTTTTAATGAAAAGTTCATGATTCATTTCTTGTAGTTTTCAGTTGAATTTTACCAACTAGAAATTGGTTTATTGTTTTCGTGGCAGTTTTATACTCCGAGCTCCCAATAACAGACTCAAAGTAATGAAAAATGCGCTCATGTATTTTCCGCAGAACAAGTTGATCAGGAATGGCAGAAGAAACACCCAAACACATCCTCTCCTCAGCTGAGATCTCCTGTGCAAAGCAGTACGCCCATGGGTCTGGATTCAACTACTTTCAAAAGTGAATATCTAATGTTTGGTGTGTCATTAATCACTATTGTATCAAGAGAATTTTGGTTCTGATTTATGCTCCGCTTCCCTGCATTAGTTATGGTACAGTATGCAGAATTTGACAGAAGGGTTGAACTTGTAACCTGAGATATTGGTGTAATCACATATTATTGCACTGCATATTACATTGTTTGAGCCTGCCGATTATCACATGATTCATTTTAGCAGCTACACAAAGTATTAAGTTTTATGCACGCATGTCGTTTGGTGCTGACAGCTGGTGGCGAAACATCAACTGTATTTATGTGGGTTATTTTCTCCAAATCATCTAAAGCTTTAATTGCCATCATTTCAGCACATCATCTGAACATTTTTCACGGTTGGAAAAAGGGGACACCAAAAAAACAGTTAGCCTTGAAGTGTTTATGGCGGTTTCAGCAAAATTGCTTAAGAAAATAAATCCCAGCAACATTTCTCGGAATACGGTTTAGTTCCCTGGCCATTGTTTTATCATTGTATCAAACATGAATTTAAGAAAATGTGTTAAAACCATATACACATTGTAATGCACAGATACACCAAGTTGTCCCATATGATTGAAGGTTTTTTGCTTGCACGGCATGCTCAGTGGGAAGAGTTTGGCCAAGCAAGTGTGCCAGTCTCACACCCACATTAAAATACACAAGCTGACAGTGACACTCTGGGAAGGTATTCATTGTGTGTGGATCTCACAGGGTGAATATTTCAAGTTCAGAACGAGATCTGTAAAAAAAACTTTTACAGTTAGACTGCGGATGAATACAGATGTAATGTCACCATGCAGTGTCTAATCAGTGACATAATTTCAATAACGTGTCGCTTCCACAGTTTTACCTTCCTTTTTTTATATAGCCGGCGAATGACATGCTTGGTCAGAGCCATGCATACTCTCCAAACTTAGCAGAGCAATGAGGGGGACATCGTCCATCTTGGCACACGTACCTTGTTCCTACAGCCATGTACTTGGTTGTCCCTATTTTGAAATTCCAGAAATAAATGATTAAATTAAAACCGATAATCTTTAAATGTGTGTGTGCTTACATCCGAGGCATAAACGTTTTTTCTTGTGATTTCAGCACCAGTACCTGATAGCGCAGCTGGAACGAATGTACCACCGAGTGACTTTAACATTGAGACCCCCGGTCTGCGAGTGTCCAATGTAGAGGGTAAGTATCGCTGCACAGTATGAATAGATGTTTTCTGGAAATAACTCTGCCAAAGTTTTGACAGGCTTTAAAAGACATGGTGTCTGTAAATACAATGAATCAGCTCAGATGTGCATGTCTTTGGAAGAAACATTGGCATCCTATTGAGGCGACTATATGCATAAATGACACTGTGTTTGCTCAAGATGTCTTTCTCTTTTGAAAATATGCACAATGCAGCTCTTTATTAACTGTAATGTCATGATCACTTTCTTTAGTAGAAATGGTGGCATATATCACGTGTTAATTTGGCTCATGAGGTATTCAGGGCTCAACTCTACGACAGCCCCATAACAATGATCTACAGAGTCATTTTAGAACATTGTCTATTGAAAGCACAAACTGGCACCTCCATGAATTAATACGTCATCCGTAAATGTGCAAAGTATATATAATATACTATAATCACATTTACATGCCACGTGACTGTACCTGTCATCCCACCCCAGCCTGGCCTTTAATCTTCTGTTCTGCTGTGTCTGTGTCTTTTCCCCTCTCTCTCTCTCTCTCTCTCTCTCTCCCTCTCTCTCCCTCTCTCTCTCTCTCTCTCTCTCTCTCTCTCTCTCTCTCTCTCTCTCTCTCTCTCACTCTCTTTTCTCCTCGGCTTTGTACGTGTATGTAAGAAATCCCGCATCCCATTCAGCTTGGTCTGACGATTTTATTGATTTGATGGATAACATTAAATGTAATAATCGTAATGTTTTGTTACTTGGTGATTTTAACATAGACTTGCATAAAACCCAGACAGCCTGGCGCTCAGTAACATCTCTCTTTGGATTCCATCAACTTGTGAACACCTCAACCAGATTGACTGATACAACATCAACGTTGATTGACCACATTTACACTAATAGTACCTCCATGGTGTCAAACGTGAAAACTGTACCTTCAAGCATCAGTGACCATTGTTCAATATTTTGTTCTTGGTCATTCAAGTTACCTAAGCCGGTGCACAAGGGCCATACAACTATTGAATAGAGAAGCTTTAAAACGTTTGATGAAACCAAGTTCTTCTTTGATCTCAGTTTAGCACCATTTTCCTCTGTGTTTAATCATGTTGTTGCTGACGAGGCGTTGGGCGCCCTTTTAGATATATTTTATCCTATAGTGGATAAGCATGCCCCACTACGTCACCACAGAGTGAAATATCCATCTCTTCCCCCATGGTTGACGGAACAGATTATAGAAGCCATGTCCCTGCGTGATTTTTACAAACCAAACAACATGAAGTCTGATTTTAAGAAACAAAGGAATAAAGTGACAGAATTAACACGTCAAGCAAAAGCAAATTATTTTAATATATTAATCGAGGACAAGAAAGATATTGCAACTGTTTGGCGTGCTGTTAATAACATATTAGGTAAATCTAAACAGAACTCAAATTGGTCTGCCACAACCATCTCCCCTGAAGATTTTAATAACCATTTTGTGTCCCTTGCCAATAGGCTAAATGAATCTGCAAAATGCGACAGTCCTGATTCTGACATTGAAGTCTCTTTATCAAAATTACATGATTTTTGTAATCAGAAATGTAAACCAGACGATTTTTTTACTATTCCAGACATGGCAGTGCATGAGGTAGGTAAGGTGCTAGAAGGCCTTGAGAATAAAAAGTCCATGGGTCCTGATAAGATTCCTCCTTACTTGGCCAAATTAGCTCCACCCAAGGAGTAGTCCTTGGCTCTACCATATATTGTGGAGCCACTCACTTATGTGTATAATCTCTGCATAAAGCAAAATACTGTACCTATAGTTTGTTAAAGAGAGCAAAAGTAATTCCACTCTATAAAGGCGGAAATTTATCCGACCCAAATAATTTTAGACCCATTTCCTTATTACCCATTTTATCCAAACCATTGGAAAAACATATTCACAAACATTTGCTCGCGTACATAGAAAGCAGAAACCTTTTCCATCAATTTGAGTCTGGTTTTCGAACAAATCACTCTTGTCACAGCGCCCTTACCACGCTATGCGACACCTGCCGTGGTTGTCTGCAACAAACCGATCTGAAATCAGTGGTGCTGTGTTTCTCGACTTTAAAAAAGCGTTTGATCTTGTTGATCATTCAATTCTATTGAAGAAATTACAGTTGTATGTCAAAAACAGTTCAGTGTGTAACTTCCTTGCTTCCTATTTACATGACAGATCTCAATATACTGCCCTAAACTGTAAAATATCTACTGAGGAGACTGTGAAATGCGGGGTGCCTCAAGGTTCAGTGCTTGGGCCGATCTTGTTCTGTCTGTATATCAATGATCTGCCACTGCACATTTCTGACAGTAATGTAAGAAGTGATTTTTTTGCTGACGATTCTTCTCTTCATGCAAGTGGAAATTTAAGTCTGTTCCAGTAATAGAGTCCTCCCTTCAAACAGCTTTAAACGATGTAAATAACTGGTGTTGTGCTAATGCTATGCTTGTCCATCCAATAAAAACTAAAAGTATGGTAATTGCAACAAGACAAAAACACCAGATTTCTCCACTCAAACTAAATCTTACTATTGGTACGCAATCAATTGAACAAGTTCAACAGCATCGTGTTTTAGGGCTAATTATTGATTGTGAATTCAAGTGGCAGGCACAATTACAGCATATTTGCAAGAAAGTAGCCAAGAACGTTTTCCTCCTATCCAAGTTAAATTTACGGACAGAAGGACTCTGGAAATGTTCCACCATGCTCATGTAATGCCTAACATTAATTATGTTTCACTTGAAAAAGTGATGTCCACTTGAAAAAGTTAGACTCTCTCTATCGTCGCTCGGCCAAACTCATCATAATCAATGGCACTCATGCACTATACCGTATTTTATGGTAAATACGGACTATAAGGCGCAACTTTTTTTCTCAATCTTAACCCCTGCGGCTTATTGAACGGAAGCGCCCTATGTGTTGTTAAAATAGAAATCCCTGGCCAAGTTTCATCTCAGTCAAAGAACTTGTGATAATGGCCATGTTTTAGCTACTAGGTACTACCCTGGCCAAGTTTCCTCTCAAGACATCAAAGAGACCGCCCCATAGATTAACCCCCCCCCCCCCCCCCCCCCCCCCTAGGTTAAACTCTGTCACTGACCCCGGTGCACTGAAAGTTTCCTCTCTCAGATATGAAAGGGGAACCACCTCTCACAGCTAAACCTGGGTCATTGACACCGGGGGAAGAAGGTCAGTGTCTGTGAAGAAGGCCACCCAGCTATCACAATGGACCTGCCTTTGATCTCCCGCACACACAGAGCACACAGAGCACAAATATTTGCCTAATGTGATGTTTTTCCTCAATTTTACCTCAAAAGTGGGGGTTGCGCCCTATATAACAAAGCGCCTTATAGTCCCGAAAGTACGGTATACGATTTTCAATACACGACTCAAAATCTTTGGGATAAATCAAAATATATATAGAGTTGAGAAAACAAGAAAAAGTTGAAAATCCTTTGGAATGAAGCTAATGAATTAAATACAAGAATTACGAGTTCAGAAAAAAACAAAAATAAAATTGCCTCCGAAGCGAATCGAACCCGGGACCACAAAAGTAAGGACTAGCGCACCGTCAATCGGGGACTCTACCGACTGAGCTATTTTGTCGCACTATAGTCGAGGGAGATTTTAACTTCAAATATTACACGTGAGTTCTCTAGCGTGGCGACGACTCGGTGACTCGAGTTTCCGAGTCTCTCCGTTCGTATTTGTGTACTGTTCTCCATATCTCACTGTTTGGGGCTAGTTCAGTAACTGACCCAATACGCTCCCGGTCACTTCATATAAGTCACTTCATATAAGTCACTTCATATAAGTTTGGAAAGCAATATTAAGTAGCGATAATTTTCAAGCGAGACCGACATTATTGATACAAAATGCATTGACCAATCGCCGAAAGGCGCATGAAAGGATATCCCAAAATCCTCTATTCTTGATGACATACTAAGGACTTAGTTCGGGAGAACGACGATCTATGGACGGTTTATCATATAAAGGGAAGCAAGTGGTTAAAAGCGGGCGTCGATAGAGCCAATGAACGGGAATGTTATCTACTTGTAGTATTTCATCCACTTGTGATAACGCATGTATGCTGGTGGAACCCCCCTTTTCTTCATTCCTAAGCTTTTTGATCTCAGGGGCATGCACCTCCTAAATGGTGACATTTTTGGGTGCAACACCATGTCGTTTTGGCAAGAAATATGGCGTCTTCAAGGATGCATGTCATTGCTAGGGGTGACACGACTTTTGAGCGCCAACATTTGAGCGCCAACATTTGAGCGCCGCACATTTTAGCGCCGCACTTTTGAGCGCCGCACATTTGAGCACCGCGACATTTCAGCGCCGCACTTTACAGCGCCGGACATTTGAGCGCCGTAGGTGTCATTGTGTGCTGTTTTCTGAATAGTCGTTATTTGATCCGTTATTTTGCGTGTTTGTTTGTTTATGTGTGATGGTGTTTATGTTTATGGTGTAGTCTGTAACACACACACACACACACACACACACACACACACACACACACACACACACACACTCACACACACACACACACACGCACGCACACACACACACACACACACACTCACACACACACACACACACACACACACACGCATACACACAAACACACACACACACACACACACCAGGGAGAACAAAAATTTGCATACTTTTATTGACGACTGAACATGAACAACGGGCGCGCTGGCACATTAAAATCACGGGGATGACTAAAAGCACTTAAATGATCTAAAACATGAAGGTGAAGGCCAGACCTTCCATTGTGTCGATCAAGCCACGCTGGCCAGCATTGTATTGCACAATGATCCGTTTGGCACGCACCTGCAGGTCTCTGTACTTCCGGCGCTTGGGGGCGGGAGCCTGGCCTGCCAGAAGGCGGGTGATGTCGGCCTGCACAAGGATCTGTTCTTTCTTGAGCGCAGCGATAAGCCGCCACAGGCTCGGTGAATGCGCCCCGAGGAGGCCCTGGAAGGCGTTGTGAAACGCTGTTGTTGGACTTAGCATTGTCCGTCAGGGTCCTTTCGTGAAGGTTCCACATCTGCACAGCAAACATCGGTTGATGGCGTGGTCCACGACGTCGAGGATGTCCAATGTATGTGTCCTCGAAATAATCTGCAGACTACAATAACTCTAAGCACACACTCACGTCTTTCGTGATACATATACTCGACCCGGCGCTCAAATGTGCGTCGTTGTAATGTGCGGCGCCGTAATGTGCGGCGCCGTAATGTGCGGCGCTGTAATGTGCGGCGCTGTAATGTTGCGGCGCTCATATGTTGGCGCTCAAATGTTGGCGCTCAAATGTTGGCGCTCAAAAGACATGGAACCATTGCTAGGGTACCTGTGACTCAGTTACCAAGTACCCACGGCTTTTGCTGAAAACTCGGGATCTCTAATGTGCACATTGCTGTTTTTGCATTCATTTGCACACATTGGGTACACGTGGTGCGATTCTGTCCCCATCCAATGAACAACTCTGGTAAATACACAAACATCTTGCCGTACTTTGGCCTCAAACCTACGATGATAGCGACAAATTGGTCCTAATGCCGGCAGCAACTATACTGACTATGCAAGTGATCCACCCCATAGCACCCCCTTGTAAAACCCATCATATGTGACCCTCCACCACGGAATGATCGAGTCGCATGTCACCTTTGCATGATTTTTTATATTTTTACATTTTCTTAAAGAGATTTTTGAAACTCTATATCCAGTTGTGAAAACTGTTTTAGAAAAGAGCGAAAACTTTTCGAGTTATAAGCCTGTGACTAATTAAGGTGATCCTCACACTGATACCTTAATTAACAGCCCCCAGACATATATAAGGCCTAGCGCAAAACCCTGCGAGGTGACATCCGACTCATTCCGTGGTGGAGGGTCACTAATTATTGTTCCCTAATTTGAGACTTCACCCCTTTTAGGACCTTACTTTTTCAAATTTTCTGTTCATGACCTTTGAACATCAACCTCCATTTTAAGACCTTTGAACATCAACCTCCATTTTAAGACCTTTGAACATCAACCTCCATTTTAAGACCTTTGAACATCAACCTCCATTTTAAGACCTCCTTCCTTTTAAGACCTGATTTTCTTAGATTTGTTTAGGTCTTACTAGAGAGGGGGGGGGGGGGATTCACTTTATTAGCTGAGTGTATTTTCCATAGAAGTCAGTTTGGTCAAACTTGTATTATTATTATTTTTCCACAGCACCTACTAGAGGACTGGTGACGGATGCAGAGGAGGAGCTTGATCGCCCCAGATCTGAAGCAAATCTTGAAAGCCAGGTATGCATGTGGGCCAGATCTGTTTGTCTGTCTGTCCATCGGACTAATTGTCTGAATGTGTCGGTTGATTTGTTGCTGTGTGTGAATGTTGATGTGTGTGATGAGCATGTCTGAATTGCTGGGTGTGTGAACATCTATCTGTTTGTCTGTCTGTCGGTGTGCATGATGTCTGTCTGTCTGTCTGTCTGTCTGTCTGTCTGTCTGTCTGTCTGTCTGTCTGTCTGGGTGTAGCTGTCGGTGATCTGTGAATATGTCACCCAACTCGACTGAGGGTGTGCATTATGTGTGTGTTTATAATTTGAATGCATGCTTGAAAAAAAGAGCAGCTAGAGTGTGTCAAAACAACAAGAGTGTGTGTGTGTGTGTGTGTGTGTGTGTGTGTGTGTGTGTGTGTGTGTGTGTGTGTGTGTATGTGTGTGTGTGTGTGTCTATGTGTGTGTGTGTGTGTGTGTGTGTGTGTGTGTGTGTGTGTGTGTGTGTGTGTGTTATTTTGTATTGTGACCCATGTGTATGTGAGAGTGTTTTACAATAGATTGTTTATTCACATATAGATGCTTCCTGTTGGCAACTGTTGGTATAAATATTTCCTGAAAAGGATCTTGATAGCTACAAGTGGATTTGTCATCATATGAAAGGTCGTACATGTATATATATACAAGTGTGTTTCTTTAATGCAATTTAGCCCAAAGGATGTATAGCTGTCAGTAATATAATTTTTCCCACTGAAGAGAACTGCACGATGACAGAAGTAAAAAGAAAATCAAGAAAGGTAAGTTTGTGGAACTTTAGTTATAGACAAAACGAAGTCTTCACAAGTACGTCAACCTAAGTGGTCTTAGTAGAGGCTGGAAGGACCTTGAAACCAAGATGCCGAGTGTCGTAGACAAAAGTTTTGTTAGTGACATGAGTGTTCTTTTGTTGTGAACTTGTGTAATTTTCCAAGTGCCATCTCTAACTATTTTGTAGATGGCCGGTATGGCGTTAACCCAAGAAAGACCCTTCGTTCATTCCAAGTCCTACCCAGGGAGTGGAACTGCTGGTGCATCTGTGAGTTATCACGAGTGGTACATGTATTTAATGGTGTAGCTGGATAATAACGTTCACTCTTTCATTGTTTGGTTTGGTACACAGTTTTTACATGTTTTTGGTGTTGCTCATTCACATCTGTCTTCCCTCTTCTTCTATCTCTCGTCTCCAACGCATTCAAAATAGCTCTGCCCGTCTTGTCTTACGAAAGAAAAAGAGAGACCATATCACCCCCCTCCTAAATCAGCTCCACTGGTTGCCCGTTCCTGCCCGTATCACATACAAAATCAACACTCTCACCTACAAATGCCTCCATGGTCTCGCCCCTGCCTATCTCTCTGACTCTCTCTCTCTCTATGTCCCTTCACGAGCACTCAGATCATCTGCCGACTCCCTCAAGCTCAACATCCCCCACACCAAACTCAAAACAGCAGGTCAACGCTCATTTTCTTTCCAAGCACCTAGCCAATGGAACACACTACCTCTCCCCCTCCGTCAACAACAGTCCATCGAATCATTCAAATCTGCACTCAAGACATTCCTTTTTTCCAAATAATCCATGCATTCTACACTGCCCACCCCCATCCCACCCTGAATAACTGTACATATTTAAATGGTTGATGGTGTGTGTGTGTAATAGTGACTTTAAGTCTCCGTGTGTGTGTGAATGAGTGTATGTGCGCCTTGAGTCGCCTGTTGGTGAGATGTGTGCGTTACAAATATTCGTATTATTATTATCTGTCTCACAGTCTTGTCTCAGCTAGCCTTTCTGCCTGTCATCTGTCTGATGAAGAAAATAAACCTCTTTGTTGATTGCAGTAACAAGAAATGTCTGTGTTCCCTTGCCATTGTCCTTTATGAAGATTTACAATCTGTTTTCTGTTATTGATTCTCTTTAAGCTGGACTAGTGAAATTGAATTCCTGAATTACAGCGCTGAGATCTGTGAAGACTTTCACCCTCAAATTAAGGTACATGTAGTTGAATGAAGGGATTAAATCAGCAGTGTTGTTGCCAGGCCTCGGTCTTCGGTCTCTGACGCATTCCTTTCTAATTTGACGCATTGGGCCTAGCCTTGTCCGGTCGATGGACCGATAGTTTTTACGTTTTGGTGGTCAACTGCCGATACATATTCGTACAATGCGGACAAGGTCTGCAGTGAATGGAATGGGAGTTGCAAAGTCGGAAAACAAACCCCGATCGAAATGCTCATGTTCGCTACGAGTGAAAATGCACTCGGTGCCGAGTTCGTGTTTGTCGTCATTGACAGGCTCGAGGCTGCGTTTACGGAAATACCCGATCCAGCCGGTGTACCTATTTACCGAAAACGGCGCAAACAGCGGAAAGTTCATCAATATAATACTACGACATTGTAATGCGAAGATCAGGCAGGATCCCTACATTCGCACACCGGGCACTGCCAAAAATCAGCACATGAGCGCCGACACTAATTTCTGTGAGAATCAGATAAAGTGTTATCATTGTTCAATGGCTTTATTGTCATTTTTGCGTAAAAAGATAGATTTAACTCCGGACTGTAAGTTATTTTGCATTGCATGTATCAAAGGTATGGCGGTACAATTTGTTTTTTTTAAAGCCAGGACATTTGGACCTATTGTTTTTTTTAGGGAGGTCCAAATGACCTATTGTCTTCTTAGGCTGGCAACAACACTGAATCAGCATTGTTTAAGGAGTGTCTCTCTGTGTATAGGGGGGTGTTGGGAAACTAGAAGAGGACTACAGAGATGCTGCATCCCCAAGCCAGTACGATGTCCTTGGATCGCCGTCACTACCCTCAGAGTATGATGAGCTGTCGCGTCCGAAGAATCGCAGAAGGTATTTTTGATTTAACAACTGTGTTTACTCTGTATGCAGCAGAACCCTTCTTTAAGTCTTCCCAAAATCTGAGAAAATAGGGTCCTAATGTGACAGGGTGATGCAGTAGTCTCCCTTCACAGCAGCCTCTGCACTGACAGAGTTGTCTGCCGGCAAGCAATGTTGGCTATTTATAGTAGCTTAAGACCTTTCTTTTACGTTATTGCTGGTTAGACATCTGTCAATTGTGGTGAACTGTTTGTGATGGCGTGTGGCTACTTTAGTCTCCTGGTATACTCTTGTGAACCTCTATGCTCACATAGCATTTTTTAATTATTAGGGCTATAATAGATTAGCTCTAAAATCTCAACCCTGTTTCACTGCATGGCTTGGCCTCCAAATGTGAATCTTGTGTTTTTGGCCATGGTTGCATCAAGCTCTAAAGAGGAAGGTTAAAGAGATAAAAAAAATCAAGTTTTCAGACATTTTTTACCCACAAAGTCAACAGTTGTATCTCTTTACCTTTCCTTCGTTAGAGCTTATAGCCTGTAGAACACACAAAAATCTATCAGCATGGCTTAAACATTTCCGCAAAAATTCAAATCATTCTGATGAATAGTTTTGAAATTGGCTTGACATTCATGATCGAACTTAAACATGTTTCAATTCATCCCTTTGCCTAGTTTTCATTTAATATTTTTTTCTAAGTCAATCTAAAAGCCTTTTTTTTTATCATATACTTGTACTATTATTTTATATACATTCAAGCAAATGCACACACAATTTTAACACAAACAGTTTCGTTTCAAGAATGTTGACGTGGTCAAATGACTTGAAGAGAAAAACGGTGTATTTCATGGTAGCCCTAGGAGCCTTAACAGTTGGTTCAAGGCGCACCAGCACACCTGCGATTATTGCCTATTGTTTGTACAGTGGAACCCCCCTTTTAAGACCTCAAAAACTTTTGAGAAAATCATGCAGTTCCTAAAAATGAGAAAGTCTTAAAATGGGCGTACATTTACAGAGACTGTGAAGAGAAAATCTTAAAAGTAAGGTCTTGAAAGAGAGGAATTCCTAAATTGGGGGGGGGGGGGGGGCGGGGTCTGAAAAGGGGGGTCCCAGTGACTATTCGTCTATTGCATTTTGCATTCTTTAAGTGGATCAAGGCTCAGTTGACCCATACCATAACAGGGAGTAGACTACATGTACGACGTACCAACACGCTTGTAAGATTATTATATATATATGAAGTCTTATATCGCGCGCGTATCTCCAGACTCGGACTCAAGGCGCAGGGATCTATTTATGCCGTGTGAGATGGAATTTTTTACACAATACATCACGCATTCACATCGACCAGCAGATCGCAGCCATTTCGGCGCATATCCTACTTTTCACGGCCTATTATTCCAAGTCACATGGGTATTTTGGTGGACATTTTTTATCTATGCCTATACAATTTTGCCAGGAAAGACCCTTTTGTCAATCGTGGGATCTTTAACGTGCACACCCCAATGTAGTGTACACGAAGATTATCACATCTTACTTGTGTATTTTGCAGTCTTCAAACAGACGCCTGCCCCATAGTAGAGCAGGAATCTGGAGCTCCAGAAGAGGAAGTAGGGGAGGAGGCTCAACCACAGCTGCAAAATCCTCGGCATCCACAACGACGTCGCCCACAGACTCGGCAAGATCACCCCAGTCTGCGCGTGGCTATCTCCAACAACCCGCGTAAAGACTTCGAGGCCAACTTTGTGAGGGATGAACTACAGGGTCTGGATGGATGGCAGAATTTTCAGGAGGAGCACGAGGTGTGTAGGGGATACTCATCTGTACAGAAGTAGAATTTAGGATGCCCTATAAGGAAGGGGTGGGGGGGGGGGGGGGGCGGGATGGGTGGAGGGGGATTGATAAGAACTTTAAGGGCGGGTGGGTCCATAGCTCAGTGCATAGCGCGCTAACTTTGTAACCAGTTCATCAGTATCGGCCTGGGTTTGTGGCCCAGGTTTAGCAGGTCTTTTTTTCTGAATATTTTTACAGTCGATGTTCAGTGCAGACTCTTAGCAGGCAGAATCGTACCGACCTTGTGTGCCAATGCAAAAAAATGGCAAAAAGACCAATATGCAACTAAAGATCCTGCGAAAGTCGAATAGGAACTTAGTGACACACATATACAGACTAGAACCCCCCTTAACGACACCAAAACTTGGCACACTTCCAGGGTTTGATCATCTCCGGACATCGTGCAAATTTGATTGGCCTTCTTCAAAATTCAAGATCACAGATTGTTTATAGAGCTAGAGCAGTTGATGATCGATTTGTTTTTGACTCACATGCGAAGCAAAAGTGAGTCTATGTACTCACCCGAGTCGTCCGTCCGTCCGGACATCCGTCCGGACGTCCGTCCGGAAAACTTTAACGTTGGATATTTCTTGGACACTATTCAGTCTATCAGTACCAAATTTGGCAAGATGGTGTATGATGACAATGCCCCAAAAAACATACATAGCATCTTGACCTTGCTTCAAGGTCAAGGTCGCAGGGGCCATAAATGTTGCCTAAAAAACAGCTATTTTTCACATTTTTCCCATTTTCTCTGAAGTTTTTGAGATTCAATACCTCACCTATATATGATATATAGGGCAAAGTAAGCCCCATCTTTTGATACCAGTTTGGTTTACCTTGCTTCAAGGTCAAGGTCACAGGAGCTCTTCAAAGTTGGATTGTATACACATTCTGAAGTGACCTTGACCCTGAACTATGGAAGATAACTGTTTCAAACTTAAAAATTATGTGGGGCACATGTTATGCTTTCATCATGAGACACATTTGGTCACATATGATCAAGGTCAAGGTCACTTTGACCCTTATGAAATGTGACCAAAATAAGGTAGTGAACCACTAAAAGTGACCATATCTCATGGTAGAAAGAGCCAATAAGCACCATTGTACTTCCTATGTCTTGAATTAACAGCTTTGTGTTGCATGACCTTGGATGACCTTGACCTTGGGTCAAGGTCACATGTATTTTGGTAGGAAAAATGTGTAAAGCAGTTCTTAGTGTATGATGTCATTGCTAGGTTTAGTTATTTGACCTTGACCCTGAAGGTCAAGGTCATGTAAAGGTCAAGGTCAAGCATGTGAGTTGTATGGGCTTTGCCCTTCTTGTTTAATTATATCAAACATAACGAGGGGGAGTCGCGTAAGCATTTGACTTTTTTCTTTTAATTATCATATTGGAGCTTTACGTAGTATTGGGTTATGGTTTTGTGTTAGCCCGTCCTGTTTTCATATTGAAGGATCTTTATTTGAAATTCATGACTGTGTGAATGATTTCAGGTGATACAGCTTGTAAGACCTAATCGAAGGAATGAGGGAACGTATGTCATCTGGTACAAGAAGGGCAAAGCCCATACAACTCACATGCTTGACCTTGACCTTTACATGACCTTGACCTTCAGGGTCAAGGTCAAATAACTAAACCTAGCAATGACATCATACACTAAGAACTGCTTTACACATTTTTCCTACCAAAATACATGTGACCTTGACCCAAGGTCAAGGTCATCCAAGGTCATGCAACACAAAGCTGTTAATTCAAGACATAGGAAGTACAATGGTGCTTATTGGCTCTTTCTACCATGAGATATGGTCACTTTTAGTGGTTCACTACCTTATTTTGGTCACATTTCATAAGGGTCAAAGTGACCTTGACCTTGATCATATGTGACCAAATGTGTCTCATGATGAAAGCATAACATGTGCCCCACATAATTTTTAAGTTTGAAACAGTTATCTTCCATAGTTCAGGGTCAAGGTCACTTCAGAATGTGTATACAATCCAACTTTGAAGAGCTCCTGTGACCTTGACCTTGAAGCAAGGTAAACCAAACTGGTATCAAAAGATGGGGCTTACTTTGCCCTATATATCATATATAGGTGAGGTATTGAATCTCAAAAACTTCAGAGAAAATGGGAAAAATGTGAAAAATAGCTGTTTTTTAGGCAACATTTATGGCCCCTGCGACCTTGACCTTGAAGCAAGGTCAAGATGCTATGTATGTTTTTTGGGGCATTGTCATCATACACCATCTTGCCAAATTTGGTACTGATAGACTGAATAGTGTCCAAGAAATATCCAACGTTAAAGTTTTCCGGACGGACGGACGGACGGACGACTCGGGTGAGTACATAGACTCACTTTTGCTTCGCATGTGAGTCAATTATATCAAACATAACAAGGGGGAGTCGCGTAAGCATTTGACTTTTTTCTTTTAATTATCATATTGGAGCTTTACGTAGTATTGGGTTATGGTTTTGTGTTAGCCCGTCCTGTTTTCATATTGAAGGATCTTTATTTGAAATTCATGACTGTGTGAATGATTTCAGGTGATACAGCTTGTAAGACCTAATCGAAGGAATGAGGGAACGTATGTCATCTGGTACTGGGCCCTTGCCAAGCGACCTACTATCTGTGTGCTGTAAGTCTACAATTTTATACTTGCATACACAAACATGCACAGGCACACACACCCTGATACACACACACAGTCACACACACACACACACACACACACACACACACACACACACACACACACAAAACCATGCACAAAATCACACACAAACACACATGTACACATACACAACCACACTCACAAACTCACACACACAACCACACATATACGATTGCACCCACAAATATATACACACACAAATGTGTGCGCACACACGTACACATACACATGCACACACACGCACAAAAGAATTCTGTTGAATGTTAGTGAAAGCCACCATAAATGAGAATTCTGTTGCATTGTAATGTTAAATGTTAATGTTATTGTTACCAAATGTTTCATTTTCCCACTCTTCTTTTCTGCTAGTTTACATATGTACGTGTACATGCATGTATCAGATTCTGAACTTTTTTCTCTAGAAGTTGATTAATTTTGCTTCATAACTTGTTTACATTTTGTATCAGCAGTTTTCTTAATTATTTTAAGTTCATTATTTTCAGTGTCATCTATTTTGATTCTCTGCTTCTTGCACCAGGTGCTTGTTTCCATATTTTTTGCTGTTTTTAAAAAAGATGTCCGGACGGTAGGGGGGGGGGGGGGGAGGAGGGGGGGGGGGATGTGTTCCACTGAATTAAATATATTTTTCAGTTGCAGCTTGAGTTGTTTGGACTATTTCTAAATCTGTACACCTATTTTCTTCCCAATGAATATAATTGAGATAATGAGGAGTTATTAGCTAGCATAATTAATGCATATTTCCTTTTTATTTAATTATGTTTTGTTTTGTTTTGTTTCCATAATATTGATCGGTAACCGAGGTTCTGTTCTGTTTTCAGGTTACGAGGAAAAGTGATTACATTTGTTGTTCACAAATCAGCCTCACAGACAAACAAGTTCTACATCAACCGACAACAAAAGCGAAGTTCATCGCTCCGAGACTTGATGACATACCATCTTCGGGTTGGCATCAAGTACAAGCCTTCACGCGAGGATGAGACCATTGTGTGGCTGCTACAGCCAGCAACATGAGATATTGATGTACTGCTTTTTATCTACTTTTCCTACGGTCTTCACGTGTTCTTTTGACAGCTAGTGCAGCTGTCAGAACATTACAGATATAATTGCCATTCTGTGTAGGTGGCTTCGTGTGGTTTGTGTGTCTGTGTTTTCTGTCTGTATGAGTGTGTGTATGTGTGTCACACAGTGTGTGTGTGTGTGTGTGTGTGTGTGTGTGTGTGTGTGTGTGTGTGTGTGTGTGTGTGTGTGTGTGTGCTTTTGGCCAGTGTCCTTATATGTGTTTGTGTCTGTGTTTCTACATATGCATGGTCAAAGACTGTTTTAGGAACCCCCCGCGGGTTAGGGGGAAGAATTTACCTGAAGCTCCCCAGCATGTTGTAAGAGGCGACTAACGGATTCTGTTTCTCCTTTTAATTACCCTTGTTAAGTGTTTCTTGTATAGAATATAGTCAATTTTTGTACAGATTTTAGTCAAGCAGTATATGTAAGAAATGTTAAGTCCTTTGTACTGGAAACTTGCATTCTCCCAGTAAGGTAATATATTGTACTACGTTGCAAGCCCCTGGAGCAAATTTTTGATTAGTGCTTTTGTGAACAAGAAACAATTGACAAGTGGCTCTATCCCCTCTCCCCCCTTTCCCCGTCGCGATATAACCTTCGTGGTTGAAAACGACGTTAAACACCAAATAAAGAAAGAAAGAAAGAAAGACTGTTTTAGGATAGTGTTTTTGTTTCTTTTTGTTGTATTAGAAGCTTCCCATACTTTTTCTTCAAAGAACAATTGACATGAAAGAGTTGACAGTGTACATTATATATGTTAAATATCCAGGCCATATGGAAAATATTGTCTTGGAAGTAAGATGTCGGAGAACTGAGGTTGATCCTGGGGTAATGTTGTTGTGGAGCGTATACCGGCGGTTGACATTTACGGGGCAGCTTCAGGTACAAATAAGTATGTAACCCTAGCTGTCATCCAAATGGGAAGATTACGTGTATAGCCGTTATCAACACCCCCAGCATATAAGCAACCGTACTCCATCTTTGGAGGAGTTCTTGGGTGATTATTCTGTTTCTGATCATTGGTCAGCGACATATTTTCACAACATTCAGAATGTTTGAAAGCATAACATGTTTGAAGTTCAATGAATGTTACAATAACAATTCCCCTGAGTAACAGAAATTCAAAATTCTGGACATATGTCGGTCAGTGGATCAAGATTGACCAGTTGATTATTTATGGTGAATGTGTTGAATAAGATTCTCACTTGCATGTGATCCTGATTATAAACCCTAGGCTGATCTCAGTCAATTTGCAAGGAAAGTGTTCATTTGGGGTGGTAGGTACTCTTGAGTTGCACAAGGATATTTCTAATAGAAGATTTTGTGTTGATCACTCAGTTCAAGGGTGATTTGGACTTATCTGTTTAGTGTAGATTTAAAATGTATTAAAAGTTCACAATCTGTACATGCAGGTCCGAGTGCCTAAATACTTTTTAATTTCAAAATTATATGAAAGCACTGCATGCATTACTAACACACACACACACGCGCGAACAAGCATGGACCATGAGCTGCTCAGCATTGTGATAATGTTATGCATAATATGATGCAGTTTTGGATGTCACTTTTTTCATGACTTTACTCCACAGTTTTATTTCTGTTCTGTTTGACATACTCATTATGATGTGTTAATTGATGTCTTATTGGGTCAAATGGAGAGCAGCTAGGACAGATGTAGTTGTGTGGTTTGTGATGTCGAGGTGAACTAGTTGCACAATCTCATTTAATAATGTAGCAAGAATTAGTTGTTTGTAAAAGACTTTTTAAACCAATTAATGTGTCATGGAAATGTATTTGTCAACAGATTGTGTCATGGAATCGTTTTCCCCTCTCCCCAGAATATCAGATTTTTACAATTGCCTTTCAGAGTTTGCTCATGTATCTTTACTTGTCATCATGTTCACGAGTTTTCATTCACAAGCACCTGGGAAATAAATCTCATGTTCCCCAGGCAATAAATCCCCGGTTACCATAGTTGCAGGAAGCAGGTTATACATGGATAATCAAAAGCAAACCCAATAGAAACGCTCGGGGATTCTTCGGCTCTTTTCATTGGTGTTTCCCCAGATCTAAACAGACGACACGACACTGCTTTGCAAAGTTCAAAAAACGAACTGGCAAACTGGCAAAAGTAAACAAAAAACAAAACTACTTCATGAAAGGTCATACATTCATCAAAAACAAATGAAACCTAGCGATATGTTTTGTCTTCTTACAGAGTCATGGAGTGCGTGTATCTGTGTTTCGATACACAGAAATTCAAGTAAAACGACCCCTGACACACACATTTTGACCCGTGCACAAGACGTTGTATCGATAAACGAAGCACAAATAAGAAACAATAATAAAAGCAAAGAAAATAGCAACAAGATATGCAAACATCTAACAAAGCCGAGCAAGCAGAATGACAGGTCTAATGAAAAACAAAGAGGTACTGAGTCGGAAACAAGATCGCGATTCTTTCCTTCGCTGCACGACGCAAATCTTCTGTGACCTTTGACCAAACGTAGCTTCCACATTCGATCACTCAGCTTAATATTTACAACAGAAAGCCGAGGGGGTGGAATACCGAGATGAACCTACAGAACTGTGCATCCTCAAACCTGACATATTCATCCCAACATTTAATAAAACACAGAAAGTTGCTTTCACACGCCAGCTTTGATTGCCAGTGGTTATCAAACCAGTACTCATGTGGTTATCAGCACGGAACCCGTGTTTCAAAGCATGGCTTCCTGGGTTGATTGTGCACTTATTTTCTCACTACCAAAATGATGACAAAAACGATGTTTGATGGTTTGTTGACAGACCAGCTTTTTTGTTGGTCCTCGGGGGGCATATCGACTTTTGTTTCAAATTTATTGACCGCGCCCTTCGGCCTTGGTCAATAAATATGAAACAAAAGACGATATGCTCCCCCTCGGACCAACAAAAAAGCTGGTCTGTCAACAACCCATCAAACATATTATAATGTCTAGCATAGCTACGTGTGCATGTGTGAAAGTGCCAATCCTCATTGGTGTATGCATGCCGGCCAGGAGGAGGAACATGCATGCATGACACTGGTTGATTTGGTTTTCCTTCTTTTGCTTGAAGCCCGGTGATTTGTGATGACATTTTGACCCATATATTTCTCCATGAAATAAGTTTCTTTTTGTAAATATGATAATTTGTTGGTGAGTGTGTGCAGTTTGTAATAAAATGTTTTGTTTTCATTTCTACAACTTTCATAAGCTGGTTACGAAAGTGTTCTACTCATTGCTTGATTCCCATAATTACAAAGAAAGTGAATAATTATTCACATGTAATCAGAACCATGAGTTATGAATATATTTGATGAATAATTGTTTATTACGCATGATTTTTATTTGCTGGTGTAATGTTTGGGTGTCTCAATCACTGACTAAACTGTAATTATGTACTTTGAGATAATTTTATGCTAAAATGTTCTCATTTTTTTAAACAAGATACCTGTATTGTTCAAAGTTTTTGTTGATCGACACACAAGAAATGAACACAGTATTGTGGAATAATTCAAAATATTGTTCTGTGGTGTTATGAAGTAGAGTACGTAGTACCTGTGATGTGCTGCTTCTTCGATGAGAGGTACATACTTTGAAACTGGACACCTGTGCATCTGTGATCCCTCTGTTATTTCTACACAAAAAATACCTGTCATGAAAGGCCACCTGCAATGTGGGGTCATTTTTAATTGGTCCGGAATGTGGCCTTTCATTGTAGGTACATGCATATACCACCACTATATTTCAGTTATTAGGTGTTTGCTGGTTATATGCCATTTGGCCTTCTTTCATAATTAAGTGGGTCAGAGAAGACCTGAGGCATACAATTTAGCAATTACATTAAGTTCTGTACTGGACAGACCTTAATATTAAGGTTTGAACTGATATTTCTGCCAGTTTTGAAGCATGTACCGTATTTGACGGACTACAAACCGCGACTTTTTTTTTTTTTAAATGGCATTGCGGCTTATAAAAAGATGCGGCTAAAACGTTACATAAACTTGAATAGCATTCACCTTATGGAAGAAGCCGCGGATTTTCATTTCGCTCGATTAGCGATTACCGGTACTTTATTAGCTCTCTACTCAAGACTCGGCGCTTTTCTCTTTCTTTCGCGAATCTTCGTTTGTCAACAAGTCGTCGTGACAAGATAGCATACAGAGAAACACCGGATGTATCAGCTGATACATCCGGTGTTTCTCTGTACGCTATCCTAGGATCTCGCGCGCGCGAGATTTCGTTTTTTTGTGTCTCGCGATAGTTGGAGGAGCGAGAGCCGCCATGTTGTGTTTTCGTCTGCTCGAAATGTGCGCAAAAGTCGTAAATCATCCCAAAAAAGCTTATTCCGGGCGAGACTACATGTGTGTGTTGGTTACAAATTGTGTGTGTGATATTTTTCTTCAAATTTTTTCACTTTTCTTCTTTGTTTCACTTGTTTATTCTCGGAGCCGATTTTGCCAAATACCGTACTTTCGTTTGCCCGGTTGTTTTGATTGATTGACACAATCTGATTATATTTTTTTCGACGGCGACTAATATAGTGACGCGGCCTATACGTGGCTTGTCCCAATTTTTTGTTAAAAAGTCTGGGGTGCGGCTTTTAAAACGGTGCGTCTTGTAATCCGTCAAATACGGTACCTCAACTGCATGTTAGGCACTGTCTGAAGTCCATTCAAGTATTTGAAAATGTACTTGTGATATTTGAAAGTCATTTGGGCTGTTTCTGTTGTACCATCAACATTTGCTAAACATTATTTCTTTATGGGGTAGAGGTGAGTTGAATAATTGGTAATGCTTGGACAATAGTTGTTAATCAGTATATAGGACTAAATCACATACGAGTGTGGCAATCAGAGTGTTTTTGAGCAGGTTATGGATGTTGTTTGCCTTAATTTATAGCAGCTATAGGGAAGACAGTAAACTTAATTCAAATTACAGCAAATTTTGCCATCAATTTGGCAGAATAATGCCAAACTGTTTTACGGTAGAGAGAACGATGACTCCAAGGACTGTCTGGAATATTGGCAAATTTATCGGAAAAATTAAATTTAAGCAATTATATTAATCTCTGTCAGGTCAGTGATTTTTTAACTTGATTTTAAACTAGGCTAAACTCTTTTCTGGGTCTACTTTTTTCCGTTCCTTGTTACAGTGTATATGCAGAAATTGTGACTGCAATTGAGATGTGGGGTTAACTCGTGAACAATTAGGAAACAAATAACAAGACTTGATAAGTTTTATTTATGTTCTGGCGTTCACATAGACTACATATTCAATATCATTTCACACAGAAGTTGTGTAGTTGGAATTTTCAATTAATTGCCCCGATTCCCTTTGAAATCAATAAGCTAGTGTTTTGACATTCTTCTGATGAAAATGTAATTGTTGTAAATATGTGCAATACCATCATCACAATCATTCTGTATGGAACATTTGCTCAAGGCCAAATTCATATTTTTTGTGTGTAAATAGAAACTATTACATATAAGTACGTAGGCTGTTCTATAATTATTTAGAATCTCAGAAACAGAAACACATACCAACAATCTAACCACGCCATGGTTTAAACCAATCCTTCCCCTGCAGCCGACACCCAACTGGCCATCCTCTCAAACGACCTCGTTCAGGCCTGGGACCACGTGACATCAGCTACACCTTGTATGCATGGCCCTCGTGAAGGCTCGGACAGAATCTTCAGGGCTCTCAAATCGTGTTTCCGCGGCTATTTCTTGAAATCCGAGAACAGGTTGAACTAGCATGGGGAGATGTCAAGAAAATAGGGTGGATGCAACAACAGCAGTGCTCCCTTTGGTGCCAAGAAATCTGTTGTCGCAAAAGCATTATGCAGCTTAAGCCCTCGAATAACCGTGTTTGGATGGTGTTCGTGCAAAGCCTCGACTGTTTTCGACCATTAGTGGGGAACACAGCAGTCAGATGTGACTGCATGCCTGTCCTCAAGAGTCACAGTGTCTAAATGGTTGATCTAGCGAGGAAAGAACCCCCCGCGGATTAGGGGGAAGAATTTACCCGATGCTCCCCAGCATGTCGTAAGAGGCGACTAACGGATTCTGTTTCTCTTTTTACCCTTGTTAAGTGTTTCTTGTATAGAATATAGTCCATTTTTGTTAAAATTTTTGTCAAGCAGTTATGTAAGAAATGTTAAGTCCTTTAACTTGCATTCTCCCAGTAAGGTAATACATTGTACTACGTTGCAAGCCCCTGGAGCAAATTTTTGATTAGTGCTTTTGTGAACAAGAAACAATTGACAAGTGGCTCTATCCCATCTCCCCCCCTTTCCCCGTCGCGATATACCTTTGTGGTTGAAAACGACGTTAAACACCAAATAAAGAAAGTAAAGCGACGAAAGATGCTAATTAGTTTTTTAGTGCTTCTTGTTATTTGAACTTGGCAGGGGTTGGGTCACCTGGTTCAACACCCACACAGACGACAGTTGTTTGGTTTCAGGGTGAAACTAATTAACCCAGGTTTCGTCATCACTGACGATATTCCATGTTGATTTGGACTAGTCATTGTTGATTTGTTTTCAAGTATTGTCAGGCAACACTCTGCCCTACCCCTCTTCTGCCCGTCACTGGAATCATGTGGTACCCAACCGGCACATCGCTTTGGGGCCATTAAATATTTTCAAATACAGAGCTTTTAATGCCAAGGGAATATTGCATCTCCCTGATTATGATTAAGGGATCTTCTCTTATTATCTGTTCACCAGCGCTAACGTTTTCGAGAATTACGGATGAAATGAATAGACCAGGGTGGTATCGATCATTTTCGAGGCTCCATCTACCCGGTTTGAAATTGCTGTGCCAGTTTTACACCACGGCTCTACAATGAGCGTTCATTGCAAAACATTTCACCAAATCGGCCTCTTTTAACCCTTATTTTGTAGTTATTGTAAATAATGGCTCCAAAATCGCGAATTTGAGCTTCATGACGCAATCTCATACATTGCGCGGTGAGTATCTTCCCGAGTCGACCATATGAAAACAACATAACTCTGGAACTTAATTCATTGTTTGTGTCAAGCCTCACGAAAGTCGATTATTTGACGGCATAATTTTGTATTTAACGCCATATTGCCAGGAGCCTGGATTCTAAATAAAATAATGGAACAGCCCTCGTACATTATTTCATTAATTGTACCTGAGGAAAAGGTGACTTCTGTACTGTACCAGATATTGTTTTCATAATCTTATTCATGACATTGAATTACATTCATGCAGTTTTATTGTGGTGTGCATTTTCACCTATTGTACATTATTAAACCTGACATTGCTTGTGTTGTCCACAATGTAGGATATCAGAAATGATGCTGGAATATGTTGCCTTTGGGTCAGCTGTTCTTGTGAATATATATCATTACTGCGGCTACAAAAGTTTACAAGAAGATATTGTTTTATGAAGAGGGTTTTGTATTAATGGATTGCAATAGCTTAGAAAGTAATTTGTTGATTTTGTTAATAAAAATATGTTAGTTCGTTTTTTTATGAAAGTGCACTTGTAAAGGGTTGCTTGTAAATTTAGTAGATATTTTTCTTTTCTAAATCTGTCTTTCACCTTATGTGTTTGCTTGGTCGTCTTTTTGTGTGTGTTTTTTGTTGTTTTTGCACTATGAGTCCAAGTGTTCTGTCATCTTTGATTAATATTTCTTTTACCTACAGTGGTACCTGTGATGAAAGGACACCCTTTGGACCAGCCAAAAGTGTCCCTACATTGCAGGTGTCCTTTCATGACAGGTATATTTTGGTCAAGATATTAGACAACTGGACAACAGAAAGTGTCCTTTTAAGGGAGGTGTCCTCTCATCGGAGGAGCCACACATTGCAGGTACCAGTCTGTATAAGGGAAAAATAATTCTATCTAACTCTGGATTTTCACTACAATTGTGTGTACATAATTCATTGCTGACATGCTTTTGTGTCATTATTTTGTGGAACACTTTGTATCATAATTTTCACATTGGTCAGAGAGCAGGGCCCTTGTGATATTTTTTGTCGGTGCTCTGTTTAAAACATTTTACATGTTAGAACTAATAGATGTCCAAAGTTTCATGTTGCCTTTTTATTATCACAATATTTGTTACCTCCATACAACCATAAAGAGTTTATCATTAATGTCCCGCAGTGGGGCACTGCGGTTATGAAATTAAAGGCCCCTCCTGTTTTTGGAACCGCAGGAGCTTTCTAGTTTGCTGTTAGGTAGATTTTTGGTTCCTCTTTCCTGTCATGCTCTCTTTTTCTTCATGAATTCTTTTCTTTTTTCTGCCTTCTTGCTCATTCACCTGTATTTTTTTCCAAAAAATCTCTTCTCTTGCCGCTTGTCTCGCGATTCATGTATAGTTTAATCTGTTAGTGTTCTGATGTAAGCCCAGCAGTAGATAGGTTAAGCCTATTTTAACATACTGGAAACTGGTAATCTTCCAGTAGGTATTAATTTAGTTTTACTAAAGCCTGCTGGGACACAAGTAATGGGTTAGTGCATTTGTAAACAGGAATCGCTTGACAAGTGGCCCCCTTCATCCCCCCCTTCCTCGTCCTGATATGGCTCTACGTAGTCGGCTGGACGTTAAGCAACAAATAAACAAACAAACAAACAAACATTATCATTAATGTGAAAAGCGGTACCTTTTTCAGAAACAATCACTACAATTAAATCCCGGCTATTGCAAATAATTATGATTGCTTGCATGTTGATAAGCATAGATAAAAATGATGCAATTCATTATCCTGGCTTAGAATTTATTATGCTGGCTTGTATGTGTGTGTGTGTGTGTGTGAGAGAGAGTTCAAATAAAAAGTATCAGAGAGAGAGAGAGAGAGAGAACAAAGAACAAGAACAAATCTTTAATTGTCTAAGGCCACAGCCGCTTAAAATAGTGGTTAAAATAACAGCAATAGTATCTGCACAGTTATAAATTATAGTCACGCATAAAATTCAACAAATACATTTAATTAACACAAGCAGACAAAAAATTAAGCGTGTGTACTCCAGCATAATTTTTCAAAAGTTAATTAACAGACATCAAGAAAGTATGCTTTGGAAGTTAAAATATATTTTGATTTTATTTCATACACTTGCGGATCCTGGTTATGCATAGTTTGAATACATATGTACAGCTGCCGTAATGACCACAAATGTATGCAAATAAACAACGGTTATGATGGAACAAATTATTCTGAAAAAGGATAATATATTCACTGATTGCTCAAGTAATGATTGCTGCAACCTCTGCTGAAGATTCACACTAATCTGATTTCGAACTGATTTTTTTCATTTGTGACATAATTATTGTATATACACTGACATATAGTTAGGATCCAGAGCACTAACCAACACCATATATTATTACAGGTGATAAGAAAAATGTCTTTTTTATAGCCCAAGTCCCATAAATAGCTCAAATGGCTTTACATTTAGAATGCCAAAACATAACAGAAAAGATAAACATACTAAAGCTTGTACTAAAACATGGCAAAGTGAACAGATTCCAGATAACACTTCACGGAGAGTTTAAAACATTCAGGAAGACAATTCAAAAACCAGAAAGTGTAAAAGTCAGGAGTGAATATATAGGAAGAACATGTAGAAGAAAAAGCTATAATTCGCCCTTGTCAAACCAGGATACAACTTTTATACCACTAACTGCCCTGGTGTGCTGATACTTTTCCAGAGAGTTCAGTGACGAAGACAATTAAGACAAGACAATTAGGACATTCAATTATCACAGTTCTGTAAAATAGCTGCACTGCTTTGAAAATGCATCAACACGTTTTCTGACTGGCAGTTTTTAAGTACACTCGAAAACATAAACTTCAACAATACTTTCCACATCTAAAATCCACATCTCCTTCCTAATTTCATCAGACCTAACGAACACCTACAGTAAGCCATAAATCAATTTTCACTATGAATACTGAGGGACTCTTTTGGCTTTATAAACTTCTTCTTCTTCTTCTTCTGCGTTCGATGTTAAAATGGCTTTATAAACAATATGCATGGCTGCTTGTGTTGTGTAGGAGTCTCAAATGAAAACCTCCCATTTTATAAGAGCCCAAGTTCGGAAAACTTCATGCATTATATTTAATACAGCTTTATGTGCCCCAATGTAAACATCATTCTTAACGCTGATGAGCCCCCTGAAAATACAGAATACAGTATTTATTGAGCCAAGTGACATTAAAAAACATTTAAAGCACAAGGAATTTCGCGTAGTGTTGGTAAAATCACGCACACACACACACCCACACACACACTGACACACACACACACACACATACACTGACATACACACCAACACACACACACGCCCACACTACAGCAGTCACGATCACACCATCACACGCAGGGCAGACATGAGGAAAAACAAATGACAATCATCTATTAAAAGAAAATGTACAAAAAGTGGTCTAAGATGCTGGTGGAAGGGTCTACACAGAATACAATTTTATAATCTAATGCATAGTTAGAACTAGCCCATCCCCTCCACCCACCCACTCATGAATAACTAAAATAATGCAGCTAAAGAAAATGTTGAACATTTGTAAATCAGGAATCACACATCAAAGTCCCACTCAACCCCCCCCCTCCCCACCACCACCAGAAAACAGGGTATGTCTGCCTAAATGGCAGGGGTCGGGGGAGAAGAAGCCTTACACATAACAACCCATTTCCGCACAGAACAAGTGCACGTGAAGGTTGCAGCCAATGAATGCAAAAAATGAATACACAATTGCAAAATAAATACTCTCCAGACAACAAAAGCTCACCACACATGAGACTATTCTGTTCACAACTTTCAACTCAACACATAATATCATCCTATATAAACCAAGACATGTTAGCCTTTTTTTCAAGCTACGTAGATCAAAAACTTAGCTTCATGCTATATTTTATGTTTATGGACAGCTGCATATTGTGCCCTAGCATTTACAGTAAGGTGATTAAGGTAATGTGATATTGTCCTTTAAGAATCAACCTCACGCAATTGTTCTGCTTTTATCTTTGTTGCATTCATGTGACGTAAACTACCTTGTAAGCGCCCAGTATCAAGCAAACGCCCACACCCTACTTTGGGTCAAAAACTGTGTATAGTCAGGGCCTAGCATTGGAAAAAGTGAGTTCAGCTTACAAAGGCGGGGGTCTGGAAGATTTTTTTGAGATTTTTTACCTAAAATGACCCCCCCCCCCCCCCCCCCCCCCCCCCCCCCAAAGAAGATTGAGCAACGAAATTATGCCATAGTCCGTATCGGCACATTACTTCTTCTGACTCGCCTTCCGCCTTCGGAATGAAATCCAGCCATTCCCACTTCCAGGAATACCTGGATTCTTTGTCACTGAATGGCTGACCACGTTCAACAATGTCGCTTCGAGACATTATTTCAAGTCTAGAGCCACAAAACACCGGCACAAAGCATGCTCGCGCGATGCCAGAGGAAGTGCGTGCTCAAGGAAACTGTCAAACCGATTAAGAATTGAACCGAACGGTGCACAAAACGAAAGCTGGGACTGTTTGGGTTTACCGTTTGGGAATAACAGGTTTTTGCATTTCGGCATACACCAAATCGAGTTCCGCGTACTGGAGATGTTATTTCGGCGTAAAGTAAGCCGAACGGCTTACAATGCTAGGCCCTGTATAGTACTGTACCTCATAAACGCCAAGGATGGCAGGAAGAAAATTATTTGTTCTAATTGTCTGTGAAACTCTGCATGCAATACGGACATAATATTCTGATTCATTATGACAAGATGCTTCTTCTTCTTCTTCTTCTGCGTTCGACGGTTAACAAGATGCTTCGATACAGTTATACCATTTATTTCATTCGTTATAGTCTCTGGATCTTTCTTTCTTTCTTTATTTATTGGTGTTGAACGTCGTTTTCAACCACGAAGGTTATATCGCGACGGGGAAAGGGGGGAGATGGATAGAGCCACTTGTCAATTGTTTCTTGTTCACAAAAGCACCAATCAAAAATTTGCTCCAGGGGCTTGCAACGTAGTACAATGTATTACCTTACTGGGAGAATGCAAGTTTCCAGTACAAAGGACTTCACATTTCTTACATACTGCTTGACTAAAATCTTTACAAAAATGGACTATATTCTATACAAGAAACACTTAACAAAAGTAAAAGGAGAAACAGAATCCGTTGGTCGCCTCTTACCACATGCTGGGGAGCATCGGGTAAATTCTTCCCCCTAACCCGCGGGGGGTTGATGAAGATTTAAGAGAGCCATCTGAGGTTGACAAGGTTGACCTGGGGGTATTTGGGAGACTTACATTTATGACACCTTTTTTTTTGGGGGGGGGGGGGGGGCGGAGGGGGGGGGCGTGCGGCGCAAGTTTGTGATTTCTGCTCAGACCCTTGCACCGCAAAGCCGGTTTTACAAAGCAGATCTTGAGTCATTATCATTCAGATTACATTCAAGATATGAGCATGTACGTGTTCTTAACCATCCATAAAGGGATTTTTGTGTGAGGTTAGTTTCAAGCTTGGTTCCATTCTTACATTTGGCACATGCACACACACGAACGCTTGTGTACGTGTCACAGAGAAATCAAGATACGTAGAGGGTAGACATTTTGAACAGAAACACATCCTATTGAAATTTGTATACAAAGTGATCAAATACATGTACCACTATTTCTCATGCGGAATTCATCCTGTATATAGGGGACAGCCAGTACCTAGTAAATGCCCCCACCCCCTACTTTTGAGCGAAATTATAGTGCATAAGGGGTTTGGGCGCTTACAAGGTAGCTTATGGTACTGATGTTTTCCAAGCCGTGAGACTTTTGCATTGCCTGCACATAGGCGTGTTTGGACACCCAGAAGAGACTGCATGAAGTTGATTTGGGGGAAATAAATCCCTCCCTAAACCCAGGGCTCGGACCCTCTCACATCGATAAGCATAGACCTGGTTTAAGCCAGAGCAATACCAACCAAGCTGTCTGAGCCCCCACAGCATCATACCTAACACTAACTTCATTAAAGGCAACAAAACCACAGTATTATGCATGGGACTCGCCAGTTCTTGCTCCCTCAGCATTCACAGATCCATTACACAGCAGAACATCATCATTTTCTGCACCTCGCAAAACTGGATTGCACAAACAGACAGGGCCGTCAAGTGTGGCTAAGGGAAGGGTTCTGAAATAGTCCACAAGTTCTGTGATGGTGGCAAACCGCTCCGGGCTGCTGTCCAGGTAATAGCGAGTAGCTCCTGTACTTGTCTCCTCGTTGACTTTCAAGTTGAGAACTTTCTTGTGACCCCTGTTGATGTGAGGCAAAATAGAAGAACTATTAGCATAGAACTTATCAACAGATTGATCTGGTTTTAAACAGCTAGAGAACATTCAAAACCATTAAAATATTTCCAGTTTAAAAGTGTCGTAACAACTCTAACTGTGAGCTAAAATGAATCCGTGGACAGACATTAACAGAATATCCTTCTCTCTCTCCGTCTCTGTGTGTGTGTGCGCATGTGTCTGTCTGTCTGTCTTTCTTTCTGTCTCTCTGTCTGTTTCTCTCTCCCTCTCCTTCTCTCTCTCCCTCTCTATTAAATGTAAGTATTGATTTTTTACTGTAGTTAGCTTAACTTCTATTTCTTCTAGTTATTGAGCTATCCTTCGATAAGTGAGGGCCGGATGAAAAAAGGCATGTTTGCACTGCTTAATCTGTCACCCTCAAAAAATAAATTTCAATTCAATTCAATTCATTTCTCTCTCCCCTCTCTTTCTCTCTCTGTCTGTCACACCCACACACACACATTTCCATATGCCTAATTCATCAACTTACACAACAGAAACACAGTAATGTCTACGTTCTGTGTTGAAGCGCACCAAAAAGCTCTGAACACACTGATGTTTTAAGATGTCTTGAGCCTGACCACGTGCCATGTTTCCATGAAACCATCTGAAAAATATTAATCATTATTATAATTATATCTGAAATCATTTAACCTCAACAACAAAAATTAAACTAACCTACACAATAACAATGCCCTTTATACTGTAGTTTATTTTTCCCTCTCAGCCGGAGAGTGTGTGTGTGTGTGTGTGTGTGTGTGTGTGTGTGTGTGTGTGTGTGTGTGTGCATTTTAAGCCACCCACCTCCCCCCAATCTAAGACTACTCCCTTTCTAAGACTTCAATTTTTCATATTTTCTGTTCATAACATATGTAAATTGACTCCCTTTACGGACTCCCTCCTTTTTAAGACCTGATTTTTCAGATGTTTGGAGGTCTTTATAATGGGCCGGGGTTTCATCGTATTAAATTTGTTTTATTTTAAATCAAACAAAACAAAATGAAAAACAAACATGTAAACAAATTATATAATTTTATAGAACATCAGGTAAAGCAAAAATCACTCCTACCTTTGGGACATAAGTCTGGGATCAAAGAGGTAATCGTAGGCATCCTCAGCATCATCTTCCGGCCTGGCCTTATAATAAAAAAAATTACAAAGAGACATACAAAAAATTTTTTAAAAAGCATTGACTGCTTTTATTCTGTACATGTGAGGGTTAATAAGTGTGATTTATAAGCACACAGGAGACACAAACATGGATTATCCATTCTGTCATCTCCAAAATGAACTATTGACTCTGAGTTTTAAACAACGGTATCAACACATGCATTACATGCTACACTACACATATCAACATTCTACATGGCTGGAATCAAAATATATAATCAAACACTCTCTTATAGATTGCACAACACTGATACCCAGAATCCTCATGTGAGTATAATACAGCATTTAAAGACTCTTGAAGAAAGGTTTCAGTGCACACTTCCTTTGAAAAAAACTCTTTGAATAATAAAAAGAAAACAATTAAAACAAACAAACAAAATTTACAAAAATTGAAACACACTTTTTTGTGGATGACATATCCAAGGTGCATATTTCTCATAAGCCTTTTGAGCTATAACGATAGCGTCACAACTGTCAAACGCTGAAGAAGAAATAGAAGAAGAGCTATAATGTCTTGCGAACTGAAAGAAAACTTTTGAACAGAAATCAAGACAAAAATAAACTATACCTGTGAAGCTCCACTGTGCATTGCTGATCTTTGTGGAACTTTTGGCACCGTCTCCTCACTTGTCCAGCTGGTCTCTTCTGCACATTACACACACACACACACACACACACACACACACACACACAACGATAATTGTACAGGATGAAATAAAAATTTAAATGAGGGTGGCTCGTGAAAGACGACCTAACACTAATAATAAAAAATACTGTATAATTATTATGTAATGTTGGATGCAGACTAACACAGTAGTGCAGCTGATTTTGAACAAAAGTTGCACTAAACAAACAAGCACTACATGTACTACCTTTCCATAACTCACACACACACACACACACACACCAATAGCATTCATGCACTCACACGCGTGCAACAACACATACACCTTTGTTAATGTAGGGAATGCACACTGCCACACACACACACACACATGTGCGCAAACAAACACACACACACACACTCACGACAACATCACATAAACTCAACATGTGCCAACATTTTTACCTCCAGATTCCTGAACAGGCTGTGAACTCTGTCGTGACCAGTGCGAAGAAGGATTTATAACTCGTGTTGTTTCCCCAAAACCAACAAGATTTGTTGAAGCATCATTTCTCCCCACAAGGTTAGTTCCAAATGATGCACTGGCTGCAGGACTGGTGGTGGCGCTCGTGCCGTTCGCACAATTTTTCTCTTTCCATTCCTTGTCTACTTGTTCTGAAATTGTGAATGAACAACATATAAAAGTGTCAACAATGTGAATCTAGATTCAGTTTCAACCAACAAAAAGCTTTGCATCAGGTTTTCTTTCACACATTTTGTACAAAGGTAATAAATTACATGATGAGCATTTCATTATTTTACACAGATAGTGCACTCTGTCTATATATATATATCATCCCACAGCAAGAAAAGTCAACTTCAGCCACTCTGACATAACAAAACAAATGCACATACACATATTTGACAGTTGTGAACTCGAACACTACAAAGGAACCACTCTTTTAACACTGAGAGACTTCCCCACCCCTTTTTTTCATTACATTGTGGTTTTTTTTTGTTTTTTAGATTTTTCTCTTCATAACTTATCTTCATTTTAGACTCAATTCTCCCGTTTAAGACATGGCTTTCTTACATTTATGGCAGTCTTAAAAAGGGTGGGGGCGGGGGTCCATATTGTATTCAATTTAAAAATTGAACAGAATGTAACTTGAAGGAAAAGTAAATCACATAAACTTTACCTTTTAGCTGCAAGAACTGTGGTTTGAGCTCAGCCAGTTTCACCTCTCTGCAGTCAAGAGCCTGCAGGAATGCTGGAAACCATGATGGCTTCACCCTCAAACTGTCAAGCAGCATGCGAGCACCTGCATGCGAGCCTTCACAATCTTGTCGTCTTCTCACTTTTTGCTGAAGAAGAATTTCATGATGAAAAGCGAATAGTGTGAAAAACATCATAAGAACAATTAACAACCAAATAAACAAAAAAGAAATTGAACTCTGTAGAGGCTGTTATAGTTCATGCATGCATGGCTTTTAAAACTCTCGGATGCTGACAGTTATATCTATTTTAATTCTGTGTAAGTGTATCAGGCTTATAACTTATAAGCCTATACCACTGTTCAAGGTGTCGACCTGAATGCCAGTTATTATAATAACTAAATAACTAAGTAATAGCAAAGTTGACAGCGCGAATTGCCTAGCCTTACTAGGGGGTTCTGGGGGCATGCCCCCCCCCCCCCCCCCCCCCCCGGAATTTGTTTTTCTCCAAAGAACCCAATTGGTGCAATTTGGTGTCATCTGAGCTCAAAGTTTGCCATTAAATTCACATTTTAGAACCATTTTGGCCTCCCCCATTAATTTAATTGTTTCGACGTTCGGCGAACAATTCCCATGCCTGATGATATATAGACTTAGTAATTTGTTTCTTCAATCAAGATTATATGATTTTAACAAGAATGCAAATGAAATGTCTAAACACAACTACAATGCTAGAGTATCAGTGCAAATGTCATCAGAAGAACCAACATCTCCACACTTTGTTGTGAGATTTTTAAGTATAATCTGAGTCTAAACAAAACATACTATGTCCTCTTCAGTAAGCTTGTCACTGATGCACTGAAGGTCTGTGAGCTCCACTGCTGGAATGCATCTGATGAACAGAAGTTGTATGCTTTGCACCAGTTGACTGTTGTAGGCTAGCTCCTCTGAGAAAGACTGGAACGTAAGGCTGACGGACATATCTCCATTTCTGCAAAAGTTTGTGTCAGGTAATTATTGTGCAGGTCTATTTACTTTTGGGGCGGGGATATAGCTCAGTTGGTAGCGCGCTGGATTTGTATTCAGTTGGCCGCTGTCAGCGTGAGTTCGATCCCAGGTTCGGCGGAAATTTATTTCAGAGTCAACTTTGTGTGCAGACTCTCTTCGGTGTCCGAACCCTCCCCCCGTGTACACTACATTGGGTGTGCACGTTAAAGATCCCACGATTGACAAAAGGGTCTTTCCTGGCAAAATTGCTTAGGCACAGTTAATAATTGTCTACCTATACCCGTGTGACTTGGAATAATAGGCCGTGAAAGGTAAATATGCGCCGAAATGGCTGCAATCTACTGGCCGTATAAAATTTCATCTCACACGGCATCACTGCAGAGCGCCTAGAACTGTACCCACGGAATATGCGCGATATAAGCGTCATTGATTGATTGATTGTTAGAGAAGTCATTTGGCACCGGCAGTCGATAAGCGAAACGACTAAACTTATTTATAATCACCAAAAACTTGTAAAACCATTTCAAAAAAGTAAGCAAAGAAAGTTAATCCTTTAACAAATAAACTCTGTTTGTACTATAAGTGTGTGTGTGTGTGTGTGTGTGTGTGTGTGTGTGTGTGTGTGTGTGTGTGTGTGTGTGTGTGTGTGTGTGTGTGTGTGTGTTTTGAATGGTATTGCGCGCAGTCACAAAGCGTTTCTGAAAACCTGTCTGAAGTGACTTCGAGGAGAGTTTCTTGGGAAACTCGATCTACATAATTATAAGTGGAGTTTCACAGCGCCGTTTGATACTATATATCTGTACTTCAGTACAGTTAGTCTGTTCGATCAGTACAGGTATAGTGTCAAACGACGCGTCAAATCTGTGTTACGTGTGTATGTGTGATAGTGCATATATATGCATGTGTGTGCAGTTGTGTGTACGTGTGTGTGTGCGTGTTTGTGTGTGTGACTGCACGTCTGTCTCAAATTTCTAAAACTCCCTTTTTATATTTAGTCAAGTTTTGACTAAATATTTTAACATCGAGGGGGAATCGAGACGAGGGTCGTGGTGTATGTGTGTGCGTGTGTGTGTGCGTGTGCGTGTGCGTGCGTGCGTGCGTGTAGAGCGATTCAGACCAAACTACTGGACCGATCTTTATGAAATTTGACATGAGAGTTTCTGGGTATGATATCCCCGAACGTTTTTTTCATTTTTTTGATAAATGTCTTTGATGACGTCATATCCGGCTTTTCGTGAAAGTTGAGGCGGCACTGTCACGCCCTCATTTTTCAACCAAATTGGTTGAAATTTTGGTCAAGTAATCTTCGACGAAGCCCGGACTTCGGTATTGCATTTCAGCTTGGTGGCTTACAAATTAATTAATGACTTTGGTCATTAAAAATCTGAAAATTGTAAAAAAAAATAAAAATTTATAAAACGATCCAAATTTACGTTTATCTTATTCTCCATCATTTGCTGATTCCAAAAACATATAAATATGTTATATTCGGATTAAAAACAAGCTCTGAAAATTAAATATATAAAAATTATTATCAAAATTAAATTGTCCAAATCAATTTAAAAATACTTTCATCTTATTCCTTGTCGGTTCCTGATTCCAAAAACATATAGATATGATATGTTTGGATTAAAAACACGCTCAGAAAGTTAAAACAAAGAGAGGTACAGAAAAGCGTGCTATCCTTCTTAGCGCAACTACTACCCCGCTCTTCTTGTCAATTTCACTGCCTTTGCCATGAGCGGTGGACTGACGATGCTACGAGTATACGGTCTTGCTGAAAAATGGCATTGCGTTCAGTTTCATTCTGTGAGTTCGACAGCTACTTGACTAAATATTGTATTTTCGCCTTACGCGACTTGTTATTCCCTCTCAAGAGACTTCAGTCATTTTGTGAGAGCATGTACACTACACAACACACACACACTCGCACACAATAGCATGTTCTGGCACTGCAAATAAATAAATCAAAAATGGTTATTGGCGATTTACTATCAGACTTTTAGGTCAAAACCTACCGTGCCATTCTCTGACAGATATTGATGTTCTGTTGAGTCTGTTCTTAGCGGTCTACAATAAGTTTTCATTCAGGAATTGCATCGCTTGTCCGTTGTCGTATAGTGGCTAATACTGCTTCCATTAAATCTGCTTCTGCTAAATGACGAAGTGTTAGCTGATCAATCCAACAGCATTTGTTTCAGTCGCATCCATCTCCGGTGCCAGTTCTGCACTTTCGGGACTAATGGTAGTAATGAAAAGTTGGGCGAGGTTCGAGAGTTCGAGAGTTATGAAAGGCAAGTGGTGTCAAATTTTAAGTTAAAACAGGAAGTAAAACTCTCAAAATGACATAAACTCTCGAAACTGGTAGGGCAGTCTCTCTGTCATGATTACATTTATCGGGAAAATCGTGTGCCAACGTTGGACGCAAAGGAACTTCCCGATCCTTCGCATTTTGCAGCCCAGAAGCAGGTTGAATTTCAGAGTGACATCCCTTGTTACAATTAGAATTAATCAGAGTTATCGCACTTTGCACTTTCGTTTTCTACGCACTCCTGGCAAGTCAGTCAATTATATGCCGGTGACATCATTTTATGTTAATGCTGTTACTGTTCTCTGTGGTTTTCCTCCAATTTTCCTCTCTTCTTTTATCATCCAAGCTGCACTGAATTTTTGACGATTCAGTTGTTTTTTGGTGGGTTTTTTAAACATAGCCTGGTGTCTTTCTCTTTTTACATTTAGTCAAGTTATGACTAAATGTTTTAACATCGAGGGGGGAATCGAGACGAGGGTCGTGGTGTATGTGTGTGTGTGTGTGTGTGTGTGTGTGTGTGCGTGTGTGTAGAGCGATTCAGACCAAACTACTGGACCGATCTTTATGAAAATTGACATGAAAGTTCCTGGGCATGATATCCCCATACGTTTTTTCCATTTTTTTGATAAATGTCTTTGATGACGTCATATCCGGCTTTTCGTGAAAGTTGAGGCGGCACTGTCACGCCCTCATTTTTCAACCAAATTGGTTGAAATTTTGGTCAAGTATTGTTCGACGAAGCCCGGACTTCGGTATTGCATTTCAGCGTGGTGGCCATAGAGATTACACAACGTCATCGAGTGAGGGACCGAAAAATATTGAAACTCGAGGATGATTTTTTTGTGGTATCAACCGAGACCGTAGGTCGAGGTTGATACCACACAAAAAAATCATCCGAGAGTTTCAATATGTTTTGGTCCCTCACAAGATGACGTTTGTGTAATTTGTGTATACAATGATCAACGACAAAGACAAAAATTAAAACAAAAACAACACGAACTCTTTTCCATCGAGGAATGGTGGAAGGAAAATAACACAACCGGAAATAGATCTAGATCTAAATTGATCTCTATGACCCGTGCCTTGATACCATTGAGATCATAGGAGATGCACAGCAGTGCCGATACCAGGTTTCTTTAGCTTCACTTTAAAATGATATCAGAACGATAGTTATTCACTTGAAAGTGAACACAGGAGAGTTGTATATTAAAAATTAATTAATGACTTTGGTCATTAAAAATCTGAAAATTGTAAAAAAATTATTTCTTTTATAAAACGATCCAAATTTACGTTCATCTTATTCTCCATCATTTGCTGATTCCAAAAACATATACATATGTTATATTTGGATTAAAAAAAAGCTCTGAAAATTAAATATATAAAAATTAAATATATAAAAATTATTATCAAAATTAAATTTTCGAAATCAATTTAAAAACACTTTCATCTTATTCCTTGTCGGTTCCTGATTCCAAAAACATATAGATATGATGTGTTTGGATTAAAAACACGCTCAGAAAGTTAAAACGAAGAGAGGTACAGAAAAGCGTGCTATCGTTCTTAGCGCAACTACTACCCCGCTCTTCTTGTCAATTTCACTGACTTTGCCGTGAGCGGTGGACTGACGATGCTACGAGTATACGGTCTTGCTGCGTTGCATTGCGTTCAGTTTCATTCTGTGAGTTCGACAGCTACTTGACTAAATGTTGTATTTTCGCCTTACGCGACTTGTTTATATTTAGTCAAGTTTTGACTCTGTTCCAAGTGCTGCACAACCTTCCTGGCCTGAACAACATGGGCCTGTCTCTCAGCCTTGCCACGGCCCAGCTCAGTCTGCTGCTGCCCTGGGACAGCACAGGAGTGGTGTGGGTGTGTCGTGCGGTGGGCGTCTTCACGCACTGGGCGTGGCTGACGGCGCTGAGCTGGATGGGCGTGTGCTGCGTGCACATGGTGCGTGTGTTCACCTCCAAGACTCGCCGTAGCCTGACCGACCGCGAGGTGAGGAAGGTCTTCTTGCGTTACGTGCTGATCACCTGCCTCTTCTCCACCGTCATCGTCCTCATCACCGTTGTCGTCTCCTCGGCTGTGGCCCCATCTGCTTCCTGGACACGGAGCTCCATCGCCTCGTCCTGCTGGCCTTCCTGCTGCCCCTGGGCCTCGTGGTGCTCACCAACCTCACCTGCTTCGTCATCACTGTCGTGTCCATCGTGCGCGTGAGGCGCCTGCAGGCACGAGCCCCTCGCGAGTGGCGCGACATACTGGTGTTTGCCAAGCTGGTGACGGTGACGGGCGGTGCCTGGGTGCTGGGTCTCCTGGCCGAGTTGACCGACCAGGAGTGGATGCGCGTGGTGGCTGACCTGTGTATCGCTGCCCAGGGCCTGCTGCTCTTCTTGGCTTACACCTGCAACAAGAGGGTCTGGCGCCTGTACCGCGCTCGATTCCATGGCTTGCGCAGGGCTACTCCACCTGACACTGGTAGCACCCCGACGCCTGCCATTGCTCTAACCACTTCTACCACCGTCAAGTCATCTGAAGTGGATGCCTAACATTACCGTTTGTCATCATTTTGACGAGTTTTCATTCATAACCAGCAGCTGGGTAGCACAACAACTTGTTCACAATTGGAATTTCACTGAAACGGAAGATTTTAGCTTTTACTAAAACTATTAGTTACTTTTGCTCTCGCTTCGAACTATATTTCAGCAGATGCCATGTTAACGTTTGATCGCGGAATAAACCTTCTAAAGCGATTGTCCAGTTCACACCGTGAAATCGGCTGAAGCAGTTACCTTTATAACATTTTTCAATACGTTAAAGATTGTACACTTAAGGCGCCATTTTGGAAAGTTTTCTGACGATTTGGACTTTAAAAAGTTCAAGGGACATTCTCTGTATGTACTGTAATTTAGAAACAGCTGCAATAATTTGCTCAAAACTGCACCGAAACTATGCCAAATAATTAAATGAATTTTAATCAGCGAGCGGTTTGCTTCGCCCAGCTCTCCTGTGGCAGAAGACGGATTCCGTACGTGGTCATATTTTATTTAGTTCTCATAGATACCCATTCTTCAAAGCAGATTAAGACCGTTGGATTGAGGAAGTCAATCCTACAATCTAGCAAACGCATGCATATTCCGTGCCATACAGGGCTAAAACGCTTCGCATAAAATAAACAAACACAGTTGTTCCGACATGGCTTTTGTACAATCACTTGTCTTTTGAAAACATGCAGATTCCGTTCTTACACCATGTTTCCGTTCGTACAAAAGTGCATGTTTCCGTTTGTACGAACAGCGTTTCCGTTCATACACATTCGTTAGATCAGAGTGAAACAGGCCCCCACTACAAGTTCTGTGTTTTCCAATGGTCGTGTGATATTGGACCTATGTGAGTTTGCAAAATAAAGAAAGTTTTGTGTCCGTACTGATTTTGACGAAAAGAAATGTGTCCGTACCACTTTCATCAAGCGTTTGATGACGTTCGTAATTTTGGTAGAAAGCTTAAGCAATGAGGGAGGAGTGACACACACACACCATTTTCACTACCATTCTCTGACACTGATCGCTCTGGCACTGATCGCTCTGGCACCTCTCACTCTGGTACCTCCATTCTTACGCTGGCACTCACTCTGGCACCACCAATCTAACTCTGGCACTCATTCTTGCACCACCATTCTCAATCTGGCACCAGCATTCTCAAACACTCTGGTAGCACCATTCTCCCTCATTCTTGCACCAACACCAGCACCAGCACCAGCACCAGCACTGTGGCAACAGCATTCGCAATCTGGCACTCATTCTTGCATTACCATTCTCACTCTTGCACCGGCATTCTCAATCTGGCACCATCATTCTCACTCTGGCACTCACTCTTGCAACACCATTCTCACTCTGGCACCATCATTCTCACTCTGGCACTCACTCTTGCAGCAACACCATTCTCACTCTGGCACTCACTCTTGCTCACTTTGGAACTCACTCTGGCACCACCATTCTCACTCTGGCACTCACTCTGGCACCAGCATTCTCACTTTCGCGCTCACTCTGGCACTCACTTTGTCAACATCATTTTCACTCGCACACTCCCCATGCACACGCACACACAAACACACACGTCTGGATTACCACTATCACACACAACAGCACAGACACACATACAGATACACATACAGATACAGATACAAATACAAATAAATGTTGACCAGGGTGGGATTCGAACCCACGACTTGGGAATTCACAGTCTTTGAATACTGCGCTCTTATCCCCGCGGCCACTCTGCTCGCTTGAAAGATTCGGACAAAATAGTATTTATAAAGTTCTCAATGAACGATTGCTCACTAAAGACAGACACAACAAACATGGGTCGGTGCCTGGACCACGGAGCGATCGTAACGTCCGTTGTGATATGTGTGTACGTGCGTGTACAACTGTATACACTGTAATATGTAGCCAATATGTAGGGCAACTGTACTTTCAGTTAAAGAATCCCAAAGCACATTTTTAACATCAAGCACAAGTTTTCTCTTCGTGGTGGTTCCAGATTTGTCTGTGTGTGTGTGTGTGTGTGTGCTTGGGGAGTGTGCGAGTGAAAATGATGTGAAAACGGTTGTGCCAGAGTGAGAGCGAGTGCCAGAGTGGGAATGTGTTTGTGTGTGTGTGTGTGGCGCCAGAGTATAAATGTTGGTGCCAGAGCGAGTGCCAGAGTGAGAATGGTGGTACCAGAGTGAGTGCCAGAGTGTGAATGGTGGAACCAGAGTGAGAATGGTGGAACCAAAGTGGGAATGTGCCAGAGCGAGTGAGAGCAAGTGCCAGAGTGGGAATGTGTTTCTGTGGCGCCAGAGTATGAATTAGTGCCAGAGCGAGTGCCAGAGTGAGAATGGTGGTGCCAGAGTGAGTGCCAGAGTGGGAATGGTGTGAATGGTGGAACCAAAGTGGGAATGTGCCAGAGCGAGTGCCAGAGTGGGAATGTGTTCGTGTGGCGCCGGAGTTTGAATGGTGGTGCCAGAGCGAGTGCCAGAGGGAGAATGGTGGTGCCAGAGTGAGTGCCAGAGTTTGAATGGTGGAACCAAAGTGAGAACCAAAGTGGGAATGTGCCAGAGCGATTGCCAGAGTGGGGATAGATGTGCCAGAGTGTGTATGTGTGTATGTGTGTTTGTATGAGTGAAAATGGTGAAACCAAATTGAGAATGGTGGTGCTAGAGTGAGAATGGTGGTGCCAGAGCGAGTGAATTTTTGAATGGAAGAGAATATGATGAATACAATACGATTATTTTTTGAATCTGTAACAGAACATTCGACTGTTGGTTTTTGGGTTTTAATGTCCCTTCAGCAGATGCTAGCTGCTATTCGAGACCCACATTCGACTGTAATGACAACTTTAATTACCAAACCTCTAAAGTCAAG
The DNA here is from genome assembly GCF_037325665.1 of Littorina saxatilis. Taxonomy (NCBI): domain Eukaryota; kingdom Metazoa; phylum Mollusca; class Gastropoda; order Littorinimorpha; family Littorinidae; genus Littorina; species Littorina saxatilis. The sequence continues at coordinate 25,383,295 of NC_090248.1, read as the reverse complement.
GCTGCTTTTTAACAAAGGAATCCTTATGCATAAAATTATATCAGAAACTTTACCCCAAACCATTTGTTTTGTTCAAAGTTCTCTTTGAAAGAATTCACATCACCTTATGAAATTTAACACTCCTCCTCCTAGCTAGGATAGACTTATTTAAGTCTAGTCTAGTTTATTCAGGTGGCCGTCTCTGGAACGCCTCTTCCGAATGCCCTACGGGAAGCTACCAGCACAGATTCTTTCAGAAACAAATATATATCCCATTTAAGGAAAATTGTATATTCTTGTTTGTTTGTTCTTTCGGACACAGTCACTCACTTTTGATTTATCGTTTTTGTTCACGAAATTATGATGTTCTGCACAATATCCATCGTCTTGCAGAGTTGATGTACTATTGTATAGTATTCTGACTTTAATTTGATTTGCAAATTTTTTCTTTGCACCTAGTCATAAACATTTATAAACTACAATGTTTCTATATAATGCGCTTTTGTCCATAAACTTATAATATTGTACTAATTATGTATTTATGTAGTAGTAGATTTAGTCCCTCTTTAGGGCGAGGGCCAGATGCAAAAAAGTATACCTATGCTTATTCTGTTACCCTCGTAAAAAAAAGAATTCTTATTGTCATTGTCATTGTCATTGTCTCTCTCTCTCTCTCTCTCTCTCTCTCTCTCTCTCTCTCTCTCTCTCTCTCTCTCTCTCTCTCTCTCTCTCTCTCTCTCTCTCTCTCTCTCTCTCAATAACCTTGTCAATTTTACTATCTATATTATGTGTGTCTGTATTTAGTGTTTGTATGTAAGGGACAGGTTGTAAGATTAGGCTTTGCCTAAAACCTCTATCCTTTGGTAATAAAGTTCAGTTTCAGTTTCAGTTTCTCTCTCTCTCTCTCTCTCTCTCTCTCTCTCTCTCTCTCTCTCTCTCTCTCTCTCTCTCTCTCTCTCTCTCTCTCTCTCTCTCTCTCTCTCTCTCTCTCTCTCGCTCTCTCTGCGTTCCAGACTGGAATCCGTTCTTCAATTGAACGTTACTTTTGCTTTCATAGAGCAAAAGGGAGCTGTCTTCATTGACATGGGAATTTCGTGTATGCTTTCATGCAACCAGGATGTGGTGCGTAATTCTTTTCTATTGTTTTCGGTGTAGTTTAGGCTGTTTGCGTGGTACATGTTTGTTGTTTCGTGTCTGTGCGTTTCTTATATGTTCAGGCTAGTCAGTCAGGTATTTTGTTTAAAAAAGGTTAGTTCTATTAGTATTGTTAGTTATGTTAGTTATCAATTTTGAATATGGTCTGTGCATTATGATAACTTGTGTATGTAAAAAGACGTAAAGCTATTTTCGTGTTACATGTTTGCATAACTTCTGCCAATTATTAAACATGTAATGAATTGGTAGAACGTTCATAACATATGAAGTATTTGTGCGAGTGTGTGAGAGTCATAGAGGCTTTGTCCATCAAGTTCTTTCCTGCTTTGGGTTTGATATATGGGAACGGATAAGCGATGTGAGTTAACCATGGACAAAGCGCAATGTTAACCATTTCAGTCAAGCTAAGCCATTCTACTCCTGAGGGCTGCTATGGACTCGCTTCGCATGGAACTCGTTCTACAGCTGAGGGCTGCTATGGACTCACTTCGCCAGGAACTCATTCTGCGCTCGTGACGTCATTCGTCTTCGAGGCATCTACACCCAGGATCTCGCTTCACTTCAAGTCACTGTCAGACCTGCTGGATGGTAACTCTTCCGCTAAATCCGTCCCTAAAAATAACTCATGCAGGAAGTGTAATTTCAGTGTAAGATGGAGTGATAGCAAGAGGGTGTGTTTGCGAGGTGGAGATTTGATGTGAGTGAATGAGAGTAAATAGAGTAGGGGAAGGGCTCCTACTATGGACCACTTTTTGTTTCATGCTGATAACTTGCTTGTTTTCTTGCGAAGAAGTTTTATTTTGTGTTTGGTAGTCCTTCTCTCTTAGGTTAACCGTTAGGCCTAATTAGAGTGAAATAGCTTTGATAGATATTCAGCAAAAATTAAATACAGAAAAAATCACAAAGGGTCCATATTAGGAGCCTGGGCGCCTAATATGGACCAGTGAAGCGGCCTTCACGAATCACTGTAAAAAGCCCCCTATACTTCAAAATAACAGACTAATTCAAATTTCAGATTTAGCTGTTTCGGGTTGATGAGAGCATTATTTGAAGCACACCAGGAAACTAAAGAAGCTTATCAAAAACAGAGTGAAATTAAGTGAAATTATCAACTTCCACGTTGAAAAGAAAACTATTTGTTATATTTTTTTTAAATCTCGAGGGCGAGTTATGGGTTATTTCCAGCAAGCTTCTTAATGAATTAATGAAAATAGGCTTTAGCTTTTATTTTCTTCGATTTGTTGAAGGTGGTCCATATCAGGGGACTCACACATACTTTGAGATTTTGCTATTATTTTTTGTTTGCATGAGAAACTCGGGGTCAAGACTGCTAAATTGTAACAAATACGGCCTTAGCTGTCATATAAAGCAATTTTTGTGTTATAAAAGCGTTGGCTGTGGACAGAAACGAGTCCGTTTTAGGCGGCAAATTTAGAGTGAACCATGCCAAAAGTGAAAACAAGTCGCGTAAGGCAAAAATACAACATTTTAGTCAAGCTGTCCAACTCAGAGAATGAAACTGAACGCAATGCAATTTTTCAGCAAGACCGTATACTCGTAGCATCGTCAGTCCACCGCTCGTGGCAAAGGCAGTGAAATTGACAAGAATAGCGGGGTAGTAGTTGCGCTGAGAAGGATAGCACGCTTTTCTGTACCTCTCTTCGTTTTAACTTTCTGAGCGTGTTTTTATTCCAAACATATCATATCTATTATGTTTTTGGAATCAGGAACCGACAAGGAATAAGATGAAAGTGTTTTTAAATTGATTTCAAAAATTTAATTTTGATCATAATTTTTATATTTTTAATTTTCAGAGCTTGTTTTTAATCCAAATATAACATATTTATATGTTTTTGGAATCAGGAAATGATGAAGAATAAAATGAACGTAAATTTGGATCGTTTTATAAAAAATAAAAAAAATGAAAATTTTCAGATTTTTAATGACCAAAGTCATAAATCAATTTCTAAGCCACCAAGCTGAAATGCAATACCAAAGTCCGGCCTTCGTCGAAGATTGCTTGGCCAAAATATCAATCTTCTTCTTCTTCTTGGCGTTCGCAGAGGTTACACGATCAGACCAGCACTGGTGATAAATGTTGTCGTTTTCTCCAACTCCTGTCGACTGCCGTATAGTTTGGTCTGCAAGGGAGTTGGTGACGGCCACACTTCTTTTCGTTCCTCATCTAGTAAGGGACATCGCTGTAAGATGTGTTCCGCTGTTTGGTCCTCTTGACCGCAGGCACAGGTTGGTGATGGCGCCAGCTTGAACTTTCGGTTCATGTGAGCATTGAGCCTGTTGTGGCCAGTACGCAGCCTGATGAGGTTGACTTGCTGCTCTCTGGACATTGTGTGGTAGTCATCTCTGTTTGTCCTTGGCCTCATCAATGCCTTGATGATTGTCTTCTGCTCACTAAAGCTGACACTGTTTTCAGGTTGGCCCAAATTTTAATCAATATGATTGAAAAACGAGGGTGTGACAGTGCCGCCTCAACTTTTACAAAAAGCCGGATATGACGTCATCAAAGACATTTATCGAAAAAAATGAAAAAAACGTCATCCCCAGGAACTCATGTAAAATTTCATAAAGATTGGTCCAGTAGTTTAGTCTGAATTGCTCTACACACACACACACGCACAGACAGACAGACAGACAGACAGACAGACAGACAGACATACATACACTACGACCCTCGTCTCGATTCCCCCTCTATGTTAAAATATTTAGTCAAAACTTAACTAAATGTAAAAAGAGAAAAAGCCTAACGGTTTTGAGGTTTGTGTTTCTGCAACTCTTTTAATGGCCCTGTCACACGACCGTTTTAACGCCTGCGTATGCCGACGTATGGGACATTTGAATAAGTATTTGAATAAGTACGCTGGCGTACGTCGAATACGTTATGGGTACGTTTTGTATACGTTAAGAGGACGCTGAAGCACGCTGGCATACGTCGTAGTACGCTGAGCACGCAGCAAAGTTTTGTGCAAGTTTTGTGCAAGTTGTCCAGAGAGGGTGAATACAGCCAATAAAAAAATTGAGCGCTCTAGCGCCGTTAGTTTGTCAGAACAGGAGGTGGTCCATATTAGAAGCCGGTCCATATTAGGAGCCCTTCCCCTATAATCGTTACTATGATTATCTTTGGCAAGGGATTGGGGTTATTTGATGTATAAATGTGAGTTTTGTGTATTTTGTTTTGTTCAAGAAACGTATAAACTTCATTTACTGTGTTTTGTACATTTTACAGTTTGAGAGAGCGAAAACTCTGTGAGTTTGTGGATGACAGACTGCGCATATGTGTGTGTGCATATGTGTGTGTGACACACACACACACTCACTCACTCACACCCACACACACACACACACACACACACACACACACTCACACACACACACACACACTCACACACTCCGACACACACACACACACACACTCACACACACTACTACCATTCTCACTCTGGCACTAATTCTGGCACCACCCATGTCACTCTGGCACTCACACTGGTACTTACTCTGGCACTTACTCAGTCTCTCACTTACTTTGTCAACATCAGTCATTTTCACCCGCACACTCCCCATGCACGCACACACACACACACACACACACAGAGAAGTCTGGAACCACCACTATTACAGGCAACAACACAGACACACATACAGATACAGATACGTACATAACTGAATTAAGCGGAGTTCCATACACCCCACCCTGGCTAGACACGAAAGGGCTGTTTGTAAAAAAAGATAACAACAAATAGAAACAACTGAAAAAGAAACCCGGCATTGAACAAACAAACTGAAACACAAATTCACAAACACACGAACAAAGAAACAAACAAACAAAAAAAGTCACAGGAATTGTTCATTACACTTACGTCAATGTAACAATTTCAGTCAGTCCAACCATAGATATCCCTTATGGTCCAACCGAGTGAACTTGAAGTGTCAGAGTTTTCTCTTGCCTTCAAGTTGGAATATATAGTTAGGCCCTATTTAGTAGAATAGAGTATAACTTGAACTATCGTGGGTGGGCGGTACTGGTGGACGATATTGGTGAGATGAAGTTAGTTTTATTATCTAAGTGTAAAAGGAGAGTTGTGTTGCCGGCTATGTCAGTTTTTCCAATGGGACTGAACAGAAAGAACAGATATTAGCCTATAGCCGTTTGAAAGGGTGAACAGGAAGGTGTCTGAAATAACAAACATCAAGCCGGTAGATCTATACATTACTAAACACAGCCAAAGCTACAACGACGCTTTTAGATGGAGACATAACCCTCTTGACTTTTCTTCCCTCTTCCGACAGTGACTTCTAAAGCGACCGCGAGTCAGTTCGGTCGGTAAAGCGGCTGCGGCCGACTCTCGAGTCAAGTCAAGGCAATCAGGGTTTCTTCTCAAGTTTTCAAGTTCACACTTGCATCAGTCGTTCTTCTAAGTTTTCTCAGTTCAAGTCTATTCAACCAGGGGGAAAAAGGATCAACAAAAGAAAATAGAGAGAGAAAAGGAGTGAAACGTATGACATTTCCATTCCACATTCTACTGTAGTGTGGCAGTTGGTTGCGCAGTTGACAAATATTGTCCCACTACAGACTACTAAATTTATACGACGCAACTTGTCTTTGCTCATTGAATAGTATGTATAGCCGTGCGACTTGAGGCCCCTTCTTTTGTACCCTGGGTCAGGTTTTGTACGACTGGGTCAGGGCGGATGATTCACCGTACGGGGACAGGTATTCGCTTTTATGGTGTAGTGAAGACACTGTGACATGAAAATGTACACTTCAACCTCTGATACCTGCTGCGTGTGACGTCACGAGGCTTCCGGTGTTGCTTTCAAGCGTGGGGACAGTGCATCTCGCATCGAAAGTGCATCGAAACTTGCGCTTTGAAGTGGCTGAAATGAGATGTCTGGTGGCTAGTTGACAGCTGTGCGTGTATTTTCCCCATTCCTCTCTCTTCAGTGGCACAATGCAGGTTACCCCTGACATGTCAAAACTGAGTGCTGTGCTGGTGACTGTTATCAAAGCGACAGTGTTGTGATCGTGACTGTGTATTGAACATGGCGCTTGTCAACTGAGAGCTCGGATAAACACAGAACGTTAGCCGCAGACTTCCCGGGATAATCGCAGCATGGAGGACAACAAATCCGAGGACGTTGTGAAAATGGAGTTAGAGGAGAAAGAGGAATTAATCGAGAAGCAGGCGAGAAGGATACTGAGCCTGGAAGGCGAGTTGCAGCAAGTAAAGCAGGAACGGGATGACTTGTTCAGAAAGTTTACGGACTTGAGTTTGACCATATCATCGCAGGGTGACACAGCATTCCACGACACAAGGTGAGTGTTAAAAGATAATATTTAAACAACAGACACGTGTGTTAGTACAGTCATATCACACTTTAATGTTATATTTATGTGACCTTTTGTGGACCTGTTGAGTCCCCGAGCTGTACTGACAGCTTCCACTAGTAGTCGTACCACCAGTTCGTGGTCACGCCTTCTTTTAGTGTTCGGGGGGTCAAACCGACAGACAAAAAATGTAAATATGGTCCCCTGCGGCTGTCATTAGAGTTGCGTTTGTTTTGATTTTCACAGCTCAGGGTAGCGAGTCACACGGGCATCACATTGATGTGACAGTTTGGTGATGGGCATTAGGATTTTTATTCTGATTTGTAAACAAAACCTTAATTTTCGTTGGTAGAACAAGGGGACAATGTGTGTTTGTTTGTTTGTGTGTGTGTGTGTGTGTGTGTGTATGTAGGTTTGCTGGTTTTGTTCATGTTGTTTGAGTATGGATGCCCGGGGTGAAAAACTGAAAAAGTTAGAGATCATGTTGCAAATTTCTTTTCTGTGAGCTATGAATTTTTGTCAGTTTCTTTTTTAACATACACCAGTCTAGATTGTTTGCTCTCTCTCTGAATGTCTGTTGCTCTCTATGTCTCTCTCTCTCTCTCTCCCTCTCTCTGTCTCTCTCACTCGTATCGTTTTTACTCTACCCTCCCCACAACTTGTGAAGAAGACATGTTGGACACAACAGTTATCTCAGGTCACGCTATGCAAAGAAAAAGAAAATAAACACCCAGCATTTGGCAGTCATATCAGGGGAGTAATGCTTGCTCTTGGCTTGATTTATTATTTTTCCTGATGGATGAAAAAGAAGTTTCAGTTATAGGCATGCAGCAATTGGTCTGGACATCTGTTTTTCAAATGTGCCGAGCCCTCCCTTCCCTGTTGTTTTTCTGCTGTCTTGAACATCTGTTTTGTACCATGTTATATGTTTCGTGTGTGCGTGTTCATTTTTTATTTTTTTGCATTGAGAATTAGTTACCGGTAACATGAATTTGCCTCAGGGCAAATGCAATTTTGCACATGTTTGTTTAGCATACATTTAAGGCATGGCAAATTTGTGCATGTTGTTTTCTTCTTTTTTTTTAAATGTATGGTGTTTGGTGGCTCAACCATAGACCAAAATGGTCTATGGCTCAACATACTGGCTTGGTTTTGTCAAAATGAAAATGAGGTGGCTTTTGTCAACATGCTGAGTAAATTTGAAGTGAGGCTGAAGGCGGTAATGTTGTTGTTGTTAATGTTGGTGTTGTTGTTGTGGATGATTTCTGGAAAATATAAATCTATATTAAAATTAAATACATGTACATCACTGTATATATATATTATATTATTTTTAAACCACAGTAAGCTCTTTTTTTTCGACATCTCAGTATTTGTTGCAATCCTAGCAGAGAACCAGGTTGCAGAAAGTTTGTTCATGGTTTAGTTACTAAAGATTTCAGAATTAGATGCATTTACATGTAGTATTTTTTATTTGAATATTTGAAATATATAGTATAGGCCTATATATAACTTAGAGGTGTTGTTTTTATGTCGTTAGAGTTAGAGGTGACTTTGTTTTCTCAAGGTCAGAAAGCGATTGATACAGGCAGTGTGAGTGACTGTTACAGACAGTTTTGCTGTTCTGTCAGGAACGAAAGTTTAATCCAACGCTGAAACAGTCAGTTATTGTTCTATCAGGGAAGATAATTTAAACCTGTGACCTGGTGACTGGTAATAAACACAGCTAAGTAAAGTTTAAAGGTGATCGGCAAACAGAATCAACAAATCAGAGTTTGGCTGTATGTGCGTCAGTGCAAGTTACAACTGGAAAGTAACCTACGTGTAATGTGTATCCACACCCCACCCAAACCCCTTCACCTTGAATCATAGGGGTTGTTTTGAATTCTTTTTGATTCTATACCGTGTGTTACTGTGTAACTTACTGTAACTGTAGTGGTATGCATAAACTAAAGTGCACATTTTCAAAGACATTAGCACGCGTGAAAAATCATGCCATGAGTCATGACTTAATTGAAAATGAGAGCACATGTATCAGAAGACTAGGAGATCTTCACATTTAAATACCTTTTTTCCATAATTAAGACCATACTTTTTTCTCATGCAAGTGTTGTTGGCAACTAGTTGTAGTTGTATCTGAAGGATTCACTACCATCGGCATGTTTTTTCTTAGTCAGAATCTATGTATTCATTTATGTATTTATTTATTTTTAACATAATATATACATGTACACACAAAGAAGGGTTTAAAAGCGAAGAAATATTCTTGGTCATTTTTATGAGACAAAATGAAGTGTTAAACTTTCAATACGTAGTAGGTTATTTCTGTTTGTCTTATACTCACGTTCAAGACTGACCAGTAACATTTTTTCAGCTAACAAAAATACACATACTCTAAAATGTTGTTCAAGTGGACTAATGCCAAGGTGTGTTGACATTGGTTGTCACTCATGCATGACAGGTCAGTGGTCAGTGAAGCTTATCCAGCATAAGGTGTGTGGTGATGCATAGCAGTGTTACTGGCCATTTCATGCTCCTTCAGAGCACTCCTTTGTTGATTTTAACATGGTCATTGATGTCCTGAGTGTTGAAGATAGCTTTGGATGACAAGAGGTTGTAAATGTTAAGGCAGGTTGGACACTGAATACGTTCTGCCTGGGGGACATTGTTTTTCACACTGGAAATTTGAGTTTTATTGATTAATTCAGAACTTGTGTCAGAGCAAGGATGTTGTAAAGGAATGGTGTCTGTGGTAACAATTGAATGAGAGGGAGAGAGGTTTGAAAGAAAGGGGTTAGATAGAGGAGAGAGAGAGGTTTGAATGAAAGGGGTTAGATAGAGGACAGAGAAAGGTTTGAATGAAAGGGGTTAGATAGAGGAGAGAGAGGTTTCACCGAAGGAGATAGAGAGAGAGAGGTTTTAATAGATAGGATGAGAGAGAAAGAGAGAGAGAGAGAGAGAGAGAGAGAGAGAGAGAGAGAGAGAGAGAGAGAGAGGTAGGTAGGTTTGAATGAAAGGGGTTAGATAGAGGAGAGAGAGAGAGAGGTTTCACCAAAGGAGATAGAGAGAGAGGTTTTAATAGATAGGATGAGAGAGAGAGAGAGAGAGAGAGAGAGAGAGAGAGAGGTTTGAATGAAAGGGATTAGATAGAGGAGAGAGAGGTTTCACCGAAGGAGAGAGAGAGAGGTTTTAATAGATAGGATGAGAGAGAGAGAGAGAGAGAAAAAGAGAGAGAGAGAGAGAGAGGTTTGAATGAAAGGGATTAGATAGAGGAGAGAGAGGTTTCACCGAAGGAGATAGAGAGAGAGTGAGAGGTTTTAATAGATAGGATGAGAGAAAGAGAGAGAGAGAGGTTTGAATGAAAGGGATTAGATAGAGGAGAGAGAGAGAGGTTTCACCGAAGGAGATAGAGAGATAGAGAGAGAGAGAGAGAGAGAGAGAGAGAGAGAGAGAGAGAGAGAGAGAGAGAGAGAGAGAGAGGTTTTAATAGATAGGATGAGAGAGAGAGAGAGGTTTGAATGAAAGGGATTAGATAGAGGAGAGAGAGAGGTTTCACCGAAGGAGATAGAGAGAGAGAGCGAGGTTTTAATAGATAGGATGAGAGAGAGAGAGAGAGAGAGGTTTGAATGAAAGGGATTAGATAGAGGAGAGAGAGAGAGAGGTTTCACCGAAGGAGAGAGAGAGAGAGAGAGAGAGAGAGAGAGAGAGAGAGAGAGAGAGAGAGAGAGAGAGGTTTTAATAGATAGGATGAGAGAGAGAGAGAGATTTGAATGAAAGGGATTAGATAGAGGAGAGAGAGAGAGGTTTCACCGAAGGAGAGAGAGAGACCTGTTTTAATAGATAGGATGAGAGAGAGAGAGAGAGAGAGAGAGAGAGAGAGAGAGAGAGGTTTGAATGAAAGGGATTAGATAGAGGAGAGAGAGGTTTCACCGAAGGAGATAGAGAGGTTTTAATAGATCTATAGGAAGAGAGAGAGAGAGAGAGAGAGAGAGAGAGAGAGAGAGAGAGAGAGAGAGAGAGAGAGAGAGAGAGAGAGAGAGAAGAGAGAGAGAGAGCATGCATCAGAAATGTGCACAAATTCATACATTTGCATTTTATGGTTGCTACCACCTCTTCCTGACCCCCAACATTTTTGTGTGATCTGAGTGCATAGAGACAGACTAAATAGTGTGTGTGGTCAGAATAAATTGAAGAGTGGGAAAGCAAAGGCAGAAAAAGGTTTTCCACAGCTGGCACCTTGCCTGTGGTATAGTTTTACAGTAGTCAGCAGTGACAATGGTGTAGAAGAACAAACTTTCAGTTTCAGTCGCATGCTTATTATTTACATTCTATTTTTCCCATTCATCACACTATGACTTTGCATTGTCACTGGAGGCAACAGATGGAGATGTATCCTGTGGAAAATCAGCAGGTATTGGCAATAGGTGGTACAGTGGAACCCCCCTAGTAAGATCCCCTAATTAAAGACTTCCTCCCTTTTAAGACTTTGTTTTCTCAGACCTTTTTGTTCATAACCTCTGTAAATGAACACCCATTTTAAGACTCCCTCCGTTTTAAGACATGATTTTTCTCTTCTTTTTTCATTTAGTCAAGTTTTGACTAAATGTTTTAACGTAGAGGGGGGAATCGAGACGAGGGTCGTGGTGGTGGATATGTGTGTGTGTGTGTGTGTGTGTAGAGCGATTCAGAGTAAACTACTGGACCGATGTTTATGAAATTTTACATGAGAGTTCCTGGGTATGATATCCCCAGACGTTTATTTCATGTTTTTGATAAATGTCTTTGATGACGTCATATCCGGCTTTTCGTGAAAGTTGATGCGGTACTGTCACGCTCTCATTTTTCAACCAAATTGGTTGAAATTTTGGTCAAGTAATCTTCGACGAAGCCCGGACTTTGGTATTGCATTTGCCATTTCAGCTTGGAGGCTTAAAATTTAATTAATGAGTTTGCTCATTAAAGTTGTCATTAAAATCGATTTTTCGCAAACTGATTTAAAATTGATTGCATCGTATTCTTCATCACATTCTGAATCTAAAAATATACATATATGTCATGTTTACTCTTAAAATGTGATCACAATTAAAAATAGAATAATTAGTCTTACGATTAAAATGTAAAAAATCGATCCAAAAATGATGTCATCTTATTCGTGATCATTTCTTGATTCCAAAAACATATAGATATGATAGGTTGTATTCAAAACAAGCTCAGAAAGTTAACAAGAATACAGAAAAGCGCGCTTTCCTGCTTAGCACAATATGCTACCGCGCTAATCTGGCGTGTCAATATCACTACGTTTTGCACGTGGAAGGTGAGCGATTTCCTTCATGCGGGGATTGACGAAGCTGTACTGTCTTAGTGAAAAAATACAGTGCGTTCAGTTTCATCCCGTGAGTTCGACAGCTTGACTAAATGTAGTAATTTCGCCTTACGCGACTTGTTTTTAAGTCTTAAAAGGAGGTTCCGCTGTAGTCATAACACCCTGTATTTATTTTAATTCAGGCAGGATAATGCTCTGTGCTGTTTATTGATTTTGTGGTTGTTTCCCACTTGTATGGCCATTTCTTGTTTTTAAGTTGTCTACCTTTCAAATTGTTTGCTGACTGTTTTTAAGGTAAAGATCCACTTCGTCAGATGTTCTTATTTTCTTGAGGATTCAAGCTTACACATTATCATGTCAGAAGTTGTCGACTGCAGAAACAGTGGCTAATGTTTAACGATGGTTATGAGGCCAACAGACTATGCAGTCTTCTTCTTCTTCTTCTGCGTTCGTGGGCTGAAACTCCCACGTACACTCGTGTTTTTTGCACGAGTGGAATTTTACGTGTATGACCGTTTTTACCCCGCCATTAAGGCAGCCATACGCCGCTTTCGGAGGAACTATGCAGTCTAGAGACATAGTGCTTGCTGCCACGCAAGCCGAGAAAAAGTTTTCCCTCTTTATCTTTGCAGCGCTGGTCGCAAAATCCCCCCGCGTGGAGGTGTTTCCAGACGTACATAGGGTGTATTCTGAAAGCACAAAAACGAGATCACGCAACACCACTTCTTCACACACTGCACTGGTTACCTATTCAAGCCCGCATTGACTACAAACTGTCCACCCTCTGCTTTAACTTCTTTTCTGGCTCGTCTCCTGCTTACTTCTCTGAACTCCTCACCGTCTATTCTCCAACAAGACAACTCCGTGCCTCTTCTGACTGTCGCATCCTCACCATTCCACACACCAAAACCAAAACATACGGACAACGCACTTTTACTTTCTGCGCACCCACACAATGGAATTCTCTCCCTTTTCACATCCACCACTCTGTCACCCCAAGCATTCATACGAGCACTTAAAACGCACCTCTTCAAGAAATACAACCCCTGGTTTTGTGTTCTCAGTCCATCAGTAGGCTACATGTAGTGTATTTGTTGTTTTAGTGATAATGTGATAATGTATATAAACATCTAGGGCTGTTTTCAGTATTGTTGATAACATGTTCTGTTTGATTAAGGGTATTCAGCTGGTATTTCCTTGTTTACACTACCTATTTTATTCATGTTTTTATTACTTAGTTAGTGGAAGAATCTTTTGTAATGTATGTTTGATGGTGTATGCTTTTAATTAAGCGTTGCTGACTATGAATGTAGATGTAAATGCTTGTATAACTGTGTTTTAATTTTGAATGTGTCAAGCGCAAAGAGCATACTTGTAAAGTTATGATGTTGCGCTATGCTCATTTATTATTATTATTATTATAATAATCCAGGCTTTCTATCATATTATTTTTAGCAAAAACATTCCTCACTGTTTGTCCTTTAAGTTCGACTTTTTCGCATAGATATCAATCATATGTTGTGTGAGCAAATCACCCAGTGGTTATTGGCGGATTTGGCAAGGTCAGTGTACTCCCAGAATACTGCGCGACTTTTTTTTTCACTTGATGTCTGGTTGTGTGTATTCGCTTTGCGGCTTACTAGCTTTACACTCGTGAAGTTTTAAGCTCAAAATACATTGCGCTCAACAAATGAACGATTGTTGATGCGCACCACTGCAACCTGTCCGGAGTTGAATTGTTTAATCCAAGTACGACGACCCTGTTGGGACAAGAATAAAGCGTTTTCTACTCGGTTGTTCCCCTTGCTTCGTGTCCAAGTCATTTTGAATGTTGCAGCTTCAGTGAGTCAAACTTGCTTGCTCCTGCCAGGCTGTGCTATCCTGTTTCATGTTTCATGTTTATTTCTTTGTTGGTTGACTATTTTTGGTTTGGGGTAGTACACCTGTAGCAGCAAACACTGAAGATACTTCGTGAGTTTCGCGTCCTAATGCAGCTGTTTGTTGAAGGAACTGATCATACAGGGCAGAGGGAGAAGTACTGTAAATGGAAGACATCTCGGAAGGGAGATCGCGGCAACACTGGAACGTTGTTTTATTGAGTCGAACTTCCTTCTTATGTAGAACGGGCATTGTGTTTGGCGGTTTATGTCCTTCCTACTCGTATAACTTGTCATGATGCATACTTATGAATCACTGTTTTTGTATTGTCGCGCTGGCAAGGAAGACAAACCCTGACTGACGCGCAGAACGTAGGACAAATGTGTTGTGCTAATTTTTAGAGAACACGCACACATACACATACACACACACACACACACTCACACACACATGAAGGAAAGAAGGAAGGGGGAACTGAGGGGGGGGGGGGGCGCAGGAGGCCATACGTCAAGCTGCAATAAGCCGACTTTTAATTAAGCCAAACCGCTTTGCAAATGCTGTGTACTCATGAAGTCAGCTTCACACACACACACACACACATACACACACACACCACACACACACACACACACGGGGGGGGGGGGGGGGGGGTCGGGGGGCGCAGGAGGCCATACGTCAAGCTGCAATAAGCCGACTTTTAATTAAGCCAAACCGCTTTGCAAATGCTGTGTACTCATGAAGTCAGCTTCACACACACACACACACACACACACGGTAGCAGAAAAATAAGACGGATGGGGGGGGGGGGGGGGGGGGGTTCCGATTGGCGGTTCTTTGGCTCAAGGATTTTGCAAAAAACGTTGTCCGGAATACGACATCATCACTACTATCATTGACGACCTTTCAGTGCCGGCTTCTCATTAACGACATCATTAAGTACTTAGCATTTTTACCTCACTCTCAGTCACATTGACCCCTGGTCACTCTGACCTTAAAACAGTTGAGAGAGAGAGAGAGAGAGAGAGAGAGAGAGAGAGAGAGAGAGAGAGAGAGAGAGAGAGAGAGAGAGAGAGAGAGGAAATCGCCAGCAGATGACCAGCACAACAGCTGAGTGCCCGGGAGCTTTGAGGTGGAGGTTAATGTGACAGGTGACAGATTGACGTCCCTTTAATTGCCCGGTTCTTTCCCTTGGATTGGATATTTTACTGCTGGGTTTCCCCCATGGCTTATTTTGCTGCTCGTCTCAGTCACTGCGAGTGGGAGAAGATTCGTAAATAACTTGCCTAGCTGTCCTCGCACTTCGACTCGATGTAAATCAAAGTTCATTTAGCCTCTCTTGAAGTTAGCACTTTGAGTTAATTAGGCTTCCGTCTTAGAGAATACGGTCGTAGATTTTCGGATATATGGCACTTTGACCATGAGAGAAAATCGAAAGCGGTAGGGTCAGAACAACCGACCAGGAAATGATTTAGAGAAGAGATTTATTTGATAACAAGGGACGGATACGTCGTTAGCTTATCGGCGCCTTGATTTTCGAAAGTAAAAAACTCGCCAAATTCTTTGTTGGCTTTATCCGTTGACTCGTGAAAAGAACTTATGACCCGTACTGAATTTGTCGAGGGTGTCTTCTTCGGTTAGAATATGGACGTCGGGTGTCAATTTGAATCATGATTTGCAACAGGCAGCATCTTCCCATGTTAAAACTGAGAAAAGGGAGCACCAGTTGAGTTACCGACACTGGCCGTGCGGACTTTCTTTGCAACAAATGCAAAAGCGTGGTCAGAGAAATGACTACCTCGCACAATTGTAGCCAAACCTTTGTATGGTGTCAAACTGATTCCAATTTTGTTTTTAATGGCACGCCTATAAGCTAAGCTTTTTGTGCTCTATTACTATGATTACATGTACGCGGTATTGTTTTCTGCCAAATTTTTGAATAAATCATTAAAAAAAAGTAGTTTAAGCATGAATCAGTCCTGACTCCATCACAATACATTCTAATCATTCTGGGTTCATGTCCCTTTAAAAACCTTTGTCTCCTGGCCTTAGGCACCCTTGGATACACTCCGTGAGATCCCAGTACACCTGCCACATGCTAGCCAGGACTTGTGAGAGACTTACTGGAGAAAAAACAAGATGGTCATGTGCCGGTCCCTTGTCTGACCTTTTCCCAATGTCTCTCTTTGACCAAAGCAGTGGATGCCTAGTTCATTCTTTGACCTTTCTCCACCGCTAGACATATAAACAACGGAGACGCAAAGCTGTTTTTTGTTTGTTGGACTACGTCTGAAGTTGAGCTAATATATTTACTCTGCATGTCAAGATTAGGTACAGTTGTGGGGAAGATGAGGGTACGCCGAGGGTAGGATGTATCTTTGATCTTGGACCACGACCGAGTCGGTTGGTATACAGTCGTCATCGTTAGTATCATGGTATAACGGAAATCGTTTCTTTTATAGCTCTTGTGACAAAGATAATCGTAGTCTAGAATATTTTTTATTGTAAGCATAGAGATACATTCTCCATATTAACTCTGTACTTCTGAGGCACCATCCTTCCCATTGAACCATCATGTACATCACTACACTTATTTACATATCTGTCCGGACTTCTAGATGTAAGAAAATCCTGACCTTCCACTCCGACTGATCGAATGTAAAAGGCCTGGCCAGGTCTGAGATGGTATAAGAATAATCGTTTACACAGGAAGGAATGTATGCTGAAAGCTCTGGGTCCGATTAATTTTCAATTGCCATTTGTTTAAGAGCTTCATTTTGGAGTTTTGTCGTATTTTGTTCACGCTGATGTTGTCCTGAAGAGTGTTTTGTTGTAGCAGTTATCATGTAATGTTCCATGTATTACAGATACCCGCCTTGTCCATCACAAGTAGGCTTTCCAGGTGACTCATTTGTTTGAAGTAGGACGTACTACACACTGTGTTACTACCAGGACTTGAGCTAGTTTGCTGTGTGTTTCATAGTTGACTTTGACCTTGTTTTGAAAGATTTTATGTCCACTGGCCATGTTAGGACTGCTTTTTGTTGCGTCAAGTTTTGGACAGAAGGTTATATATTCAATGTCATCTACGCATCGATTGAAATAAACATGCATGTATTCGCCAGAATATGCTCCCTGAATGCAATAATTGTTAAATTAATGTCAGCAGTCCATCTGGACTCAACTCTGTATAGCGTCTTGGGTCTCGATTCGTTACTTAAGCTTCTATTTCAGCAACTAAGCTCTTCAGGCATCTAGTTTCACTGTAATGTTTATTTTGCTTTTTGGAGCTATTATATTTGAACCCAAACTGACACGTGATGGTACGACTCGTGGAAAACTTTGAAACCTATGTTGACGAGGTAGGTCGTTTTAAATTTCGGGGGGTGCGGGTGGGGGGTGCTTTTGTGCCGTCTGAGGGTCCCGTTACATGCACCAGTCATACGGTCCCTGCACGTCCGACGGGTGGTTTCGCCGCATGATTGTCCGTAGACACTGGTGTCACAGCCAGACTGTACTGGAATCCATGTCTTCCATCTGTCTGCAACAGAAATTGGATCCCTTTGCTCAGACTTAAAACTCGTCTTGCCATGCCAAGTTGATGGATTGTATTGGAATTGTCGAGGCATGCTTTGACACGCGGAGGGGTTGATTTAGTCGAAGAATGTGGTGACTGATGCCTCATGTCTACAATTTTCTTAGCAAGAATGAGATAACTACATTCTCTTTGAAGGTTCCTCGTGTCTCATTTCGATCTTTGTATGTTCCTCGTGTCTCATTTCGATCCTTTTATATTTAACGTTCCATTTGATTATATTTGGAACTAAGGTCAGATACATAAAGGACATTTTGCTCTTACAAAACGCAAAATATAACTTGCCTTCAAAACGAACTTCTGGAATAGCTGAGTGATAGTTGAATTGTTAAAAATTGTTAAGGTTCAGTGTTATCAACACGAAGAGCTGTATATATACTTAGTCAGAGCTTAGCTGCATGAATGGAAATGTTGAAGATAGGAAAATGCTTTAGTCAGCATAACGTTAGTTACGTAGCGCATGAAGACCTTACCCAAGGACGATAACAGTTGGACAAATTAGACATGACACTCACTGTACTTCGCAGCTATACCAAAGTCATAAGAGTGCATACCATGCCGGAGCACATGAGCTGGGAGGTAGGCATTCATGACTGTCCAGTTTGGGGGACAAATGAGACAGTAGTGGTTGTCGTTGGTTAATCATGGTGGATGTACCAGTATCTGGCTTGTCGGAAGCGGGCAACGAGGTGATGATGTGTTGCACTTGATTCCGTTGTTGAATGATGGGTTTTAGCTGTAGGTGTCGAAAGGAGAAATGATTTGTTAGTCTGTCATTGTGTTTGCATATCTGTCGGACGTCTGTCCGGCTGCTGACAGCGTGTTTATGTGAAACAACGTATCCCTCCCATCCCCCCACCTCCCCCATCCCCCCCCCCCCCACCCCCCAAAAAACCCTGATAAGGGGGGAGGGCATGGTACGAAGAGGATACTTTTCACTAACGCTGTTTTTGTCAAAAATAAAGCTGTTCAATAACTAGAACCGTTGGGCGGGGATGTAGCTCAGTCGGTAGCGCGCTGGATTCAGTTGTATCGAGTTGGCCGCTGTCAGCGTGAGTTCGTCCCCACGTTCGGCGAGAGATTTATTTCTCAGAGTCAACTTTGTGTGCAGACTCTCCTCGGTGTCCGAACACCGCCGTGTGTACACGCAAGCACAAGACCAAGTGCACACGAAAAAATCCTGTAATCCATGTCAGAGTTCGGTTATAGAAACACGAAAATACCCAGCATGCTTCCTAGATCCGAAAACGGCGTATGGCTGCTTAAATGGCGGGGTAAAAAACGGTCATACACTTAAAATTCCACTCGTGCAAAAAACACGAGTGTACGTAAGAGTTTCAGCCCACGAACGCAGAAGAAGAAGAAGAAGAACTAGAACCGTTTTTATTAATCTTTTTGTGTCGTCACGCAAAGAGGACAAACCGTGGACCGGCACGGTTGGCCTAGTGGTAAGGCGTCCGCCCCGTGATCGGGAGGTCGTGGGTTCGAACCCTGGCCGGGTCATACCTAAGACTTTAAAATTGGCAATCTAGTGGCTGCTCCGCCTGGCGTCTGGCATGATGGGGTTAGTGCTAGGACTGGTTGGTCCGGTGTCAGAATAATGTGACTGGGTGAGACATGAAGCCTGTGCTGCGACTTCTGTCTTGTGTGTGGCGCACGTTATATGTCAAAGCAGCACCGCCCTGATATGGCCCTTCGTGGTCGGCTGGGCGTTAAGCAAGCAAACAAACAAACAAACCGTGGAAGCAAAACGGCTCTGAAATTAAGCGTACTTCTCTGGGTGCAATGGGAGTTGTTTTTGCAGTGTCATCGTTGTTCTTCAGTTTGGTAAGTTGAGCCCTTCATGCCACTACTAGGTGTCATTGTTGCTGTTTGTATTCGTTCTTTCAGCTTTTATTGCACAGGTTCATAAACACCTGAAGTGTGTCAGTATGATGATGAATTCCAGTCTGGGGCAAGCTAAATTTGAATTGCCGAAATAGCTGCCACTTTTGCAGTCGATGGTTTACATGGGTATGAATGCGTATAACTGTGATTTACTTGTGAGGTTTTCAAGGGTTTAGATGAACAAATAAGAACAGCGCCTTTGCCAAAATGTCACTCACAACAGCTGCCATGGCGAACACGTTTGCTTGCAATGGGTGTTTTTAAAGCGTCTGCATGTCTGGCTTTTGAATGGAAACCGACAAAGGGATTAAAACAGCAATATTTACTTGGAGCGTTAAAAACGCCGGGACGATTGACCATTCCAGTTGCAGTCCAAAAGCTTGGACAGCAGAATGCTCAGCGGGTGTGACCGGCTACTGTGTCTCTCGCTCCATCACAAGTTGGCGATCGGGTTTCTTTTATGGTTGCTGTTTCTTTTGTGGTCTTAATCCCCCGCACACGCGCGCCCCTCTTTTATCTTCTTTCCCGCGTGGCGGCGGATTTGGGGATTGCATTGAAAGGGTGCTGAGGGAGGGTATTAACCCCGTTTCGGGTTTTGCTTCTTTGTTATGCTTTATCCAATACACCAACGTGCAACCCACACACTTTTTCCCCTTCCCTACCCCCATCCCCCCCCCCCAAAAAAAAACCCCACACCAAACTCTCACCCTAATCCATCCCCTAACCCCAATCCCCCAACCCCAACCCCCCATTAGTCTCTCACCTGTGTTAATCATCGCCTTTGCCGTGTCATACACGCTGATTTGGCTGCGTTTAGTTATAAAGTGTCACTTTTCAAAAACCGAATGTTCTGGTTTTCACTCCTGTTTGAGTTCATTGAAATCGAATTGAAAAGGCAGGTTCGGGGTATACAAGCTACGATTTTGTTCAGTGCGATAGATGTTATTCACCTCGTATTTGCGCTTTTTAATTGAAGGCGCACTGAAATTGTGCTCCTCCCAAACGGCTTTACTGGCAAGAAAGGACCTGTTCATGCGAAGTGTATTTATGTCGCTGTAGGTGTTACAGTCAGGAGAACACACAAAAATCACTGAGAAATACAAAAATAGAATGAATTAGATATATTATACTGGGATTTACTTGTAGACGTTGGCATAAAGTTATGGTCGAATATCTTTCACGTTTGTATTTTTATTGTTGAGCATGCAGTATCATAGTTTATCGGCTTCATCACGTATTATTATTCAGATTCAGACATCAAGTTTGCCCCATTTCTCTACTTGATTCATCCCCGTCAACTTTGGTTTCAAAATACAGCGTCGTTTTAGTACTCTGCTAATTAGTGTTGTTTGGATCAGAATCCAGTATTTCCACTCCGTACTTTGTCCCCGCAAGGACAGATGTTCATGGACGTCACCGGCATAGTTTGTTGTTATGGGCAGGGCTGGTCCATTTGTACTGATAGGGGAGGGTCGGGTTGCTATGCATGTGTCAACTTTGCCATCCAACCAAAAAGGGGGGGGGGGGGGTAGAGGGAGATGCCATAAAGACAACGGCCATGGAGTGGAGCAAAGGGTCACGCTCCATTGAGAGAAAAAAAAGACTCTTTCATTCAATTAGCAAAATGTTCCGCCTTATGAAAATCTGCTGTGGAGGGAAACGATTTTTACGTTTTCTTACCTGGATGATTAAACTTGATTCGTCTGTGCTGTTCTTCGCACCAATTACGAACGCGTTTCACTCCTCTGCATAATTCAGTGTTGGTTTTACCTTTCAAAGACATCTTAGTTGTGAACTTGTGTGATGATGATATAGAATAAGGGAATAAGACATAATACATATTAATGCAACTGTTTAATCTCCTTTGAGGAAATTGGACGTGGCGTATAGTAAGCACAATATCATAAAGCAGGAGAAATGGTTAGTTATGTCAGTGTTGTAAAAAAAACAAAAAAAACCACGTCGTGATTGTGTTTTTGTGTCCTATGTGCATCAGGTGGCAAGTGCACGTGAAATATATTATTGCACACAAGGATATAAAACATTTTTTTATGTGAATTATAATGAAGTTTATTACCGTCGTAAAACTATACATTTCTATTATTGCCAATCTTGCCACTAATATTTCTCACATGTACTCTTTGGCCTCTTGTGAAGGCGAAAAAGTGCAGCCTGTAGCGTAATTGGATGTTCGCGGTTCTTGTTAAAACGAGATTATCCTCTGTAACTGGCTGCTAATAGGCAGCAGAGATTGTTTTCCTGTTACTTATATAATTCGCAACAGTTGTTCCTCAGACATGCCCAGCCGGGAGGGATTTTCTATTTTTTGGGTGTGGTGTTTTATTGTGTGTGTGGATTTTTTTGATTTTTTAATTTTTTTTTTAAAGCGGACTTAGAGTTGATAATGATCGTAGATTTACCCAGTCTAACAGGAAAACAAGCATGATTTAACCCTTTTTTCCTTGGGTGCCTCCGGGAGACTGTGGTTACATGCCTTGCAGTCTGGAGTTTTGAAGGATAGATCATGCAGAATGGCGTATGTGGGGCTTTTTTCTTCAAGAAACTGCAAGGCCTAACATTTGAAACGAGAGCTTAAATGTGCTACCTGGGAATACCCGAATCGTGGTAATGAAACTGGTATTTATTGAATGTATAATATAGTTTGGAACAAAACTGCTTTGAGAAACACAATTTGTTGATTAGTTTGAAGCAAAACTGCTATGGAAAACAGACCACCCGAAATTGATCGCAGATGAAATAAACTATATAGTATGTCAGTAACCACCGTTTTTTCCCTTCGCCCTACAACCGGCGCCTCCCTTATCTTTTTGCACCTTTGTGTTTACTACGCGGGGTGGAGGGGGAGAGGGGATCGAAGGGGGAGGGGGGATGTTAGTAGGACCAGGTGGAGCCCGAAGCGGGAGACAGGCAGCCTTCGACTTGATCTCCACTCTTCTATACACTCTTGCGACGAACGCCGTTTTCAATTTCGCGCTGCGTTGCCCTTTGGGCAATTCCAAGTCTCTTTATTCAAGTTAAAGGCCAACATCCACAAGAATTTTTCTCCTGGAGCGACCTAAACTTGAACCCGAGGCAGTTCGCCAAAAAGAACCGCCGATCACGAGAAAAGCATGCGTATCGCATGCCAAACGATTTGCAAGCCAGCCAGCGCAGCAGCGGGTGGGGATTTGGTCTCGGCAAAGAAACAAACAATGCAGTGTTTGATCTCGGTGAGACTGAAAGAGACAGAGAGCACGAGAGAGAGCGACAGGGACACAGTGATTCAAGGCGCACAACTCTAGTAAAGTTGTCGTAGCACGTCCGGCCGCCTATGGCCAAAGTGATCCGGGTTCGATTCCCGGCATGTGTGGTCTATGTTTTTTTTTGGTTTTTTTAAAATTCTTGTTTACTATTGTTTATTATGAACGTTTTAATGTTTTATTTCACTGTAATAATTTTTTTAATTGTGTAAAATAAATAATGTTTTTTTTTTAAATCCACGTGCACAAGACAAAAACTTTCATACTGGGGGAGCGAGCCAGTCTGAAGAGTACTCGGGTCCAGTGCCAGCGTTTTTACATTTAGTCAAGTTTTGACTAAATGTTTTAACGTAGAGGGGGGAATCGAGACGAGGGTCGTGGTGTATGTGTGTGTGTGTGTGTGTGTGTCTGTGCGTGTGTGTGTGTGTAGAGCGATTCAGACTAAACTACTGGACCGATCTTTATGAAATTTGACATGAGAGTTCCTGGGTATGATATTCCCATCCTTTTTTTCATTTTTTTGATAAATGTCTTTGGTGACGTCATATCCGGCTTTTCGTGAAAGTTGAGGCGGCACTGTCACGCTCTCATTTTTCAACCAAATTGGTTGAAATTTTGGCCAAGCAATCGTCGACGAAGGCCGGGGTTTGGTATTGCATTTCAGCTTGGTGGCTTAAAAAATAATTAAGGACTTTGGTCACTAAAAATCTGAAAATTGTAAAAAAAATCATTTTTTTCTAAAACTATCCACATTTACGTTCATCTTATTCTCCATCATTTGCTGATTTCAAAAACATATAAATATGTTATATTTGGATTAAAAACAAGCTCTGAAAATTAAATATATAAAGATTATTATCAAAATTAAATTTTCGAAATTAATTTAAAAGCACTTTCATCTTATTCCTTGTCGGTTCCTGATTCCAAAAACATATAGATATGATATGTTTGGATTAAAAACACGCTCAGAAAGTTAAAACAAAGAGAGGTACAGAAAAGCGTGCTATCCTTCTGAGCGCAACTGCTACCCCGCTCTTCTTGTCAATTTCACTGTCTTTGCCGTGAGCGGGTGACTGACGATGCTACGAGTATACGGTCTTGCTGCGTTGCATTGCGTTCAGTTTCATTCTGTGAGTTCGACAGCTACTTGACTAAATGTTGTATTTTCGCCTTACGCGACTTGTTTATAATTTCGCTTCACGCGACTTGTTATTTATGTATCCAAAACATCATAGAACGTGGTACAATGCATGAAAACAACGCCGACAGTAAACAAGATGTTATCTGGGCAGTACATTGGGTTGAACTAAAAGAATTCTGCTGAGAATGTACAAAAGAACAAGTCGCGTAAGGCGAAAATAGTTTCATTCAGTTTCAGCGTGGTGGCTTAAAAATTAATTAATGACTTTGGTCATTAAAAATCTGAAAATTGTAAAAAAAAATATTTTTTTTATAAAACCATTCAAATTTACGTTCATCTTATTCTCCATCATTTTCTGATTCCAAAAACATATAAATATGTTATATTTGGATTAAAAACAAGCTCTGAAAATTAAATATATAAAAATTATTATCAAAATTAAATTGTCGAAATCAATTTAAAAACACTTTCATCTTATTCCTTGTCGGTTCCTGATTCGTGAAAGCGAAATTACAACATTTAGTCAATCTGTCGAACCCACAGAATAAAACTGCACGCACTGCAGTGTTTTCAGTCACGAGAATAAAACAGCTTCGTCAATCCACGCGGCAAGGAAGTCGCTCAATTTTTGCGTGCAACACGAAGTAAACAGACATGCAAGAATAGCGACGGGTTCAAGTTTAGGTCGCTCCAGGAGAAAAATTCTTGTGGATGTTGGCCTTTAAGGCACAAAATTGGCGTATGCTGCATGAATGGCGGGGTAACAACGGTCATACACGTATAAATCCACTCGTGCAAAACCATGAGTGAACGTGGGCGTTTCAGCCCATAAACGAACAAGAAAAAGAAGAGGCACAAAAAAGTGTCTGAGCCCTCAAGGTTGAGAGAAGTTTGGGTGCAGGGTGCGAAGCTGGTGTATGTGGCGCCTGCTTTCCAGATGAAAGAACCTCCCGGCTCCAGCCGTCCAAGTGTTGTGGTCAGAGCACTGGGGGATACGGCGGCAAATCAGGTAGACGCTGGTGACAGCTGCCAGGCACACCGTAACCTCAGTCTCTCTCTGTGTGTGTCTCTGTGTGCATCAGTGTTATGAATCGGTCGCGCTCGGTGACACCACTCGGCTAAAACGACGAGCGTGTCCCACTGCCGTCATCCCAGTGTTTACTCAGTGACACGCTCTCTGGACTATCTCATAATCTTGACAGGTGACGTACGGAGCATTCGGTGCCGTACAAACTTCTTGAGGGAGGATGTTTGTGTGTGTCGGAAAAGAAGCTTTTTTTGTGTGTGCGAGTGTGCGGCGTTTTCGCGGGGCCGCTACGAGTGAGTGATCGTATTGTTTTCTGTGGCTGCCTACTCTCCAGGCTGGGGTAGTAAGTAACATGAGAGGCGGTACGCGCCAAGTGGCACCATGCGGAGGAGTGTCAGCTTTTGTTGATGTCGTGTAGAGTGACCCTCTCTGGTCAGCTGTGGTCAGTCTGTATATATATATATATGGAGGTGGCCTTTCTACGAATGAGTGCTCGTATTGTTTTTGTGGCTGTCTACTCTAAAGCCCGGGAGTAGAAACGTGAGAGCTTGTACGCGTGTGGCACTACGTAGGATTTGTCTTCGTTTGTTGTTTTTGTGTAGAGGGTCCCTCTCCGGTCAGCTGTGGTCAGTCCGTGTGGGGTGGCTCTCTACGAATGAGTGCTCGTATTGTTTTTGTGGCTGTCTACTCTAAAACCCCGGAGTAGAAACATGAGAGCGTGTACGCGTGTGGCAGTGATAATTTGTTTTAACGTCCTCTTAGAACCAATTGGCCAATCTTGGGACAGGCGTGTGGTAGTGCTACATAGGATTTGTCTGCGGTTTTTTTTCTCGTGTTGAGTGACTCGGGTTACCTGTGGTCAGTCAGTCTAGGGTGTAGCTTACCTACGGTAGGCGATAATCCGATTTGGCTGTTCCCCTTTCCTTCTGCTGCGTGGAAGAAGGCCAGTGATTTTGATAAGACTCCGTGCCTGGTTCGCCTGATTACTTGATTTCTTTGCCTAATTGGAGAACCGTAGTTTGATTAGAGTTGCGAATGTGGAAGCTGTACGTGGTATTGTTATTGCTTATTGCGCATAGCATGCAGTGCTTTTCTTGAGGACTGATCTGATTTTCATGGATGTGTATATTAATACAGCAGTGCCTTACTTTGAGGTGGAGCCAGTTTGATTGAGTCAATGATATTGCTATCGGGCTCGACAGATTTTTGTGTGGTGTGCCAAGTACTCCAGCTAGATTGACACCGCCTCTGCCACTGTAGACAGTAGAATGCAGATTAGTTTAAGTTCATAAAGGCATAATTTAATTATTATGCTGTCTTTCCCGTGTAAACGATTTAGCTCACTATCTCAACTTCGGCCAGGCTTTTACACGGGATAAGGCCATCCCTCCACTTGGACACGTATCAACAATCAACCGTCTGACTGCTTTCTGTGGAGAGTGGGATTTTTTTAATTTTGTGTGTGAATGGGGGGGGGGGGGTATTTTTTTTTTTTTTTTTAGCGAGTTTTGTTCTGCTTAATACCGTCTCATTTGAACTGAAAGAACTGTGCCTTTAAAGCCGGTGAACTCGACAGTAGCTCATGACAAACTGGCACTGAACCAGGGCCCTTGAATCATAATCGCTGTCTGGCCACTGACCACAGAGCGGTTATGTAAGCTTCACGTCACCATAATTCATAATTACAATTATGGCTCGCGTCACCTTGAACGAATAACTGATGACCGGGTTTATAATTCAGTGACGAACTAAACACATTACATGTGAATGTACAGTGTAGAAGTTGTTGGCTTCATTGTACCCCACGTACAAGGAATAGTTTGTTTGTTTGTTTGTTTGTTTGTTTGTTTGCTTAACGCCCAGCCGACCACAAAGGGCCATATCGGGGCGGTGCTGCTTTGACATTTAACGTGCGCCACACACAAGACAGAAGTCGCAGCACAGGCTTCACGTCTCACCCAGTCACATTATTCTGACACCGGACCAACCAGTCCTATCACTAACCCCATAATGCCAGACGCCAGGCGGAGCAGCCACTAGATTGCCAATTTTAAAGTCTTAGGTATGACCCGGCCGGGGTTCGAACCCACGACCTCCCGATCACGGGGCGGACGCCTTACCACCAGGCCAACCGTGCTGGTACAAGGAACAGTGACGCTCTGTGGATGTGTGGACGTGTTTATGACTCTAACAGTAGTTGTGACTCACTTTCCACTGAGTACGTTAAATCTCAATGTCTGCATCATTTCAATCTGTGAGCCTTTAATGACGAAGAATATGTGGACGTAAATGTATACTTATTACTGTAGTAGCTATCACTCATTGAGCCATTAATGACAGTATACCATGAAAAAACACTAGTATAAAAGCATTGCTTTATGCTGGAGACCGAGTTTGTATTTTAAAAGTCCGCCCCGGCTTCACACTGACAGATGTGACTTGTTGGCACACTTGGACCACTTGGGCCTGGTCATTTGTTTAGGTATTGGCTAAGCCTGGCAAAGGCATCTGCTTTCGCGGTTCATTGGCCGATAACGATCAGTTCAAACATTTCTGGACCTGCAAGCATTTACGCCTTGTGTGTCTATTGAAAACATTTGAAACCCCACGTATAACTGATAATTCAATATCTGGCAAAACAAGTGTGTTGATTTTGAAGATGCTGAACGACAACCAATTAACCGATCAGGAACAAAGATAAATGCTTATACCGAGGACAGACATGATTATATCGAGCCCAAAATGCAAGCTCGAAGCTATTTGTACATATTTGAAGGTAATGAAGTCAGCCTAGTGCCGGTTCACGAAAATAATCAGCTATAACTCAACCATTTCAGTCAACAGAGTGTTATTCGCAAAGCCGCCAAGCTGTTGAAGATAATGCAGATAATGCTAATAGCATCTGATTAGTCGCGCTTGGGTTCACACATAACTGATAGTGGAGCTTAGTTAGCATACATACATGTACAAAGTACGTGGCCAAGTCAGGCGTAGCGAAAAGGCGGTGTCAGTCAAGTCACACGTGAGCTGCTGAATGTGATTTACATTCAGGTGTAACGGTCAGTTGGCAGCTTAACCGAGATCAGTCAGTCACACGTAAGGTGAGAAAGATAATAAGTTTGTAGACTATGTAAGTGCGAGTCTGGCTGATTGATCACACCGAACTCGCACAAATCTGAGGAAGAATTACTCAAAATAGCCGCCTTACCTGAACCGTGTGCCGATACTTTGCTTGACAAGACTAGCTGATGTTGAAGTAAGTGAAGCCAGAGGGTGGCCAAGCTGACCGCCACAGGTAGATCTATAGATAACCAGCGCACGCCCGAGTGGACGGCCGGGCACTGGTCACTCACTCCTGACCCCACCGATCTCTCTTTCTCTGAGCAGCAGCAGCAGTCACAACATCAGTAGCATCAGGAGACTGGAAGTGAAAGGAGTCAGTTCAAAGCAGTCTCTTGCTCTCCCAAACTGACTACGCAGTGTCTGCGCATCCGTCATCGCGGCCCGCTGTTGTCTGTGCACGCTTCCAGTGGCCTGACCATCTGGGGCTTTCTCACATTATAGTTCCAGTAGCCGTTTGTTTGACCAGCGCGAAGCCACGAGATGCCAGACACCCGAGAACCTGTTGCCACAACTGCTTTTGTGTTGTGGGCGACACAAGAGAATCTGTTAGAGCGATAACAGACAATCTGTTGTAGCCGCCGGTTTTGTGTTTGAAGAATCGAACTTTTGTGTGAAGTTTTCTTCGTGAAGTTTGTTGTCACTGACTGCATTTGTTTGGAGAATAGATCGTTCTCAAGTCAGTTAATTTACATTTCACTGGAATTAAACAGCAGCATCAAAACCATCGACTCTGTCAATATATAGTTCCTGTATGGCGTTCATTGATGTCGGAACTGTTGGAAAACATTGGACCAGACCTAGCTGTTTGTAGAGCCTGAATGCTCGGTCTGTTGGGTAGTTCTGTGACTGGACTATTTCATCGAACATCAGAAACATCGACTGTGTCAACTTTCCCTGGCTTTGTTTTAGTAACCGCTCGAGTCTGGAACTTGTAAAATTCTATGGTATTGTTTGTTGCAAGACTCGAACGTTGTGTGGCGTTGGTGCTTGCCACAGGAGTGAAGCTGCAACTAATGGCTTTGTTCGCAAAGTGGACAGACCCTGAAACAGGGGTTGTGTGTCAGTAATGGGAAACCTCTGGCATTGCTATTGATCTCTTTAGGACATATGCTGATAGCACCCCCTGTGTGTTAGCTTTTTGTCATCGACGGTCGGTATACCGCCGGACGCTACTCGGCAGTTTTCCAAACTGAGTTTGATGGACTCGATGTTTTTGTGTTTCGCGGGTGATAAAATCAACGCTACAATGACGGAGTAATTCAGTATTTGGTGCGACATGGACAAAGTGATTAATTAATTTTAGTGCAAAAGGTACGATGTATTTCAATGTTTGGTGAGCTACATGAACACAGTGATTCAGTGTTCGGTGCGAGAGGGACAAAGTTATTTGGTACTTTGCTTCAGGGACAAAATAATGTGCTGAGCAGTGCTTTTACGGATGACCGGAGTAATGCAGTGTTGTATGTGATATGACGCCTCAGGGACAAAGCCATAATTATAATACCGGCGTGTATTATGGAAATCTTGATGTGAGGGATCCAGGTGTCTCGGAGTTTCTTCGTCGCCGCCTTTCGGAGTACTAACTAATCAAGTGTTAAAACTTGCAGGGTCTTGCGACTTCAGGCCTAAAAGGTCGTTCATTCACGTGGAGTTCTATACCGAGGGTGTGACGTTTGCTCTATTTGCTTAGGCCAGAAAACAAAAGCCTCGGATTACTTTGTAGGAGCGAAAAGAAACCCCTACAACTTGCACCTTTAAGTGTCAAAAGCTAAGTAATGTTGACGAAAAGTCTTTGTTACTGAGAAAACACACTCGGGAAGTATCGTGAGGAAAAAAAAACTGAGAAAAAAAATCTGCAGAAAAAAGTACTCTTAGGAAATGTGAAAAAAAAGAGAAAGAAAAAAACTATTCAGAAAAAAGAAAAGAAAAGTGACTCCACAGAAAAAAGAAAAGAACCCACACTTCTAAGAAAAAAACATACAGGAAACATAAGAATATCCTGCTGAACTCGACACAATTTATTTACAGTGGAGCCTCGCTGGGTGAGGGTGCATGCGTTTGAGTCACGTTATATGGGTACATTGGAGTGTTTCGTAGCGTACACCCCAGATACATGTCAGTCAGTTTGTGACGCGGGTGTTGATGAAGTGGGTGTTCTTCACGAGATGGCCGTGAGACGCTGTGTGTGTTTGTGTTTCTCACTGATGTATGTGACTGAGCTCTGATCCCGAACAAACTCACAACTGATGCGGTTCTGAACAAGGATTGTTTCTATTTCGTCTGCTACTATAATTTACTACTACTTCTACTACTGCTGCTGCATCGACTATCCTGCCATCATGTATATCTGCATCACTGGGTAGGTTGTTGAATATTTTCCTTCGTGTTTTGTTTGTTATTGTAATTATAGACTGTATATAATACGTCTCTGTTACATAGACTGTATCTAATACGTCTCTAGCCGTTACTGACTTTTATTTGTTTGTAACGCGGCTATGATGCGTTGAGTTGTATAAACAGATAGGTCAGTCTGTATATATACGACTAGATGAATACCCGCTTCGCCGGGTACCCGGCTTCGCCGGGTGAGTGGCGCACCAATACCCGGCTTCGGCGCACCGTACGCCAGCATCGCCGGGCGCACCGTACGCGATTGACACCACACGAAGGAAGGGAGATAAACGCGCAAAACACTGGAGAAGATAAGGAAGAGTTACTGGGAATGGATGTACAGAAAAACCAAAATCGGTTCAGCGCTGCGCGCTGAGAGCACGTGTTGAAAATTGTCATCGAGCAGATTGTGTCCGGGGTCTACCTGAATATGCCCACCAAATTTGAAGCAGATCCATCGAGAACTTTGGCCGTGCATCGCGAAGAAAGACAGACAGACAGACACACACACACACAGACACACACAAGCCGTATATATAGATACAGAAGATAGATATAGATAGATAGAAGCCAGAAAGTGGCCAGATGCGGTAAGCTAGTATCCTTCTGCTGATCATACATTAAAAAGGAAATGGGGGGTCCTTAACGTCCTCACAGGAAATTTTCCTTTTAGGGACATGAGTTGGTGATACGCTAAAAGAATCATACATTAACGTTGGCAATGCATATATTATATTCCAGTAGTAGTGCATAGACAGAGAGACACGCACGTACACACAAACACACAAAGACTGACAGGCAGGTACACTTACATTCAGACAGACTCACAGTCACACATGCACACAGACGCGAATGCGTGTCAGTACAAACACACGCACGCACGCACGCACGCACGCACGCACGCACGCATGCACACACACACACACGCGCGCGCACGCACAAACACACACGCGCGCGCACGCACAAACACACACATATATATATACACACACACTAACAAGAGTTTAGTGACAAGCACTGCATATACCGTACACTGTATACGCTTAATTGAAGTAACAAGATCACCTTTATGCCTTTATGCCTGCCTGTGGGATGTACAATGTAATTTGCCAATTGCGCATACACTCACTCATGCAGGGTGACTCATTCTTAATTATGAAGATGTATGCGTTTCTTCAGGCGTTAATTGGAGCTCATGGCAGATTCAAATGAAGTTGTGCTTCAGGGTTTTTTCCCGTAGTGCGCGCGCTCACTGAGATACGGACAGAAAGACCAACATTGACAGACAGACAGACGAACGGACAGAGAAACGAACACGTTCTCTCTCTCTCTCTCTCTCTCTCTCTCTCTCTCTCTCTCTCTCTCTCTCTCTCTGTCTCTGTCTCTGTCTCTCTCTCTGTCTCTCTCTCTCTCTCTCTCTCTCTCTCTCTCTCTCTCTCTCTCTCTCTCTCTGTTCAGTTCAGTACAGATCTCTCTTTTGTTCTTTCTTTCTCGCGTGAAGATTAATTTAGACTGTGAAACACACACACACACACACACACACACACAACCACAACCACAACCAACACACACACACAAACACTCCCTCGCCCACCCTCAGACAAGTCCAACCTGTTGTGTTTGAGTGAGTCAGAACACCGAGACCGTCAAAGAATCAGTGCTGCTGTGCACAGCCTCAACCACGGTTGGCCTTAGTTGTAAGGCGTCCGCCCCGTGATCGGGAGGTCGTGGGTTCGAACCCCGGCCGGGTCATACCTAAGACTTTAAAATTGGCAATCTAGTGGCTGCTCCGCCTGGCGTCTGGTATTATGGGGTTAGTGCTAGGACTGGTTGGTCCGGTGTCAAAATAATGTGACTGGGTGAGACATGAAGCCTTGTGTGTGGCGCACGTTATATGTCAAAGCAGCACCGCCCTGATATGGCCCTTCGTGGTCGGCTGGGCGTTAAGCAAACAAACAAACAGCCTCAACCTCAATGTTCCACAAGTCCGGTCTTACCTAATTGAGATGATAAACACTTGCGCTTCATTAGCTCTACCACAAAGCTGTCGTAATCTTTTTTGACCCGTTCTAGCCACCCCTTTCTCAACTCCGAACACCGCCTGCTAGCGACCCTGAACAACATCTTTGTTCACCTTGGTGTTTCGGGGGTGTTTGGAGAGTGCCACTTCAAAGGCTGGCTCAGGAGTTAATTTTGTCTACGATGTGAAGGTTCTCGAGTTCGGTCTATCGGTTTGTCTTCTGTGGTGGAGGTATTTCCGAAACAGCCTCCTTCGGTGTGATGAACTCAGTTTCTGTAATTAGACGTGGGGATTAGGGTAGGACTCTTTGGAAGTGGGGTGTGTGGGTTGGTGAAACTGAAGTAAGAGAGTGTGTGTATGTGTGTGTGTGTGTGTGTGTGTGTGTTGCTTTATGATGCTTAATGTCAACTTTTTCGCAACAGAAATAAAATATTGATGTCCATTTTATTTCATAACAGTTGCTGAGTACTGACAGCCAGCTTTTAACCTTTACTGTTTTGACTCGGTCGACAAACTAAAAAAACACAAAAGTCCCCTTTTTCAGAACACATGACACGTAAGAAGCTTACGTTGTAAATTTGTTGTGCAGTGTTTTGGTGCACGCACTCATACCTAGTGTTGTTGGTTCGTGTGATTTTTTCTTTTTACTTTACGTTTTTAAATTCAAAAAATAAACACAGAGACGAGACAACTTTACAAAATATTTAAACGAGAGAGAGAAACAAAAATCAAATTATGCAGCAGGTTGACCGACCAAATACTCTCACGGGAGATTCTGTCGCACTGAGCAAGCGAGAAATCCGTGTCTGTTGTCTCGGCCAAGGGAGTTAGGTTGTTGTCTTGGGGCACTCGAGTTTTTAGCAGCACACAGGACTTGACTCTCACATTCGTTTTTCCTGTTTGAGCTCAATTGCTTCTGCAGCTCACACAGACACGCTGAGACACACACAAACACGCACTCACGCACGTACGCATGCACATACTGACACACGCACGCACGAACTCCCACACACATAGACACACGCTCTTGTCCCAACCAAACAGACACACGCACTCACACGAACGCACGCACGTACGCTCGCTCGCACGCACGCACGCACATGTATACACGCACGCACGCACGCACATACACGCACGCACGCACACACACACACACACACACACTTGTTCCTTGTCAGTGTAATTTTCATCCGTGTCTCTCACTCTCTGTCTCCTCAGTGTATCTATAGCTTTATACTTCTCCTTCAACGGAGCAAGGCGTCGTCTTTCACCTTGAGGGCGTTTGTCATGAGATTTTCTTCGTCGTGTGTTATGCGTGTGTGCTATTTCTCCTATATCGCCTTGTAAGACGGGAATATATGTAAAATGGCGCTGTCGAGGTTGTACGAGTGCTTGAGATTTGTCATGTGTTTGAAGAATTACTGGCCTAAACGGAAACCTGCGACTGAGGATGAAAATCCTGCGAATAGGTGAGCAGAGTTTTGTGTGAAAAATGATATGTGCTGATGTAGAGAAGGGTGTGTTGTGTGATGTTTACGTAATTTCTGTGGTTCAAATATGATAGGGTAAGCTTTTGGCTAAGCGGGAAAAGGATAGGTGTGTAGTGACAGCTATGTTCCACTGTCTTTCATTACGCTAACATAATTGTGTAATATGATATTACCCAATATTGACGGACTGTGTGATGATATCTTCTGCTATGGTCTGTTGAGACAGTGATATCAAAATCTGTCGAAACAGACCAATAGCAGAAGATATCATCACACAGTCAGTCAATGTTAGATATATTGCTAATTCTCTGGACATTTTGTATTTACTGTAAAGAAATTACAAAAGTATTTGTCTCAGTTTTGGCTGTTCCATATCCCTCCCTCTGATTATTATTTATTTTTGTTCACTCTTTTCTTGTACTTTTCAGTATTTCAAAACGTCTTTTCTTTCGAAAAGTCTTTGGTCACTTGCTCAACTAAATTCTGGGATAATTACATTTTCATATATATTTGTTTGTTTTTAAATGTAAGTGTTTTTGTTTTTAAGTGGGGAAGCAATAAAGAGGTCGTCGATATCAAAACTGATATCGACGGAAATGTCGTCGATATCACTTTTGCACTGAGCTCAATTTTGCCCAATTGACCAATGGAAATCCACGTAACATATGAAATAGCAATATATAATTATATTTGTTTCGTCTTATGCAACTGGTGGTATTTGTCGAGTAGTATTATATTCACCCCACCTCCCTCCGGTTTTGCATGTAGACATGCACGCACTCATTGGTGCGTACGCAAGCATGCGCATAGACGAAACCGCAGACACAGACGGACAAACAGGTACACACACACACTAACGCACGCACGCACGCACTTGTTCTTGCCCCACCCTTACTCTCTGTCTCTGTCTCTGTCTCTGTGTTTCTCTCTCTCTCTCTCTCTCTCTCTCTCTCTCTCTCTCTCTCTCTCTCTCTCTCTCTCTCTCTCTCTCTCTCTCTCTCTCTCTCTCTCAGTTTTAGTCTCTCACTCTCAGCCATCTCATTTTTGACTCACATGCGAAGCAAAAGTGAGTCTATGTACTCACCCGAGTCGTCCGTCCGTCCGTCCGGATGTCCGGAAAACTTTAACGTTGGATATTTCTTGGACACTATTCAGTCTATCAGTACCAAATTTGGCAAGATGGTGTATGATGACAAGGCCCCAAAAAACATACATAGCATCTTGACCTTGCTTCAAGGTCAAGGTCGCAGGGGCCATAAATGTTGCCTAAAAAACAGCTATTTTTCACATTTTCTCTGAAGTTTTTGAGATTGAATACCTCACCTGTATATGATATATAGGGCAAAGTAAGCCCCATCTTTTGATACCAGTTTGGTTTACCTTGCTTCAAGGTCAAGGTCACAGGAGCTCTTCAAAGTTGGATTGTATACATATTTTGAAGTGACCTTGACCCTGAACTATGGAAGATAACTGTTTCAAACTTAAAAATTATGTGGGGCACATGTTATGCTTTCATCATGAGACACATTTGGTCACATATGGTCAAGGTCACTTTGACCCTTATGAAATGTGACCAAAATAAGGTAGTGAACCACTAAAAGTGACCATATCTCATGGTAGAAAGAGCCAATAAGCACCATTGTACTTCCTATGTCTTGAATTAACAGCTTTGTGTTGCATGACCTTGGATGACCTTGACCTTGGGTCAAGGTCACATGTATTTTGGTAGGAAAAATGTGTAAAGCATGTGAGTCGTATGGGCTTTGCCCTTCTTGTTTCGTATTTTCACTGAATCCTCACGCGACCTGTTATCGGACTCCTTTAGTCACTGTCACATCGCTGCCTTTTTGTCAATGTCCGTCTGTCTGTGCATCTGTATCGTCTTGTCCCCATCCCCCTCCCTCCTCCTCCGCCCCCCCCCCCCCCCCCGATCTCATCTACTCCACCCTTCCCCCCTACCCATCTCTTTTCTCTTAGGGCTCATCTCTATACAGTGGTGTGCAAGCCCGACAGCCGTGTCCAATTAGCCGTTGCTTGGCGTGTTTGTCATTGATGAATGGACGGACACGCAACGTGCCGGACTTCATGCTAATCTCTGTCATCACTCACAACTCCCTGCATGACGATGCCATTGTGATGACTTCACTGGGCGTGCCAAATCATGTCAAAGAAAACTTGCACGGCCGGTACGCTCCCCTTGTGCTGCACGATTAGTTTTCAGTAGCGACTAAAGCAGTTTATGAGGAGTTTATTATTATTAAAGCCAACGTTGAGGTCGTTGTTGTTTAAATGACTGCATTATATTTAGCCGTTGCTTCCCAAGTTTGGGCATGCACGGTTAGTGAGACAGTTAGCTGTTCCAAAAGTAAACCTTATTACCAAATATTGAACATTAAAAAAATGAAGACAAAAATGTGGATCCAATACTACAAGTCTTTGGGTATTTCAAAGAATGATCTGTGAGTGTGAGGGAGCGCAGGAAACTGCTACGGCTCTTGCTATATAAGCGGCCGTGTATATTAAGAGAGAGAGAGAGAGAGAGAGAGAGAGAGAGAGAGAGAGAGAGAGAGAGAGAGAGACACACACACACGCACAAACACACTCACAGACAGACGGACAGACAGGCAGACAGACAGGTTTGTTTGGAAAAATTAACGACTTAGATTTCGGTATTGGGACAATATGGATAAGTGCAGAGAACTCATTCGGACGATTCTATATAAACCCTCCTATGAGTTCTACCCATGCAAGGGACTCAGAATACAGTTCAGGCGCGATCGCGGCAGACTCCCTTATTTTTAAGGGAGGGAGAACTTGAGCTCCTGTCAGTCACTCCAGTACACGCGTTCGGAATGCAAGATATGCGTGTGCTCGATACGGTTAATTAAACACTTCCCTCGGCCTATGGGAACTTGACTCAGAGCCGAAGTCGCAGATCCTTTGCCCAGTCCATAAAACAAGAGGCACATACAATACGCGCACTTGACTTGACTTGGCACAGAGATATAGAATAGAATATTCTATATCTCTTTGGGTAGAAGAGACGAAATAGGTGAACAAGAATAATCAGATATGTAATAGTTTTACTGCATTTTAACAAACATTTAGTGTTAATGCTTCTACATTTAAATTAAAGCCATGGGTTTTTTTAAGGTGTGACGTCATTTTCTGTTTTTGTTTTTGTTTTTCTATCCGGGGTTGTAAGAATTTACATGACAAATACAGAAATGTGATCATGCAGGCGAGTTGCAATGATACAGGCAACACAGATTCCAGGCAGTTCGAGTTCATCATTGTCTGCTGTTGGTCTTTGAGCAGTCGCTGTTATTCAGAATAGTCCGGCGCCTGTGGGTGGACATGAATTGCGAAAGCTGTTCCGAGAAGGGTTTACAAATATTTATCAATTTTAAAAGGAATATAAAAAGGAAAAACATCAATCTATATACAAGTAAAGGCTGTAGTTATCTGTCTGTCGTGAAAAATGTCAATGCATTCAATGTTTTTCTTACACACTGGGTGTAAATCTTTCTTTCTTTATTTGGTGTTTAACGTCGTTTTCAACCGCTCACCTCCCACGTGCAAAACGCAGTGATATGCACACGCCAGAATAGCGCGGTAGTGTATTGTGCTAAGCAGGAAAGCGCGCTTTTCTGTATTCTTGTTAACTTTCTGAGCTTGTTTTGAATACAACCTATCATATCTATACGTTTTTGGAATCAGGAAACGATAAAGAATAAGATAAGATCATTTTTGGATCGATTTCTTAAATTTTAATCGTAAGACTAATTAATCTATTTTCGTTAATTGTGATCACATTTTAAGAGTAAACATGACATATGTATGTATTTTTAGATTCAGAATGTCATGAAGAATACGATGCAATCAATTTTAAATCTGTTTGCGAAAAATCGATTTTAATGACAACTTTAATGAGCAAACTCATTAATTAATTTGTAAGCCTCCAAGCTGAAATGCAATACCAAAGTCCGGGCGTCGTCGAAGATTACTTGACCAAAATTTCAACCAATTTGGTTTAAAAATGAGAGCGTGACAGTGCCGCCTCAACTTTTACGAAAAGCCGGATATGACGAAGAGCGGTTTAGTAGTTGCGCTGAGAAGGATAGCACGCTTTTCTGTACCTCTCTTCGTTTTAACTTTCTGAGCGTGTTTTTAATCCAAACATATCATATCTATATGTTTTTGGAATCAGGAACCGACAGGGAATAAGATGAAAGTGTTTTTAAATTGATTTCGGAAATTTAATTTTGATAATAATTTTTATATTTTTAATTTTCAGAGCTTGTTTTTAATCCAAATATAACATATTTATATGTTTTGGGAATCAGACAATGATGAAGAATAAGATAAACGTAAATTTGGATCGTTTTATAAATTTTTATTTTTTTTTACAATTTTCAGATTTTTAATGACCAAAGTCATTAATTAATTTTTAAGCCACCAAGCTGAAATGCAATACCGAAGTCCGGGCTTCGTCGAAGATTACTTGACCAAAATGTCAACCAATTTGGTTTAAAAATGAGAGCGTGACAGTGCCGCCTCAACTTTCACGAAAAGCCGGATATGACGTCATAAAAGACATTTATCAAAAAAATGAAAAATATGTCTGGGGATATCATACTCAGGAGCTCTCATGTCAAATTTCATTAAATCGGTCCAGTAGTTTAGTCTGAATCGCTCTACACACACACACACAGACACACACACACACAGACACACACACACACACACACACACCACGACCCTCGTCTCGATTCCCCCCTCTACGTTAAAACATTTAGTCAAAACTTGACTAAATGTAAAAACGGGTCTGGTTTGAGCAGTGACACAGGGAAATCTGTACATCAAACCTCTGCAGCATAGAGAAATTCTCTCCAGAGTCTTCGGAGTTGTCAGCGTTTGGAAACTTGATAGTCTGCTACCGACGGGGGGAAAGTTCTTGACCTGCAGCATGGCAGGTCAAAATAACACACTGGGACCGAAGCGGCGGTGGAGCTTAATTGATACCGACATGGTTACTGCACAAACGGCCAGCTAAGCCACACCTCCTTTTGGCGCGTGCTGTGACTGCGCCTAGACTGAATATGTGATTACCGTTGGGGACAAATCCCTGGTCGTTGCACCACACTGCCGATCGGCTGTCAGCTCGTTATGATATAACGTTATGACGGCTTCGATCTGCCAGTTTGAGGAGAAACCTGGCACCCTACAGGCACCCAGAGATGTCATTACTGTGATTGCATCATGCTAATCATTGGTTCGTATGATTGGTATGGGTTGGTGTTGGTCTCAGATTCCCTTTGTTTGGTGACGTGCCAGCTGCTTCCTTGGAAGTCTGTTATGATTGTGTTGGGTCTCAGTGTGTAATATACTATAAATGGGGAAGCATTTTGTTTGTTTTGTCTATTCGATTTGTTTGCTACATTTGTGTGTGATCTTTCACAACCTCTGCCCTTTTCCGTGAGGAGAAGTTTGTGGGGTTGTTTTTTTGACTGTAGAACTCCTGTTACGAAATTTGCATTCGTTTTTGCCAAGGGGTAATCTTTAGAGAGAAAAGGTGATATATGATGACTGAATAAAGAAAAGAGACGCTGTATATGTGCACTTGGTCTTTAAGGTTTGTCTACTTTCAAGTTTCATGAGTAAATAATACCTGAAGCTTGAACACTGGCAATCCTGTAAGTGTTAGGCACTTTTTATTCGATGATTTATTAATCTCAGCTTTGACATTTGTAATTGGCATTGATGGCGCAGGGAACGTCAAAACACAGCTTTCAGATTCATCATGCAGTTTGTGTCGGCAAATGCCAAGTCGGCCACGAAAAGTCATCGGACAGTCTTGACTGGCTTCGAGCGTAGCCATGCACGAAGCTATCTTTGAACCCATCTTTCTGTGAAGTTTTACAGCATCGTAATCCTGTAAAACCTTTAGCGCTGGAACGCTAAGTAAAGGTTCTACCACGATGTATTTACAGGGCCGTACCGTCCGACTGAAAAGAAACCCCTTTGTAAGCACCAACTACTTTTACAAGGGTTTCCCTCCTTTGAACCTTCCTATCACGTTAGGTTCAGTCCCTGTGATGTATAGCTTTGATGAGTCCCGACTCGTTTCTTTTGGCTTGCCATCTTCAGTGCTGCGTTCCCTCTGCCTCGAGTATAGATTATAGGATCAGGGTGGGAAGAACCGAGACAGATTTGTACCAAGATTAGTTGAGGCGAGCCTAGCCGCCTTTGACTTGACTGTCTCGACTGGTCTGGGGTTTATTTCTTCGCCTTTGGCCATGTTAGCACTTGTTCACTTGTTCACTTGATACATAGACTATCTAGTCCGTAAATCTGTGACAAACTCTTCTTTGATGTGCTCATTAAC
The DNA here is from genome assembly GCF_037325665.1 of Littorina saxatilis. Taxonomy (NCBI): domain Eukaryota; kingdom Metazoa; phylum Mollusca; class Gastropoda; order Littorinimorpha; family Littorinidae; genus Littorina; species Littorina saxatilis. Next base: position 25,343,297 of record NC_090248.1, on the reverse strand, counting down.
CTGGATAGATTGTCGGATCAGGTCAGGTTGTTCAGACATGTTGAATCTGATCCTCCGATGCACCCAGCAGAGTCAGTCATCCAGAACGTGAGCACCGAAAAACTTGGATTCAGTACAGTTTGTATGGATCTTTTCTTCGGCGTCGGTCAACCAAATTAGAACTAATCGTGGACTGGTCTGTTCATTCTTGTATTGTTACCGGTGGTATATAAACTTGTATTTCCCACGTTTGCGTAAAATAAGAATCCCAATGCATACATATATATATATATAACAAGGGGAGAGAAACCCGTCGGGGTACAGAAGCTAAAATTCTTCTTCATGGATGAACATGGCGGACAAAATATAGTGCATCATGCGAAGAAAAATCAATGGTTAAATGTGCCGGTCAGTTGGAATGACTCATTTATTTTGAAAATGACGCATTGGGTTTGTAATGAATAAGGTAAATGGCCCGTATGCTGCTAATCCATAAGTACACTCTTGTAAGGTAAGTTAAATCTGTATATATACGTAGATGTCACGACAGTAGAAGAGCACCTTGAGTAATAAAGGACAAACGCACAGTGGCGACCTTCTCTCGGTATTTTTTGTAAGGAACGAAAGTGGGACACAGTAGTAACATGTAAAAGAAGCCCCCTAGAGATGTTTGTTTCTCTGTCACCTGCGAATTAGCATCTTATTGTTGCAACACTGCGGGAGAAAACCCTACTTGGGGGACTGTAAAAGAAAAGCGGGGGGTGGGGGGCGGCAGGGGGGGGGGGGGACTATTGCTACGAAGCGGGGCAGTTTGAAGAAGCCCCATGTTTTTTTCACTGTCACTTGTGAATTACCATCTCATCCTTGCACTACTGCGTACTGCGTTGGAAGACTGTACACACACACAGAATAAGGAAAAGAAATCTGACTATTGCTGCTACTAAATGTCAACTGGTTTTATTGGCAACAACTCAGCAGCTCTTCATATAATACCGTTAAAATGCTTGGCTGCCGCTGGCTGTTTAACTTTATATGCGCTTTTCATGGCTTATTCATGAGCCCGACAGGACATTTTTGGGATGAGTGGATTGAGTTACGATCCAGGCTTGTGCAGTTTTTTTAGTGCACCACTTGTGTCTCGCTTAAGCTTTTCCTTGAGCTACGCTTAAATTATTCCCTTCATGTTGGTTCTGAATATGTTAATCTTGTATTCTACCAATAGCTGATTGATTAAACGACTATTTCAACCAATCATTTCCTTGTTTGTCGGCGACCTTTGTTTTTTCCTCGCGAAGTTCTAAGTGTTTACCAAATTGCAGTTGCTATTGATTTCCCAGGTCTTCTGAGGATTGACCTTGTTCTTCCAACTTGTATTCTGTTTAAGTTGCTGCTGCAGAATGTTCACATTCACTCAATTTGACTATTAATTTCTCTGTTTAATCCATCTGCATAACACGGAGATCAAGGTACAGTGTCATATATTTTTTATTTGGTTTTGACCATGGTCGAAGAAGGAGTAGGTTCGTTTCAGGTCTGACGCATAAGTCGTTAGCTTTTAAACATGCTGTGAGCTTCTTTGCAAGTAGGGTGTCACCGATTTGCAGGCTTTTGAATGGTATGTTGCTTAAATGAGGTTTGTAATGATGTTGAACTAGACGGCATCGGCGTTCAGGAAATATGTTCAACCTGTTCGCGCCATTTGAAGTGTGAGGTTAGTCTAAGTCATAGTTCCACCACAGGACCTTGCACTGGTAAAAAAAAAAAGATTTTAAAAAAACACCAAAAGAAAGAAAGAAAGACTGTCATATCAATGAAGAATATAAGAAAGACATAAACTACGGTGTAAAGCACCTGTTGTGACAAACACAGATACGATTTTGCATAGTTGACAGTAGTCATTGCCATGTGTATCCATGGGTTATATCAGTTCTATTTATAACTCATTGGTATCCCCTCCACCCTTACCCGGCACATTACCCACTTCTTAAACTGCCTAGCTAGTCAAAATCTGCCAAGCGCCAAGATTACAGCCCCTCTGCGCAGCTTAGCTTTGCCGTGAGCGATTAGACAGTCCTTCATTAGTAGTCAGTCTTCATAGATAAACCGTTCAACGGTCCATGGTCAAGAATGGGAGATTGCCTCCCTTTTCTACATCTGTTCTGATAGCTGAATGTGATGGAGTGGAGGGGGGGGGGGGTCTTATCGCGATGTCTGTTCTGGCGTTGCTTGTCTTGTTGTGGTGGTTGTTGGCGATGCCGCTAGCGTTGCAGGTACTCCGCATGCAGATCTGGTGATATGCGTGTGAGTCAGAGCGAAGTGCAGAAAGATGCGTGTTTAGTTGCATGTGAGACTATCTAAAGTAAAACTAAAAGCAAAGATACTGCAAAGGAAGGAGTTTGAGTGTATTCTATGGAGCGCGCTTCCTTCGCCAATTCAGTTCAGGTTGCACATTTTTTTGAAGTAGCATCCAGGGTCCGAATAGAACAACTCATGATAGCTTTTTCTTTTTCTTTTAGGGGTTTCATCTCACCGGGCAAGTTCAACCGTCTACTTCTCCACATTCCCGTCCCACTCATCCCCTCCCCCACCAACCCCGTCGTTGCTCTCACCGTGCAGCGCCGACTCTTGTAAGAATACATCCTAAGTGGGCTTTATGGCACCATTTCTGCTGAAACAAAATTTGTTGTAGTTCAGTTACCCTTAGTGCATAAATTGGCAGGTAGAAAGGTCCTTGTCTGGACTCCAACACATGTTTGATGTATTGTAAATAACCCATTTTGCTAAATTACATTCTCATCCCACTTTATGCTCTGAAGCATTGTTAGAGACGATTGGATTTGGGTCAAGTTTTACCGAGTCACGCCTTTTCCTCACGCCTTTTCCTCACCTTAGATCCTTTACCTTGACTTTATCTGGATCAAATAGTAGGCAGTTTTATGCCGCCTGGTCCTGATAAAAGGGATGACGGGGTTAAGGTTTTACAGGCAGCAACCACAAACACCTTGAGTTATACCTGGGATTTGGAGGCCAAGATGACTGGTGGCTGTTGTGAGCAGTGCAGGTGTCAGGTGCAGACTTAGACACAGGACACCCGCTGGTCATCCTCTATGTTAATGACACCCCGTGAACATCTTCTATGCTAATGACTCCCCCCGCGGGTTAGGGGGAAGAATTTACCCGATGCTCCCCAGCATGTCGTAAGAGGCGACTAACGGATTCTGTTTTTCCTTTTACCCTTGTTAAGTGTTTCTTGTATAGAATATAGTCAATTTTTGTAAAGATTTTAGTCAAGCAGTATGTAAGAAATGTTAAGTCCTTTGTACTGGAAACTTGCATTCTCCCAGTAAGGTAATATATTGTACTACGTTGCAAGCCCCTGGAGCAAATTTTTGATTAGTGATTTTGTGAACAAGAAACAATTGACAAGTGGCTCTATCCCGTCGCGATATAACCTTCGTGGTTGAAAACGACGTTAAACACCAAATAAAGAAAGAAAGATGCTAACGACACCCTCGTCTGCATCGCCTTCGAAGTTGTATCTTCCTTAACTCTCTCGGTATTGCTCGCTTTATCACACTCTCCCCCCCCCCCTCACCCCACCCCGGTCTCATCATCTTCCTATATCAGTATCAGTATCCCTTGGCTGTCCAACCCCCCCCCCTCATCCCTGCATACAATAGTGAGACTTTGAATGCTGTAACTTCACGAATTGTAATGTCCACTTTAAAATAATTCTTAATGGTAAAGCGCCCTGAGACGGCAAATTGGTGGTAAGTACCGCTACATGAAAAGGTTTTATGATAATGTATTGTTTATGTTTGTGCTATTCTTTTCTCTGACATGTACATATAATGCTAACTTTGTAAGTTTTTATCGCAACAAAACAATAACAGGATGATGTTAATCACGACGGTTTGTTGCCCAGATATGACTCACCGAGGTTGACTGGGCGTTAAAGCTGCTAAAATACATTTAATCAGCCCTGCATATACTTACAACCGAATTCCATCTCGGTTGTCGTTGAGTCGCCTTATATTTCAACTGAGACTGCTCTCTCAAATATATAGTTGTAGAACTTACAGCGCACGCACGGTTTGGGCTGTTTAGGCCCTCTGTTGGTGGTACTTCTTACTTTGACGCCTGTCCAAAGATTGGCCAGTCCAGGACGTAAACTCAGTCAGTCAGGTGTCTGACGGTCAAATTCATGGACCTTCTCAGCTGTTTGACCCAAGATGGGCGGCAGGTCGGCGCCTTTTAACACTCGCGCCTTTCACCCCCATCGCCTGTCTTTCTGGCCCTTTATTCGTCAAGCTCTCTTTGAAGGGGTCATCATCTGGAGATCTCATTGTCCCTTGTTAAGAAAGATCGTGTGATCGTTTCCCTAAAGCCTGTCCGTAACTGGGCGAAGTCAACTACGCGAAGCATATTTGGCGAAGCTGGCGGCACGAAGCTTTAGCACTAAGACTTGGGGCTCAATTGAAGAACGCCTCCATGCATTCTTTGGGTCCGCCGCACAGCTTCATGGACAACTTACTTTGGTGGGCTACAGTATTTTTGTTTCGATTTCTTTTTGCATGTTATCTCGTCTTTGATGTGGTAACTATGGTGTGTATGTAACTTGAAAACGGAAAACGGTTCCCTCCCCCCCCCCCCCTTCCCGGTCATCCCGTTTTGGGACATGTTATTATCAGATATTGTTTCTGTTTTACTGTTGTACATTTCCAGTGCTAATTACTCCACACTTCCCGAACTAATTTCCCCAAACAGCGATACCCGAACGCCAATGAAAACAATGAGTCTCCACCCAAATATTTCCAGCAAAGCACACGGGATGACCATTGCTTCACCCCCCGCATAGAGTGACAGGTGTCGGGAGAAGTAAATTACCTGGACTGACCATCATATAATAGCCAAGGTGAACGGTGCTTTTAAAGCCCGCACCACACTAAAGTGGTTAAAGTTAATTGGAGGATTATTTGGCTTTGATGATGGCATTCTGGACATAACTCTGTGGAAGCGACGTCCACTCGAACCGTTGACAACGGTGCCTTTGGCTCAGCGGGTGTAAAGCTGTTTGACTTTAGCGGTCGGGGTGTCAGATCCCGTATCCCCTTACCTGGCTATTACTCAAGTTACTGTATGGAGAATTATTCAATGAAAGCCTTCTTATTTTACTCTTAGGATCTAAGAGAGCGCTCTGATTTTATATATGCCTTACCTGCATGCTGTTACCTATCAGTATTACATCATCCCTTGCACACACGCACACACACTTACACGCAAAGGCACTGGAGACTGCTTTACTTTTCTGTATTCCTGTACAGGGTTGTTACTGAGGTTGGGTGATGGAGAATCATTTGGTGAAAGCTTTACTGATACTTATCACACTGCCTTCAGGTACACTACTGGTAGAACAATCCACTTCTATGTACCATCACGCGGCTGATGTACTGGAGAATCATTGAATAAAAGCTTTTGCTTTTTACACCTTCCTACAGACGAGAACGCTTTATTTTAGGCGCTGATTTATTAGGAGAATCGCATGTGTTCATACAAATATGACTGACTCGAGTCAAGAGTCGGTATTACACCGGTCTTCCAAGTCTTTGATGTTCAGCCGGCTTCGGGGTTCCCCGGTGAGGTGCCAGCACCTGTTCAAATACAAGCAATTGCTCTGATGCCGGACTGCGAGTTATACACAGAACCCTCGTGCTGGTAAAGGTAAACTAGCTGGCTGGGGAAAATGGATATGGTTCACACATTGTGACCTGCGTCTTTGTTCTTTTTCGTTGATGGTTCGGGTAGGTGGGGAAGATGGTGTTCTTTGACAGTAGACTGGGTAAGGTAGACTTTGATCGGAGTTCCGTTTCGGAGGACGCACTCGTGTGGCTCACACCTTTGTTCTTTCTGTTTGATGAGCTAGGTCTGGGCTAGCTAAAGCTGTCCATGCCGTACCCGATACCCGACTCAGGTCGGATCTTAAAAAATGTTTAAGTTTGCATACTTCTAGCTCGCCCTTTAAATACTTTCTGATTGATGATTAGGTCGGAGCACAGGTGCGGTAGCCTACCGTAGACACAGCTCGGTTCTTATACTTTCGGATCTGAACTCTTATGCCGGGGCTCAACCCTTTGCCATTGATCTTTCTCGTTGTGGATTTCGAGTGTATGCGAAGATGTGACATAATTGAGTATGCTGTGTCCTTAATTTGCACTTCCAGTTGCTCAATGACAGCTAGTAATACGTGATTTAAGAAACAATGTGATTTAAAAGAAGAAAAGTAAAGAAAAAGGTACACCCTACTCCATCTAAACGATAGACTGTTGTCGAAACGGAGTTTTTGGTTTGTAATCTTGTGGCTCAATCTTTTGGCTCTTTCTCATTGATAACTTCGGAGCCCAGATGTACGCTACATGATAGACTCTGTTCCGTCAGAACATAGACCAAATAGCCTGGACCGCCAACTCGTCACGTGACCCTTCGAGGTTACGACTCTCGACTTTCAGGGGCGCGTCGCGTCCGGTTTGAAAGGCCAGCGATTCGAAGACAGTGAAAAGAAAGCACGCTCCAGTTATTTGTGACAATGGGAGATGACAATGAACTGGATTTTTCAAAACTCAACTAAACTTAACAAAACTCATCGAAAAACATGTTCCATATGCACTTTTGCTGAGTTTATTTTAGCATTTTCAGAACTTACCTCGGCAACTTCGTCCATGTTTACAATCGACACCGGATATCACACCCCCCTGATTTCTGAAAGGCTTGTAAGCGTAGGTTCCTAAATGCGAGAGGCCGCTGCCTCGTAATAGAGAGAAAGAGCGGAGAGAGAAGCTAGTTGGCGGTCCAGGATAAAATTAATGGTCTATGGTCAGAACGACTGATAGACTCTTGTCGGAGCTTACCTTTCAGTATTTTGCACTCTTGTGGCTGGGTTTCTCCTCTTCGTGGCTCTTAGCCCCAAGATGTTAGTCTTATGTGATCTCTTTGATGTGGTTATCAGAAACGTTTCATCCTACATGTGTCTGTCAGCGTCTGATCGTCTTTTGAGACTGGCTTGTGAGGTCTGTCTGTCAGCAACTTGAGCAAGGCGAGGTGGAACAGCTTTGTGAGTCAGGGAGCGTTCTCGGTGTGCCACGTTTTCCACAGCGAAAAAAAGTGTCTTCCTTTGATGTAATTGTAAAAAAAAACGTTCTTCGTACAAGCTTCATACGATCATTCAAACAGTCAATGGGACGGAAGTGAGTTAGCTTGGCGGCAGTTGTTAACCATTTCCTCAGTAACACTATCACAAAAGACAGGAAACAAATCAGTCGTTTTGACCGTGTCAGCAGCCGACTCGTATCACCGTGACTGAGTCTGTCGCAATAAAGAAACGCAATAAACAACAAGTCGCGTAAGGCGAAATTACTACATTTAGTCAAGCTGTGGAACTCACAAAATGAAACTGAACGTAGTCCGCCGCTTGTGCAAAAGGCAGTGAAAGTGACGAGCCTGTTTGGCGCGGTAGCGGTTGCGCTGTGGCATAGCACGCTTTACTGTACCTCTCTTCGTTTTAACTTTCTGAGCGTGTTTTTAATCCAAACATATATCTATATGTTTATGGAATGAGGAACCGACAAGGAATAAGATGAAATAGTTTTTAAAACGATTTTGGACATTTAATTTTAATCATAATTTTTATATTTTTAATTTTCAGAGCTTGTTTTTAATCCAAATATAACATATTTATATGTTTTTGGAATCAAAACATGATGGAGAATAAAATAAAAGTAATTTTGCATCGTTTTATAAAAAAAATAGTTTTAATTACAATTTTCAGATTTTTAATGACCAAAGTCATTAATTAATTTTAAAGCCTCCATGCTGAAATGCAATACCGAAGTCCGGCCTTCGTCGAAGATTGCTTGGCCAAAATTTCAATCAATTCGATTGAAAATGGATGGTGTGACAGTGCTGCCTCAACTTTTACAAAAAGCCGGATAATTATGACGTCAGAACAGACATTTATCGAAAAAATGAAAAAATGTATGTAAAATTTCATAAAGATCGGTCCAGTAGTTTACTCTGAATCGCTCTACACACACACACACAGACACAGACACACAAACACACACGCACACACACACACACACACACACACACACACACACACACACACACACACACACACACACACCACGACCCTCGTCTCGATTCCCCCCTCTATGTTAAAACATTTAGTCAAAACTTGACTAAATGTAAAAACGGCATCTACACCGGCCTGTGGTGTGTCGGTAGGAATTATATGCGGCAGCAATCAAGTTTAGTAGTTACAGTTACAACTGCCTGTTCCACAACAAACAATACCTTGTCACCAGTCACCGACTGAATGACGATAATCGGCACCACCAACATCACGAAACTCAGTACAGTCCTTCATTCGCCCGGCCAGCTCCCTATACTCCTCATTTTCCCTGTGGTCCCCAAGTTGTCCTAATAACATTTGCAATGTGGAACAGGCATACAAAACAGTCGGGGCCCGGTTTGGACAGGTGAGAAGAGGGCTGGCAGGAATGTACTACGGGGGTCTGCAAGCATGTCCACGTGGTGTCAGTCAGGCAGCCAACCGATGTGTGCCACGTGGCGTCATGGCCGTGGGAACGAGGCTTCCACAAAGCACAAGTCTTGTTGTTCTTCAACGCCGGAACTTGGCGTGAAATTCTGGAACCAATGGTAGTACGGTAGTAAAGAAGAAGGGGTGGGGGTTGGTGGCGTTGTAAAAAGTCAGTTGACCTTTGCGGTCTGTTGTATTCTTTTGGCCGCCTTGGCTTGGCGTTGCGGTTCGAGAGTCTAATGTATTTGTGAAGAAAACACAGGTTGACTCTTCTCACTGTTGATCATTAGTCTCTGAGTTGCTGCCCCGCGGTGATTTCAAAACTGTGATAGAATTTTGTTCATGGTGACTTGTCCAGCTGAAGTCTCTCTTGTACTGATAAAGCGGGTACCGCTCTTGCACAGGCCGTGTTCAAATAAGTGAAACCATCGTGAATGTTGATTTAGATATATCTGAATGATCAAGTGCTGAACTTATACTTTTGAAACAAACTAAGATCCTTGTTCCACAAACAGTCTTACATTTTACGCTTTTAGGTGCCTGCTCTTTGGTCAGCGAATGCGGGCAAAATGATGAAGTTTGAGTATAACAGGTAGAACGTTGGACAATGAAACACAAAATATCAGACCGCCCAGGTTTTAGAGCAGGTAATTTAGGAGGATGATGCAGCGATAACATCGTGGGGTACACGCGGCTTGGCACGCATTCTCACCTGGCACCACGGTCAGCGGCTATGGACTGACCTGCCGTGGGTGTGTGGACGAAGGTGGGGGGGGGGGGGCGAGGGGGAGGTACACGATAGTGACATTTACGTCTCGCAGAGAGGGCTCTGCAACAGCTGCTGCCGCTCCAATGTCTGTGGTCACAACACCTAGCTGTCAGAATCCTCACCTTTTCTGATGCGGCTGCCCCCTGGGGACTAATTGGAGCGCGGGGGAGGGGTAACAGCTCTCTACCTCCCTCCCTCTCTCTCTCTCTGTGCTCTTCATTTCTTCTAAACACTTACCGTGCCGTACGCACGCACGCACTGAAATCCAGTTGGATGCGAGAGGGGCTGAAGTCACATGCAGACCCCATGACAAGATAACGGTAAAAGTGCCAGAGAGAGAGGTAGAGATGCTTACCTTTCTACCATTACACCCCGGGGCCGACGAAGGCAGTGGAACTGAAATGGCAAAGGACGTGGAAAGATATGGAAGTAGGTGCACTGGACCAACAACCAAGGAGGAGACGTGAAGGAGGCGGGGATAGGGGTGGTGGTGGGGGGGGGAGTAGGTGGGGGAAGAGGATAGATTTCCCTGGCACGAGTCTCTGACACCGTCACGCACCATGGCACATTCCGTAGTACCCGATGGAGCGATGGCGCATGCACGGTCCTCGGCTCCTCGGCGTGCCTTTCATCTACACGGTCCCTCCGTGGGGGGTTCCAGCCTTTTTGTCCCCCCCCCCCCCCCCCCCCCACCCATGTCTAAAGGCGTGAAGATGATGGGTGATGAATGTCTGTCGTGTTTCACAGGACTGCTCTTCTCGTTATTTCTCCCTGTGTTGTTGACGTGTGAGTTATTGGGGTTTGTAGTTTCGGTGTTTGGTGTCCGAAAAATGCCGTGATGGATCTCAGCTGTTGGACCCGACCGAACGCTTAATTGGTCAAGTCGTTGAAAGAAGTTTTATGGGAAAAAAAAGAGTTTGTTTTTGTTACTTTCTTTGTTTTCGTGTAGTTGTGGTTATATTTTGTCTTACGTTGATGTTGTTGGTAAGTAACGCATGCTCGTAGTTGTACAAAAGGGCAAGACCGTGTGTTGACCCAACAAGGTATGGTTGTTTTTGTCATGTACTTTGCAACACGTCACACTACAACAAGGAAATGTCACTGGTTTTTAACATCACGGAGCAGACGAGAATCTGAGATTGGTAAATAAAGTCTGCTTCTGTCTCCTTTGTATAACGCTTTGGGCATTTGTCATTTTGGAATTTTTTTCTGAGATATTCAAATGTCCGTTTTCTCGAGTCAGGCAAGTGTAGGTATGGTTTGAAATACCTTGATTATTACAAATATATGTATGGAAATGAAAACAATAATTTACGACTGGCCTTCAGCCTTCGCTGTCGCCGCCACGCTCACCCTTAGACAGGTCAGGGGTGAAAGATCAGATTTGTCAGCGGTCCAGACGAGAGATGTGGTGGACAAATGAAAGAAAAACCTTGGTATGGATCGGGGTGGTTAGGTGTGGAGGTTGGGTCTTTGGGATCTGACATTCCCCCCCCCCCCCCCCCCAAAGTATAAGGAGAGTAGGGGGAGGGGGCTCTTCACTGAAACAGTAGCCCTATAAAAACACGCCGATAATTCATCACTCGCGCGCTGGCGCCACAGCAAGGGGTAGATAAGCCGGTGGGGAGATGCACCATCCTTGTTATCTGCCCCATCCTTGTTATCTGCCCCATGGGGGCATTTTAGATGGCAGGGTACTTCGGGCCAATTGTCGGGTGTCTTGCTTATTGACAAACCCACGGGAAGAGCTTAGAATATCGGGACCTATCTGATTTTTCCAAGCGTTAGGTCAATATTTAACCAGGCGTGGCAGGTATGAAGTGGCCCGTGCAAAGAGATAAAAACCGGCAAATTAATTAGATCTAAGACCTAACGTGACATTGGGTAGATACGGCTGGATTGAATGTTTTTCTCATGTGTGTGTGTGTGTGTGTGTGTGTGTGTGTGTGTGTGTGTGTGTGTGTTCTTTCAGGGCAAATGCGTCTTTTTGACATCGATAGTGAAACGTATAATGTGTTTTTCTTCACTTTCTCAGCTTGCGAGAATGGGTAACAAGATATACACACACAGAGCATTATACACACACACACACTGGCCATTTCAATCAAAGACTCAAGTAGTCTGCGGATGAGCCATTCAGCACTGGTATCCTACATTACATTGAATGAGTGCTGGAATCAGACAATCATTTTGGCGACATTTCGAGGTAATCTGGTGGTCTCTCAAGGACACATGACAAAAAGACATTAGTGAATGCATCAATTGCAAAACTTGCTCAAGCCGGACATTGGTCTAGACAGTGTCATAAACACAGGTTTTCTTGTCGTGAGCTTTCCGCTTCGTTGGTTTTATGGCGGATACCCGCACGAATCTGAGACGCTGTACTAGCGAACAATCTCTTACGGGTGAAAGTGAATACCTCTTGAGGGTTTACCTGCTGAACTTGTTCTTTGCGTGACAGTAGTGCACGGAGAGTATCTGATTCTTAGTGCGATAGGCGTTTGGTATTCATGTCGCTTTTACTTTTAATAGGTCTTACGTGTGTGTGTGTTTTCTCACAATCCACGAATCAGCGAAATTCGAGTCATTTCGCAGAGTGCTCAGTTTCTGTAGAACAGAAAATAAGCTGAAACTAGAATATTATTTTTGCTCAATGTTCAGTTTCAAGACAGAATGGCAGCAGGTTGAGATTATAAAGTATCTTTCCAGACATCATCAAGACCGGCACGGTTGGCCTAGTGGTAAGGCGTCCGCCCCGTGATCGGGAGGTCGTGGGTTCGAACCCCGGCCGGGTCATACCTAAGACTTTAAAATTGGCAATCTAGTGGCTGCTCCGCCTGGCGTCTGGCATTATGGGGTTAGTGCTAGGACTGGTTGGTCCGGTGTCAGAATAATGTGACTGGGTGAGACATGAAGCCTGTGCTGCGACTTCTGTCTTGTGTGTGGCGCACGTTATCAAAGCAGCACCACCCTGATATGGTCCTTCGTGGTCGGCTGGGCGTTAAACAAACAAACAAACAAGACATCATCAGCCGATGCACCCTCCCCCTTTCATCACGCTTCTCTCTCTATGCCATGGCCATGTCGTATGCAAGGTCAGGTTCACCGTTCACATGTTGCCGTTGTGTGAACATCGTGTGCTGAATAAGCGGAACACTCACTGGATTGAATTCAGTCATTTCGCAGTAGTGGTCATTGTTAACGGTTTTAGGATGATTACCATAGTAATAACAGGGTATATTGTTCATGTTTTACATTCATACCAGCCCTGATACGAATGTGTACTTGCGTATTTTTCTGTTTGTAATCTGTGTAATCCAGTGACAGTGTCAAGCATTGTCCGTGGAAGGAGCTGAGTCTCTCTGCCCGGTTCTTTCACGTTGTTTTCGAGTATGTTGTTTATTTATTAGTTGCTGAGTTAATCATATCGCCAGCTGATTTTGTTCCTGCATTTCAAGTAGAAGCACATGCATCCTGTCGCCCTCCCCCCCCCCCTTTTTTTTCTTGTGTGTTTTGTTCTTTGTTTACAATCATGAGGGGGGGGGGGAGGTGTCTCAGTTCTTCCGCGGCGGCAGATGTGTCTTATCAGTGATGTTGTAGTACGACAGTTTATTGTGCGCGATGAACACAAACGTACTAGTAGATTCCCCTGGGTTTTAGTACATTAGTGCAGGCAGCAGTTTAGGTCACAGAGTTTATCTTGAGGACCGTGACATATCATTCTGGGTTGCTGCTATGTACCATGCCCCTGACTCGGAAAGGTCATCACGGGGTGTCTCAGTTCACTGTTAGTTCACTATCCTTCGTGGAATGATCTGCAGTAGCTAATAGTATTTTGAAACTGGTACATAATTCCGATGTCGGACACAAAAGAAAACTGGGAGCTTTTAGTTTCTGTGTGAGGAGTGTACGTGACGATGCTTCCAGGGACCAACGAGGCCCAAACAGTGCTGTTGTTGTTATCGTGCCTCTGCTCGTGTACTGGAAGTATTATTCAGTGTTTCGGGTTTCCAAGCTGGTGTCTGTGATTTATAAAGTTTCTGGCTTCTGTGTTCTTTTCTGAGGAAACGCTGATTTAGCTGAACTGCATGACGGTTTTTCAATACTGACTGAGTGCAATCCCTATTCTTCTAAAAAGCGAGAGGAATGTGAGCGGGTCCTAGCAAGACCAGCCCCCAAGTGAGAAAGAATAAACCACACACACAGAAAACCAGATAAGTTCGACGGGCTTCGTTTGTTTGGTAACTCTAAAATAGCTGTATGATAGTGTATCATAGTATGACACAAAACCAGCTTTGTTGTGACTGACATCTTGTCCCTGAAAAACGGGTGACAGAACGAACTTGCTAAGCAGTGAACTTTTCCTTCTTCTTTCTCTCACATTCTATATTCTGCTGAGCTTTTTGTTGTCCCGTTTTCTGCAACAAAGAAGAAAGTGATTTCCATGCACCGAGACGCGTCGACGTCCTTTGTTCGATGGTTGGGACAAGGGAAGCAACTTGCAGGCGTCAGCTGGCACAGCGTCAGAGGAGTTAGGGTTCTTGGCGAACTCTGCATCGATGATGTTGTGTCGCGGACTCTAGCTGGATTTGGTGCCTGTCTAGCTTACACTGCAGCCTATTACTCATAACTCAAAGACACAGGCAACATGGATGCGGCTATGTTTTGGAGTCACCACGCTCTTATTGCCCGGTAAGACAAAGCTCATAGTAGTCGTAGAAGCTTTCAAACTTTTCTTCTACAGTTTCATTGTATTTTTCTTTGTTCTCTGTGTTTCTGGTGCGAAGTAATTCCTCCGATTCGGTGCCAGCACGTTTTTATTGATTTTTCTGCTTTCCTCTTTCTTGGTTTGGCTGGGGTGGGAATTTTGATACCCTAGTCGGCATTTCGATTTTTTTATTGCCCAGGACAAAGAAAGAATTTGTAGTAACAAATGTGCTTTAAAACTGGCAACTATGAGAGACCTTTTATAGTTAATTAGTTTACCGTGCACTTGCTATGACAGTTTTACAAAAAGCATAAATGTATGTGGAAGTTAGGGATATCCCGTGAGATGCTGATGTGTGTCAAGTTCACTGATGTATGAATCATTCTCTGTGTTTTGTGCAGTGCCGTTAAGTATTCCGGTCATTCAGTGACTGTATTTATGAGTTTTGATTCTAGTGAGAGCGTGCAAAACCTGCGTTTGAATTATTTTAAAGAGAAGAGGAAGTGTATGATGCTTAAAATTTATCTTCCATGGGAGAAATTGAGCATGGATTGATTTTTTCCGCTGGGAGCACAATTTGTGATGCGTCTGGCTCCTATTGATCAAAGCCATGGCAGGCTTGTTCCCATCAGTTTAGCAAGGTCACTCAGCTGTGAAGAGAGAGAGAGAGAGAGAGAGAGAGAGAGAGAGAGAGAGAGAGAGAGAGAGAGAGAGATTGATTAAACTTTATTACAGAAGGATGGAGATTTTAGGCGTTGCCTAGTCTTACAATCTGTCCTTGCTAACTAACATGAATACAAAACAGAACATGAAAACATTATAAGAGCAAAAAAGGTTGACGGCAAAAATAATCGTACATAATGATAATAAATGGCATTTAAAGGCAAAGAGAGATGCTCAGCTAATAGCTCCATACTAAAGCTCAATAAGATGGAGAGAGAGAGAGAGAGAGAGAGAGAGAGAGAGAGAGAGAGAGAGAGAGAGAGAGAGAGAGAGAGAGAGAGAGAGAGAGAGAGAGAGAGTTCGGGGGTTATCATGTTCCTTCAACCGATTTGGCTTTTCGTGACCGAGAGACAGAGACAGAGATACAGAGAGCGGTCTTCAGTGTGGAGAGAGTCACCGGTCTTAGGCTGGAGAGAGAGCGGCCGGTGTGCATCGAGAAAGAGAGAGAGACACAGACAGAGAGAGAGAGAGAGAGACACACACACACACATACACGGCCAGATGGACAGAATGATAGACACAGACTGACAGACAAATACAGAGAGGTATTGTTGTAAAGAGAGTGACTGGTCTTACTTGAGAGGGAGAGAGAGAGGGCGTGGCGCATCTAAAGAGAGGGTGCACCACTGGAGAGAGAGACAGACAGACAGACAGACAGACAGAGAGAGTGAGCATAGTTTAACAGAGCATAGCATAGCATTGCACAGAAATGAGCAAAAGATAAACACTGCTTTGACAATGATTCAGTACCAGCACTCAGTTTTCAGTATCTGCCCAATACTTTTCCAGCGCAGGATTAATTCTCTTTTCCAGCGCAGGATTAATTCTGCGAGTAACACATTTAAACATTGGCAGAAGTAATTTGCGGTGATATGCAGCACACTTCGTCGGTGGAGACATTAGTTGATCGAGAGAGAGAGAGAAACGTTACACCCCCTATCAATTGCTCGTCTGCATAAAATAGCATCAATAAACATTACATCGTGACTCACCAGCCAGTCGCTCAGTTGACTGACGGCAGTTTTGCTTGAACCAACCACAGGCACACGAATGGTGTAGCTTAAATCCCCTTCTTGCGTTCTGATACAGCATAGTAGTCTGTCTCTTTTGTGGTGTGGTTTTGGTGTTGAAACTCATGGCACAAAAGCGTCGTGTATGAGGGAATAGATTTCAACTTTGTTTATATTTTATTGAAGCATATGCCTGTTGTTCAGCCTAGTACCTTGCCCTGTTTGTGTGTTTTTAATGGAGATCAGATATACCTAATTTTGGTGGTTTCTTGCAGGGTTAATACACCTGTGTGTTTTGTGTGTGTGTGTTTTTGTGTGTGTTTTTTTCAATTTATGTGCGTATTTTGTTGGGGTATATCTCGCAGTAAATATACATGTTTGTGTCGTTTATTTTATCGAGCAATTATGCGTGTTTGTAGGAATATTTTTAGGACTAAATTTCGAACTGGTTTGTGGCTTACAACCAGTTTCAGCCAGCAGTAAAGAGTGAATTTACCATTAAAAAGCAAAATGAATTAACTGTTGTGTTAAGAAACAAAAGTGTGCGCAGTAAACTAAGAGCTACGAGATTCCGTGTAGCGTACTCACATTGACACTGCTTCATCGGCACTTGTTTGTGCATCAGTGTACGTTTTTAGGTTTGTCTCATTTTGAAAATGCGTGTTAGAACTTACAAGACGGTCATTTTCACATCCATCCAACAGGAATGAATGGTTGAAGGTACTGTCCTGGTCGTGTAGAGGCGATCATATTGACCACCGCAGATCTGTCCGGGCCTTTACACGGGTAAAAGGATTATCCTTTTACTTGGTCACATACACAAAATCAAGAGCACTTTCTGTGCAGAGGTGGTTTTTTTTTAATGAATTTGTTTTGCAGGTTGTTATAGGTGTCACTTTGGATATTACAACATAAATTCAGCCCGCAAAGTTCCACTCTGCACAGAGTATGAACATTTTCAAGAGAGGTATGCGTCATTCACTAGTTGCAGAACTCGGGCGGATTGTATAGTATATGTCTGTCGTACATGCAGCAGTCAGCTTCCTCGTGGTGACGGCCATATTGCTAAATTAGAGCGAACTAAACAAATGTGTGTCCAAATTAGATGGGACGGCTTAATACCCCTCCCAAGTCAACATGCAGCTGATTAATGCAGTCATTATGTGATAAACAGCCGATAAAACGCTATCGGTGGTCGGAGATTTACTGCTACCGTTTTCTCTTGGTTGGATCAATATTGGCTGGGACTTCGCTCGGGGTGTGGATTAGGTTGTTAGTCTGCGTCAGTAACTTCAAATAGCGTTTGTGGGTTGGGTTTTTCTTGAAGAGTACTCTCATCGCCCCCCCCCCCCCCCCCCCCCATCCCATCTGCGTGGTATGTCTGTCTGTCTGTCCACATCCCTCTCACTCCCTCCCCATTGCTGTCAACCTCCATCTCTCCCTCCCCCACTGGCTAAAAATTTACTCTACTGTGTTGAATTACATGTAAAACCAAAGACTTAACACGTACTTCTCTCTTGAATTGTATGTCCCTCTTTCATTCCTCCCGCTCTATCCCCGCCTCATCCCCGCCCCCTCATCCTCTCTCTCCTCCCCCTCCCCCCTCCTCTCTCCTCTCTCCCCTCCCCCCTCCACCCTCTCTCATTGACAAAGTTTGTGGTTGAATTTCTGTAATAAAATGGCGACTAGGATTGTGTTCCAACATTTGAATGCATCAATTCATTGCAGAAGTAGTTTTTGGCTCACGTAAGTGTAGCCTATGCGATGGTAAACTTTGCCTGTCTGTGCGTGCGTGCGTGCGTGCGTGCGTGCGTGTGTGTGTGTGTGTGTGTGTGTGATAGAAACTTTAACATTTCCGAGTCTATGGATCAAAAGTGTTTGACGTGTGTGATAGAAACTATTTGAAGACGTCACATTATGACGTAAGAGGGTTAGACGTCACACAAAGGAATTACTGAACGTCTCGGTCATTGTTATTGTGAGCGGGCCGAGACTACTTGGCAGATCCAGGGTCTCGCTTTCTTGCACAATTTCACCTATGCTTACTGTGTGTGTGTGTGTGTGTGTGTGTGTGTGTGTGTGTGTGTGTGTGTGTGTGTGTGTGTGTGTGTGACGGAGTGATTGAGTTTGTGTTACTGTTTGTCGATTTCTTACGTGAGCCTTGAAGGCTTCGCCTCTTGTTTCTTCTTCTTCTTCTGAAATCAGCGGTTGTGTGTGAATTCCACTTGATGGCATGAGCCATTTTTCATACCGAAACGGCGGTCAGTGGCATTTTTACAAACTGCACATTGGTGACAGGAGCAAAAAAAGACAATAATTTTTCTATGAAATAATGAATAAAATAATAAGCTCACGCGTTGCATCAAGCTTCCAAACTGATAGAGCCGACGATTTTCTTTGGACATGCAGAGGGAAAAGGGACAACTGAAAAAGGGATTCAAAAACTCCATTCATCTTTTCTACTAGCGAAAGTTAACATTTTCACCAGTCAACATTGCTTTAACTAATTCTTGCCTTTTTCGATAATTGCAACCTTGTTTTGCACTTTGATGAAGAATTACTATCGGACTTGAGTACTGGTTGTTGGTGCATGACCAGGAATCAACCCTGTGTGTGTGTGTGTGTGTGTGTGTGCGTGTGTGTGTCACAGTCTCTCTGTGTGTGTGTGTGTGTGTGTGTGTGTGTGTGTGTGTGTGTGTGTGTGTGTGTGTGTGTGTGTGTGTGTGTGTATGTGTGTGCGTGTGTGACGAGAGAGAGGGAGGAAGGTAGAGAGAACTCAGAACTCAGAACTCAGAACTTTATCACAAAAGGATAAAGGTTTTAGGCAAAGCCTAATCTTCCAACCTGTCCTTGGAACATATACAGAGAATAATTGTAAACAAAAGCAAAGACTGCGCACATACCTCATCAAAGTATTAAACTAATAAAACATCAAAATAATGGTCGAGTATAAACATAGAAAATATTGGACTCACAAAGTCATATAAAATAAAACAAGACACAAACAAACGTAAATGTTTTTTACATTTTACAATGTATTGCCGAACAGGGCCATATATACAGGCAGCTAAAGTTTCAAGAAGAAGGGGGAGGGGGACGAGGGAGAGAGTGAGAGGGAGGCAAGGAGAGAGAAACAATGAAAGATAGAGACATAGAAAGAGAGAGGGAGAGAGACATGGAGTGGGAGGGACAGTAGAGGTAAGGAGAGATACAGTCAGAGGACGTCTTCGAAGCTGCAGCGTCCGGAAAATAGGAGGCAGACAAGACTGATTCTTTGTTCAAATTGCTGCTGGCGGATTACCTCCCTTCCATCGTTGAACAGCTACCTCTCTCTCTCTCCCGCTACCGCAGACTTTGCATCTCCCCTCCCCTCGTCCGCATGCTCAATGGGGACTTGGTCTGGTATAAATAATTACTCTCTCTCTCTCTCTCTCTCTCTCTCTCTCTCTCTCTCTCTCTCTCTCTCTCTCTCTCTCTCTCTCTCTCTCTCTCTCTCTCTCTCTCTCTCTCTCGTCTCTCTGTCCGACAAAGACAGTAGTATCACATTATTTGCGGTCAGCGAGAATGTCAAGACCTTTGACCAGTGGGCACTTGACAGAACTATGCAAATGTTCACCCACAGGGCTATGGGATTACACGAATATATTCACTGGACAGTGGAAGACAAACATACGCAGTTTTAGAAGAAAAAAGGTTGTGTGATTGAATTAGTTATGTGGATTTAAATTTATTTACAATAATTGGCTCGTTTGGGGGATAAGTTTTAGTTGAGTTTGCGTATGTATTCCATTACAGTCACGGGGAATATTTTGGCACCTTTTCATCTTGGAGAAAATTGGAAATCTGAAGAACTAAAAATTAGGTGTGTGTGTGTGTGTGTGTGTGTGTGTGTGTGTGTGTGTGTGTGTGTGTGTGGGAGAGAGAGAGAGAGAGTTTATATCTCCACTCACACGCAGACACAGACACACACACACACACACACACACACACACACACACACACACACACACACACACACACACAAATTGATTCAAAACCTACAAATTGTTACAACGTTACAAACACAGCTGCGTAAATCACTGAACTCGCTATGAACAAGTCTATCGAACAGTGACCAAACGATACATCAGTGTCCACTCCAACACATGATAGGACCAGGTGACACACCGGACTGTGGTCAGGCTTAGCCCCGTAAGTGTTTTTATTATGGGGGCGAGGACGCCCCCATTCTATACGGATAGTTTCGAGGTTGACCATGGGCAGCGCCATTTTGTTGTGAAATACGTCATCAGTTTGTGTACACAGGAAGTTGTGACATCCGTCACCCTATGGGAGGGGTGACGTCAAAATTGTTCATCTGTAGAAAGTTGTGAAATCCGTCACCCTATGGGAGGGGTGACGTCAAAATTGGTCATCACAGAGTTTGTGTAACACAGGAAGTTGTGAAATACGTCACCCTATGGGAGGGGTGACGTCAAAATTGTTCAACAAAAACATGATATGTCGCTTTGTGCAGGGTCAACTGCAACAAACTCAAACCGAGCCATTCATACCTAGCTGTATTTGAGTGACTTATATACCCGACATTTTTATTTCTTATCTTTAGCACAGGTGTAGGAAAAATCATGAACCAAAATGTTATTTATTTTCTAATTTAACATTTTTTTTACAAATATGACCATGGTCTTTTAAACATACAGTGACATTAAACATTGTTATGTTAAAAAAAAGAAAAAAGAAAAAAAGCTTTTGTGCACAAATCAGAAAATACATTGTACATTTTACCTACAGGCCAAACCGTGAGTGTCTGTGGCAAAGCCCGACCCAGGAAATTGCACTGATCTAAATTGTCAAGAACAGGCGCTTGCATTTGGATGTGTCCAATGATAGTAGGTTTGGTTGTGATCAATCAGAATAATGTAGGAATAAAAATGTATGACAGTTTAGTATGATGACATGTAATTCACATATGCTGAAATATGATATTATACATCATGTAATATTATTATGGCTGTTGCCATGACCATGAAACCCAACAAAGGTTTAATGTAATGTAATTCAAAATACCAAAACCGAGCACCTATTAATCTCGTCTTTGCGCGTGAAGATTGAGGCCGTCTGCCAGTAGCGGTTAGGTCATACAGTGGAACCCCTCTCTAGCGACCTTTAAAATGTTGACAAAAATCGGTCCTTGTGGAGGGGGGTCCTTATAGAGGGAGGGGGGCGGAGTCAGGGGGCCACAAAGAAAGTCAGATTTAAAAAAAAAAGAAAACAGAGAAGTTTGAGTTGCTGACGACCGTTCCCTCTGAAAGCAAACTGCTTCGATTTCATGTTTGTCCTTGGTGTCCACCAGTTCTGGTGCATGTACTACCCTGGCCAAGTTTCCTCTCAAGACATCAAAGAGACCGCCCCAGTATACTCTACAGCCTCTGGGCGAACCACCTCTCATAGCTAAAACTGGGTCAATGACCCCTGGGAAGAAGGTCAGTGTCTATAAAATTTTACTCCTAGGCCTGCGGCCAGGGGGGGGGGAGTATACCGGTACCATTTGAGAATCAGACCAAATGAGAATTGAACCATTTGAGAACATCCTTTTTTTTCAATCACTACATCGAAGGCCTGCGGCCCGGGGTTCACATTGGTTGGTTTGTTTGTTTGTTTCAAACCCACACCCATATACACACATTTCCCATTTAAACCATTTGTCGGCCCCCTGTCGATATTTATCGACTAAGTTCCTTGTCTAAAGTATACTGTCAGGTTTATGGCTAGTTGAGAGGTCAGTGTATCTACCCCCTCGGGTGTTGAGTTTCGACCGCTACGTGGACTCGTGTGCCCTCCTCACCTGGTGATTTTCTCGGGACACCTGTTGGAGGCAGAGACAGACAGACAGACAGACAGTGCACGAACACACACACACACACACACACACACACACACACACACACACATACACCACACACACACACAATGAAATTTCAACTCGAAAGCAAAATTATTATTTAAAAAAAGCGTGATATAGATAAGTTACATTTCTCAGCCAGAGAGAGAGAAGAGAGAGAGAGAGAGAGAGAGAGAGAGAGAGAGAGAGAGAGAGAGAGAGAGAGAGAGAGAGAGAGAGAGAGAGAGAGAGAGAGAGAGAGAGAGAGAGAGAGAGAACAAGAACAAGATTTTATTCCTTTAAGGCCTTAGCCCCTTTCGGAAGGGGGCTGGTTACACAAAAGTAAAGCGTGTGTGCAGCAGCAATCCACACACGCGTCGTTTCAAGTGAACAGAAGAAAAGACAATGTATAATCACAAAATACTAATGCTTAAACAGCATTTTCTAAACATTTAAATGAAAAATACAAGAACTTAGCTACATTGCAAAGTATAGTTTCATTTTTCACAGACAACAACAGTACAAGTTTGAAGTTCGAAGGACATCTACAAAATTTTGCTGGAATAAATTGACGTCTTAGATTTTCCAGTGCAGGGCAGCATAAAACAAAATGCAATTCATCTTCAGTACTAGATTGACACAAACGACAGACCAAATTATTTTCACTTACAGCTTTATACCTTTCTGTATGTAAAGCAAGTCTGGAAATACCCAATCTAAATTTAACCAAAACATTTAAAATGTGTCTGTTTACTGGAATTGACAAGTATGTTTCTACAAGATTTGTTGTCTTAAAGGTACGGTACAATGCAAACCGGTCGCTAGTCTGAATATGGTTATCCCACTCTTGCCACCGGCAGTCAATAATGCGTTGCTTAAAACATGCCAAAAACGAATTAATACAGGCTACACCTTGGTTAATCCATACATACTGAAAACCATATCGACACAGGCACAGCCGTACCTGTGATGCCCAAGTAGATTTACCTCTGCTATCTAGAGTAAACAACATATTATATGCTTTACGAGGTAATCTACTGTCATCCATTCTTGTCAGTTTCAGCCAGTATCTTAATTATGCAACGTACATATGAATTTAAGTAAATGGGATAACGTCCAAATTCACCATATACAAGATCATTAGGAGTACGCCTGTCAACACCTAGAAAACGTTTTAAAGCAAACAAATGCACCTTTTCTACTGTTGCTGCCTGCATAAGACCCCATACCTCTGCACCATACTGAACAATAGGTTGAACTTGTGAGTCAAAAAGCTTGATAAAAACATCCAAAGACAATCTATCGAATTTATACAAATTACTCATAATACACAGTACTGCACGTTTTGCTCTGGCAACTAGATCTTGACAAGCAAAATTAAAGCTTAATTTGGTAGAAAAATAAATACCTAAATACTTGTATGCATTTACTACCTCCATTCTTTGCCCACCAAAATACCAAACTTCACGAGCAGCTAGATATCCACCTTTACGAAAAACCACGATGTTACTTTTCCCCATGTTTACTTTAAGCTCAAGGCGCTGTGAAGCAGAATATAGACTATGTAGTTGTGACTGCAGAGAGAGAGAGAGAGAGAGAGAGAGAGAGAGGAGAGAGGAGAGAGGAGAGAGGAGAAAGAGAGAGAGAGAGAGAGAGATAGAGAGAGAGAGAGAGAGAGTTTTTCACGGAAGGGGGAAACATCAAGGACTGCCTGGAACTCTTGAAAATTGCCGACAAAGACAAGAAATCCGAGCAATAACCCTGCTTGATATGTTGTGTACATCGATTTAGCTGGTTCGAGTCAATAAACGGACAGGTACTTTGGTTACGTAAGAGCTGCAGTGCTGCACAACTGAGTACATCATAGTTGTCACACTTCGTGTTGAAATGTACCGCTGTGTGCGCACCGACAATCACAGACATAGAAAGAGTATTCTTCTATGTCTGTGATCGACAATGTATACACTGTAGCATTTTCCTTCTGTCCTTCTTGCCAATTTTTCTCACCAACCCCGTGCTGTTTATTTGGCAGACTGGCAACCAACTTTTGCCCAACTTTGGTCGTTTGAAAATCGCTCCTGAGTCGTTGAGGCGGAATCGGCGAAAAGTCTGCCATGTGAACAGCCCCAGCGATTTAGAAACGATTCGGGCCAGACTCGTCAGCGACTCCAAAACTCAGTTGAGCACTCGGCCATGACTCGTCAGCGATTTTTGTCCAGACTTTTCTTAAGTGCTGTTCACATGGCAGACTTGCAACCAACTTGTGACCAACTTTAGTCGTTTGAAAAACGCTCCCGAGTCATTGAGGCCGAGTCGGCGAAAAGTCTGCCATGTGAACTGCCCCTTACAGTGCAAAAGCTGTGCAGTGATTACCGCATCTCATTTTCTGCTCCTTGCGTCTATTGTCACGGTCCCGCCAGCGACGATTGGCGCGTTCCGGATGTTTGACTGTGGGTTGAACCGTGGAAGGGCCCGTACAGAACAGTTTGCTACAAACAGGTGCCGATACTTATCTTGTGCGAGTGCTTCTGTGTCAAACTAAAATGTAAGTGGTGACCATTTTTGTTCAAATTAGGAAAGTTAGATAACAGTTGTGTGACAGTTTTGACCGTGATTGCAAACGCTGTTTATTCTGCTGCTTTTATTGAAGGGATATAATTATACCGGCTTCCTTTTCGGTTTTAGCCATGTTGTTCAGCCAGCGTTCTGAGTCACACGGTTCATTTCAAGAGGGGAGGGAGGGGGGAGAGGGAGTCGAAATCCACGTTTTTCTTGACTCGAACACAAAAAGACAACAGAATAATGCAGAGTTCGTTACACTTCTGACTGGCAGTTCGCTTTTTAAATGGCATCTTGCAACACCGCCTGCAGTTTACAGTCAGTCTCGCATGGAACGGAGGTAGCACTGTACATGTACTAGTATAGATACGACCTGAAAAGAGAGAGAGAGAGAGAGAGAGTCGGTTGCCTCTGCTAAGTGGGTGTTGGTGTGTGGGATGGTGTCCGCGTACCCTTCCCCCCCCCCCCCTCTTTCACCCCCACCACGCACCTCGACACCCCTTTAGGACTGATACTAATAAACTCGTTCTACAATGTAACAGTTTCGAAGCATCAAAGAATCTATTCTCACTGGATCTTTACTCCAATGTTTGTACAAATGTCGACACGCTAAGAACACTCGAACCTCAACAGTGCATGTGTGGTTGAATAGGCCAAGTTCCCACGTCAATATTTAGCCAGACACGAGTTCCTTTTTTCGCCGCGTCATTGACACAGGTGTCATTTAAAGTGTCTGCTATGTTCCAGGTCAGCTTTGAACTGGGAGAAACATCTTGTGATGAGTTGTTTTGTTAATGGTTTTGTGTGTTGTGTTTTGGGTCTTTGATGTTCTTTTTTTAAATGTAGTATCAATTTGACGATTTTTATGATTAATTGATCGGAAACACTGAGTTTCTGAGGAGGTGTAGCGTGTGGTGGGAGGTGGATTGTGATATGTCGGTGGAGAGAAAATTGATCTCGTGTGTGTGTGTGTGTGTGTGTGTGTGTGTGTGTGGAGAGAGAGAGAGAGAGAGAGAGAGAGAGAGAGAGAGAGAGAGAGAGAGAGAGAGAGGGGTAGAGAGAGAGAGAGGGGGAGAGAGAGAGAGAGAGGGGGGGTAGAGAGAGAGAGAGAGAGAGAGAGATAGAGAGAGAGAGAGAGAGAGAGAGAGAGAGAGAGAGAGAGAGAGAGAGAGAGAGAGAGAGAGAGAGAGAGATGAATGGGCGTTTGTGTTTTAACGACAGAGAAAACAGTGTGACCTCATCCCAGCTAGCAGCAAAATAACATCTCGACATCACACCCATGCACCATCATTTTACCGCCATCATCATTGTCATGCTCACCCTCGACCACACGTACAGATAGTTATTTACCCATCAGTAGGAAGTTGTCGACAGTGGCAGGGTTTGTAACCTCCGCAGTGGCAGGGGTTCCCCGGTGTCTCATTTTGGGGACAATTGGCTTGTTTGCTTGGCAACTTGATTGGCCTTATTGCCTGGCCCCGACGTATCATTTACACAGGGTCGGTGTTTGGCGTGAACTTTTTGAAAATTGTCTGTCCTCACCCGGCCAGAGCAGCACAACGATTTGAAGTCGTAGTAAGTGTTAGGATGTGACTGGTGCATGGTTCGTTTTCCGTTGAGACTGTTGATTGAATGCGTAGTTTGTTGACCACAAAAAACAAGGTGAACAGAATTGCTTTTTTTATGAAACCGCCATTAAAATCGGCATCATTTTATTTAACACACAACATTGCCTACTGAAAAAAAATCAGACTCTTGCGCCCCCCCCCCCCCCTCCCCCCCCCTCTCCCTTCACCCGACCATTAAATGAGATAGATTGCTTTTCTTGAGCTGTTGACTATGCATGAACGACCGCAGGTACTCAGTTTTTAAAGAACATTTTTAAACCCGGACAAACATCTTAAAGAGACGCTTAAGTCGGTAATAAACCATCACTCTCCTGCACCTTCTCCTCTTATTCCAGCCCCTGCTCTCTCCCTCTTTCGTCCGGGGATGATGACTTTCTGCTGAGATTGTTGATTGAGGTTTTTTTCAAGCCACAAATAATCAAGTTCAGCTTTGAAAGGAAGCGTCGTTAAATCGATACCCATCCCATGCTTGACCCCAACCTGTCCTCTCTTCTTCGCCTGGCTATATTGGGGAGGGTCAGTCGCCTTCCCTGATCAACCTCCCTGATCAGCCTCCCTCTGTGAGTCATCCCAGGACAGTTCCTGCTGTTCAAGGAGGTGGAAGATATTGGTCACTGACCGGGAGAGAGAGGGGGGGGGGGAGGGAGATAGAGAGGGAGAGAGAGATATATATATATATATCCGTGTGTGTGTGTGTGCGAGAGAGAGAGAGATGGGGCGAGAGAAAGGGGGTCGCAAAGAGAGGGGGGGGGGGGGGGGTTGGAAGGGGGGTTGATCTTTGGGGATGGAGAGTGATCAAGAGTTGAAGATGACGGGTGATTGACACTGTTGGAGGACGTCTTGGTGCACGTCACGTCACGTCACGTCACGTCACGTCACGTCACGGGAAGGTGATATGCATCCCGGTTGGTCTGTCTATGCACGGGGCTCTGGTCTTTGTGGGGAACGTCATGTCTAATTCGCGTGTCGCTTGTCACTGGCACGGGCGTTTAAAGTAGACCTTGACAAAAACAAACCACGAAGGCACTTGAAATGTGTGTTGTTGGGTTTTTTTTTCGTTCTTTTTTTCGTTCTTTTTTTCGTTCTTTCTTTCGTTCTTTCTTTTTTTCTTTCTTTCTCAAACTCCCTTTCGTTTGCTTTCTTTCTTCCATTCTTTCTTTCTTTCTTCCCTTTCATTTCTTTCTATCTTTCCTTCGTTCCTTCTGTCTGTCTTTCATTCATACTTTCCTTCATTCCTCCTTTTGTGTGAGGGGTCAGGGTTGGTTCAGCGTTTCAAGTTCCAGTCCAAAACATGTGAACGTTTCCTACTGTTCGACAGCCCGGCATGTATACAATGACTTTAGCGGACGGATCCAATATAATTTATTTTGCTGTACCCGTATTAGTTTTACTCTATAACGGTAACCGTTATCAGATTGTATGAAGTGTCTAGAGGTATTGACCATGATTAACATTTGCCCGAACATTAATGTGCAGTAACATATCACTTTTATATCCCGCAGTGGGGCACTGCGGTTATGAAATTAAAGGCCCCTCCTGTTTTTGGAACCGCAGGAGCTTTCTAGTTTGCTGTTAGGTAGATTTTTGGTTCCTCTTTCCTGTCATGCTCTCTTTTTCTTCATGAATTCTTTTCTTTTTTCTGCCTTCTTGCTCATTCACCTGTATTTTTTCCAAAAATCTCTTCTCTTGCCGCTTGTCTCGCGATTCATGTATAGTTTAATCTGTTAGTGTTCTGATGCAAGTCCAGCAGTAGATAGGTTAAGCCTATTTTAACATACTGGAAACTGGTAATCTTCCAGTAGGTATTAATTTAGTTTTACTAAAGCCTGCTGGGACACAAGTAATGGGTTAGTGCATTTGTAAACAGGAATCGCTTGACAAGTGGCCCCTTTCACACCCCCCCCTTCCTCGTCCTGATATGGCTCTACGTAGTCGGCTGGACGTTAAGCAACAAATAAACAAACAAACAAACATATCACTTTTATATATATGACCTTGGCTTTGTATGATTAAACCGTGTACACTCCGGCCTTCAAATCCGAAAGTAAGCATTTTATGGGTAAGACATATATTCGCGTTAAAGTGGTATGACCGTTCTTTATGAGTGCACTTGAATGGGGCTGCGACGGTCAGTCTTTTGTCTGACTTTAGCTTTTACTTTTTAGTTTTTCTTCCGACACGTTTTCTTTGGTCAGTCCTGGCAACTGCTCTATAGGTACTGGTATCTTTTTTAATTCATCGTGTAAATACAGAGCGTTTTCACGCACTTTAGAAGAAATACTAGCGCAGAGAAAGTGACAGAGAAAAGGATCCTATCATCAACATCAACAACAACAGTGGAGACACAAACAGTCTAACAGTAAGGAAAGGAGGTCAAGGCAACTGAACCAAAGTGAACTTAGCACAGACAAGAAAGACGAGCATTGTGTGAAGATGTGCAGCTGCTATCATTGCTGAAAAGACTGGGGAGTGGATAGAATGGGGTATGAGGAGTGTCTCAGGTTGTTTGCACCTTGCAAAACTGACGTGGGGTATTGGATACATATGCAGGTGATACTTGTAAGTGTCGTTGTGGAAAGTGTAGGACAAATGGTTCTTGGGGGGAAAACCACACACACGAAAAGGGGCTGGGTTCTTTAAAAAGTGCGGTAAGGTGGCTGCATGTACTGTAGTCAAGGTAAAGAAGAAGAAAAAACAGACACTTTTTGTTTTGTTTCAACCACCACAGTGGCTGGCTGAAGAAGAAGGGTGAATGCAGGCAAAAAGAACGAAGAGTCCTTCATTGTGAGGCTTGGTTGGGTGGCTGCACTAATATCGAATGAAAAAGATCAAAGAAACATACACTTCAGTCGCAGATGTACAAACGTACAAATCCAAAAGGCTTTTCAATGTGAGGTTGAGTGTGTGGCTGCACTAATGATTAACAAGTCGCGATAGGCGAAATTACTACATTTAGTCAAGCTGTGGAACTCACAGAATGAAAGTAAACGCACTGCATTTTTTCA